>NC_046286.1:11020881-11345426 GCF_004115265.2 Rhinolophus ferrumequinum | reverse complement strand
CTGTTGCATTTGTAGAAGCTGCTGCTGGAAGGCCAGCTGCTTATTCCCCAGTGCCTGGTGGGGGCCCCGAGGGGGTGGGCAGAGAGATGTGCCATCAGCCTCAGGTGTGCCATCTGGCCCCCACCCTGCAGCCACCCCTTCCCAGGGCCTCTCAGCCCCCGGAGCTGTCGGTGCAGTGTCCGACGCTGCAGCTTCTCTGCTCCCGGCCCAGCTTCCATAGGGCTGCATGCCTCCTCGCAGTAAACACACGCATGCACGCACGCACGCGCGCAACACACAGCCAGACCCAGACACGCAGCACGACGCCTCCCGCCTCCCTGCTCCCGCCTCCCTCCTGCTGCTGCTTAGCGCCTGCCCTAGCTCCCCGCACCGCAGCTGTGCAGGCCGGGGAGGGGGCAGCTCTCATCACAGTGATCGATGAGCCTGTCAGACTCCGGGGGCCACTCCCGCCTGGCAGGCACCCTTCCCACATGCCCGAGGTGCCCCCCTTCTGCTCTGAGGAGGGGGCCTTCTCCCCTCCAGCTCCTCTCCTCTCTTGCTTCTTAGATACAGAGAATCAAGGAGTCTGACGGGACTTTAAAAGATCGCATCAGCGGGTCATCCCTGGCTCAGGGACAGTCACATCCATACTGCTGGGGGGCACTCACACTGTTCAGTCACTAGCTCTAGGTCGCACACACGCAAGCGTTCTCTTACTCTCTTGGTCCACCCCCCCTGCCCCCACCCACTCCAGGAGTCAGTTCTTTACACAGGCACTGACAAGCCAGCCTGTCAGCAAGTCTCTTCTGAGCCCCAGGATCCAAGCCTGTCCTGGGTGCTTGGGAGTCAGGGACGTCTCTGCCTGCCTGCCTGCCTGCCTGCCCTGGGGGTGGGGTGGGTAGGGGCTAACTAGTCAGTAAACCCAGCCTAGAGATAATGCAGAGAATGCAGCAATTACCGGACCCTTGGGGGGGAGGCTGAGGAGCTGGGGAATGATGAGGAAGAGGCAACTCAGAGCTTGGTTGTGGTTTGGCAAGCAGGAGGGAGGCACATGTCTGGGACAAGAGGGACAGGGCAGCAGGGCCTGGTGTGGAAGCTCAGGAGACTCTGTGGCCCAGGTGGGGCAGGTGGTGTAGGCTGGAGAGCTCTCTGGAGAGGGCAGGGCCGATGATTATAAGGGACAGAAGTTGGGGCGAGCTGGGGGGCAGAGCAAGTGGTTTGCTGAGCAACAAAAAGGTTCTCAGGACCAGAGTGGAGGACTGAGGAGCTGGGTCACTAAGAGACAAGCAGGTAGGAAGAGCGCATGAGAGCGACGCAGCTGGTTATGAGCGGGGACCATCCAACATTGATATACGTGTCTACAGGCATGTGCACAGAGACAACACAGGGCTCCATCTTCTGGCTCTCATTAACCCAACAACGCAAGGCAAGGAGAGGAGGGCTGAAGGGGGCTGAGGGGGGAGGGAGAAATGTGAGCCCCCACCGCCGGCTCCTCCTGCTCCCTGATCCCCTCCCCCAGCCTTCTCTTGACTTTTCCACTACTCCCACAAGGCCATTCTCTCCGACCACCTTGGGCGTCCCGGGCTCTGGCCAGGTGATGGGACGGGCCCTGCACGAGCCCCTTACCTCTTTGGGTTGCTGCTTCCCAGCCTGCTGTTGGGTGAGGAGCTGCAAATGGAGCTGCTCTTGCTGCTTCTTGTAATATTCCTGCAGCTGGAGGGTGGCGGTGGGTGGCAGGAGGCAGGGACAGGAGTGGGAGGAGGTTACCTCTGGCAGCGGACTGCTGACCCCAGAGCAACCCCAGCCCTGTGGTGACGGGGCTCTTGGATGCAGCAGTGGGGAGTCTTACTGGGGCAGTGGGACGGCCCCACAGAGAGATGTGTGCTCTGAGAGGCGCCCTGACCAGGGTCTGCACCAGGAAGGAGTGGAGAAGGGAGAGAGAGTTACACTCTACACCTCCCAGCCCTCTTGGTAGGTCCCGGTTAGGTCGAGATGCCAGGAGCCAGGGTGTCGTAGTACTTTGCCCTTCCCTGGGGTTCTGGAGATAGAGGTGGGGCCTCCGGGGCGTCTGGCGGGGCTGCTGTGGGAGAAGCCTGACCGCTGACCTCGCCCAGCTGCCCTGGAGGAACGCAGATCAGTCTGGCCCCAGCAGTCTCTGATTTCTGCCCCTCAGCGATGTTGGTAGTAAATAGGCTGGGAGGTGGGAGGCCAGTACCTACCACCCCACCCCCACTACCCAGCTGCCCCAGGGCCAGACTCACCTGCTGGAGCATGAGTGCTTGCTGCTGCTGGAGCAAGGCCTGCAGCTGTGGGGGCGACAGGATCTGCTGCATCTGTTGGGGCGTAAGCATCTGCGGCGACATCATGGCCACTGACACGGGCACCTGTGGGATTGGGCCGTTAGCCTGCTGGCCTCGCCCCCACCCTGGGAGGGCATGCACCTACAACACGGCGGCGTGGCTCCAGCGTGACGACTGCCTGGTTCAAATTCTGGCTCTGCCCCCTACTAGCACGGTGTCTTTGGACAAGTGACTGCCTCCCCGTTCTCTGTTTTTTCTCTGACATGAAAGCAGCAGCAGTGCCTACCTCTTAAGGTTGTCATGGGGACTAACGAGTTAATCCTTAGAACAGCGTCCGGCATACAGCAAGTGCTCATGAGGGCCGCCTATCATTTGGGATGCGCTCTCTCAAGTCCAGGAAGATTGGACTCCAGTGGCACCAGTTGGCGGAACCCGAGCAGCGCGCCCAGCACACAGCAGGCACTCACTGTGTTTGCTCTGGTGGGGTCTCCCCCCAGGGATGGGAAGGCAGCAGCTAAGCCATTCCCAACTCTGGCTCTGTCTCTTCTGACACAGTCTGTGAGGTGGGCCTGGCCAGGAGGGCAGCCTGCAGCCATGGGGAGGATTCAACACCATGGGGCAGGAGGCCCTGGACTTTGGCCCCATCACATTCTGCAGCACACCTGTCCAGGTGGCACACACAGAGGCCCAGAGAGCACTGAGGGGCCATCCTTCGTGGGTATGTGCGTAGGTACAGCTAAGTGGCCAGCAGGGTGGAGAGAGCCCCAGGCAGGGACTTAGGAGGCAGGCTTCTCTTCCTAGCTCTGCACTGAACTTGCTGTGTGACCCCCAGCAAGTCACTTGCCCTCTCTGGAGTGTCAGTTTCCTCAACCATCAAAGAGAGATAGGATTCTAAGAGATGACTCCTTCCAGCTGGAACATGCAGGATTCTCAAAGTAGAACCGCTTTCTGTCCCCTGTCCTGGGTTTGGCCTCCACAGGAGGCTCCGAGAATCTAGCTACAGGCAAAAGGTACAGGGAAAAGCAGTAACATCATTTTTTCCCCAGCCCCACCCCCCCTGAAATGCCCAGGCTTGTGCAGTCATAGCCAGGGAGGCCCAAGGTAGAGCACTGTCTTACCCCCTTCTGGCAGGACAGGTACCCTGACGGGCCTACCTGCCACTCCCACTACGCTGACAGCACAGACTCTTCTCTCTTCTTCTCACTCCCAGGCCCTAAGATGTGCCCAGCACACAGCAGGTACTCACTACGTTTGCTCCCCTGAGCCGAAATACCTTTCCCAGTGGATCGGAGGCCCCTCTGTCAGCCCTAGGGCATGGAGGGAGGGGTGCAGGGCAGCCCAGTCAGGGAGACATGTCCTGCAGGGACTTGTCTTGTGCAGGATGTGACAGGTTAGGTCCCCAGGGGACGCATGGCCCTTGTCATCTCCCCCTAACCCCATGGGTGGGGCAGCGGAGGAGGAGTTGGTTCCTTTTGGGATCCTTGGCAGAGGCAGGCCACAGCCTCAAGCCGCCAATCAGGGAATCCCCAGGTAGAGGAACAATCCCCTAGCTCTTCTCACCCAGCTAGTGGCTGAGCCCAGCCCTGGGCTTTCCCCCTTCCCCTAGCGTCTCTGTGCCCACATCCCTGGGAAGGGCAACCCTTGGTTTTTTAGTCATGGACATCCCTGGGAAGGAAGCCTCCAAGGGGCCTCTGCAGAGGAGCCGGAAGCGGCAGGGTTGGGATTCAAGCCCAGGTCTGTGTCCTCCACGGTTCCTGGTGTTTCCACGTCTCACAATGCCTGCCCCACCCCCCTGGAGCAGGTCTTGAGAAGGGTTACGGAGAGTGTGTGGACACTGAACCATCCAGGGAGCTGAAGAGTGGATGGGGCTGCAGATCCCACAGGCCAACCGCCCTCTTTCCAGTGTGTCGGAGGACACTCCGGAAAGCCAGGCTGCAGGAGTGTTCTGGTCCCTCTCAGAGGGACCTCGGGGATGGGGCGGGCAGTGGCACAGACCCACTCCCCCTGAAGAGCTGCCCGAGTCTTTTGTTGGGTAACCCGGGCAGGTGGGCTGCTCAACTGTCCTTTCTTTCCTCCTCCCATGAGGGTGCCCAGTGTGGGGGTATGGAGGTCAGAGCCCTGGATTTCTGACTCAGGTGACCTAAGTTCTTGTCCCCGACATTGACCATTCTTTGAAATCACCAAGCCTCACTTTCTCTATCTGCTCACCAGGGTTTGGCAAACCTGCCTGCCGCACCTCACAGGACAAAAGGCTGGAGTATGTGCCAGGCACTTGGCTGGCCCTTAATGAGTATGATCTCCCTGAATCTTCACAGCAACCCTGGGCGGAGGGTATCATCACTGTTACCATTTTACGGATGAGAAAACTGAGGCCTAGAAGTTAGACAATCTTCCCTACCCTCAAAGGGACAAGGGGAGAAGAGGTAAGTGAAAGTGATTTGTACGCCATTAAATTCTTCACAAATGTGTAACAACATACTTTTAAAAACATTTTGGATTTTCCTTTTCCTCTCTTTTCTAGTCTCCTCCTTTCCCTGTCCCTTCTCCACTGTTAGGTGCTCCAAGGGCCCCAGAGAGCACTGGGTGGCCAAGGTCACTTAGAAGGAGAGCAGTGGGCCTCCCACTCTCGGCACAGCGAGAGCTACACCAGAGAGGCACTCAGCCCACAGCAGGTAAGACAGAGACCAGACACCCAGATCTTTCCAGGTACCATGAGTGAGTCACTGCCAGTGGCATGCAAGAAAGGATGTGGCATTTCCTTCCTTGGGGCTTTCCTACTTGGAGGCGGGGAGGGGAGGAGATGACCTTGGAACACCTCCCTGGCCCCACTGTTCCAGCCAAGTGGCCAAACAGCTGGCTGGAGAGGCGGCTGCAGAGGTAGATCTGGATGGATTCCCTTGTGTGTACTTGTCTCTAAGGTGGCCCTGTGGGGTCAATAAAGGTCAGCGAGGTGGCTGCCACATGCTGATCTCCTGGGCTGGCTGACCCATCTACTACCCGCAACGCCCCTTGGGGTTCTGAGCACTGAGCTGGAGCGCCCCTGGTGTCCCCACTGACCCCTCGCCCGGCCGGGATGTGTTACGATGGACACTGTTGATTACTCGGCTCAGCAAAGCCCGCAGCTCACCACCCGGAGAGCGGCCAGGGCAGCCACATGCTCACTAAGGGCTCGGCAGGGTGGGCTCTGGGCTAAATGCTCACAGCTGCCCCCAGGCCCTCCCCCAGGGGCCCCGCTCAGGCCTGGACCCCTCCACCACCATGAATACAGTGTGCTGGGCTCGACGGCCTGCCTGGGAACAGCGATGGTGCCCGACATAGAGGGAGCTTGTCTGGGGGCTGAGGGTTGGGATGGACATAATTTGGTGCCAGTCAAGGACCTAAACTCAACCTCTGAAGTATGGGGTCTGGGGTCCCGGGACGAGGCCAGAGCTCAGTGTAGGTTAAACTCCCTGCGTGTGACCAGGAGTCCTTAGACTGCTTCTGTAGGGCTGGAGCTACTACAGCAATAAAGATCGTGGTGGGACACTAAGAAGAACTTCTAGAAATGCCAAAAGAGGAAGCCTCAGGGGGGCTAAGGAGATGAGACAAAGGCTGGGCAGAGCTGAGGGGTCTGGCCTTAGACCCTCTGCCTAAAGCCCCAGCTACTGTGCCGTCTTCTGTAACTATCCTCTCCCTGCCTGGGGTCCAGGCCTGAGCACAAACCAGGAAACCCCTAGGCTGGAGCTGGAGACCTACTACGGTTTTAGAAACTCTTCTGAAGCTGGCTCTAGGGGAGGGGTGGTGAACATGGCTGGGAGGTGAGTGGGCAGGCAATCCTACCTAGAGTTGGGGAGCAGAGTAGTGTCCTGTGGGGGCCACGGGGAAAGGGGCTGCCATCCCTCTCCCTTCATTACCCATTTCACTTAAGCTCCAAATCAATAAAATGCACTTTTCTACTTGCTCTCCCCTATTCCCCACCAGCCTCGAGCTCACAGAAAAAGCTGTCTCTGGCCTTGGACCCCATTTGGGGACAGAAGCCCCACCTCCTTGGAGATTGTGAACTTGAAGGTGGGAATAAAAGGCAAGGAAGATACCGAGGGTTGAAAGAGAAGAAAGGCCAACAGTCAGGGCTCCAGGCTCCTGGGGAAGAGTTCAGACGTGGTCCCAAAAACCCCCACCACCCTGAGCCCAGGGCTCTGTTCCTATGGACTGCTAGTGTTCTTTACTACTGTGCCAGGCACACGGCAGTGTCACAGTGTGAGTGCTGGAGCTAGTTGTTTGGGTTCAAATCCTGGCTCTGCCCCTTATTAGCTGTGTGACTTTGGACAAGTTACTTCACCTCTCTGGGCCTCAGTTTCCTCATCGGCAACATGAGGCTAATAACAGAATCTACCTGATAGGACTGTGAGGATAAAATGAGATGATATTTGTAAAGCACTTAGTGTCTGCCCCATGATAAGCACTCTGTAAATATCACTTGTTAGTTTAAGAAGTACTGATCCAGTCCTTCTTGAAAGAGTGAATGAACGAATTATTGGGAGGTGGAGACAAGACGAGGCAAAGCCTGAGACAAGAATCACTTTATCCCTTCCTCTGACCCAAACCTCTGCCTCTCCTTCTAGGCCATCCGGGTACCTCATTCCTGTAGAGGAGGGCGTCTCCTAAGGCAGACCCCATAGCCTCTCTCCCTTGCCCATCACTTCAGATCTCCGAGCCCTCGCCGCCAGCCACAACGTGCTTCCTGGTGCCTGAGCTCCGTCCCTCCAATTCCCATCAAGCTCCTTTCTCACTTGGGGTCAAGCAGGCTCTTTCTGGGTTGGGGGCAGCATTCCTGTTCCCCAGCCTACCTCTTAGGCTGCGGAAGATTACGAGCGGTAGCCTGAGGATCACTTTTCAGACCCAGGGAGTATGTGTGTGTGTGTGGGGGGGTCCCTCTAATTCAAGGAGACCCAGTCCTGACACCACGTGGGTGTGAGAACTTTCTCTTCTTCCCATTATTGGCTTCCCAGATTTTGTCCTCCCCTCCCCCACCCAGGCCACCACCCCTCTCAGCCCAACCCCTTCCCCTTGAGGGCTGTTTCATCAGGTTTGAGACTAAAGAGAGGGCAACTGCTAAGGCCCAACTAACTGATGGGCACCTTGAATTTCTTCCAAGTGCTTTCTGAACATAAGCTTGTTTTACATAAAAACCGGGTTCTTCTCTGACAGGCTGCACCCCATTCTGCCCTCTTCTTCACTTCCCTCAGCACCCAGCCCCCCAGACTCCAGAGCTTCATGCTCAGGATCGTGTTCAGCCTTCCTCCCTTAGATAAACTTCCTTTCAAAGCCCAGCTTAATCCTCTCCCCAATTTCAAGCCTCCCCACTGCTATGGGGGGGTGGGGGGAAGCTAGGAAGTTTGGCTGCTGGGCCAAGGGGGAGGAGAGCAGGGAGGACAGCGGGAGCTGTGACCCACCCCGACTCAGACTCCAGATTCTCCCAAGTTCTTTGTGACACAAAAGGTAAACAGAAGGCCTGGCTTACTCCCGCCCACCCCCCACAGATCTCCCCTCCCCCAGCCAGCCAGATGGGCCGGCAGGCTGGGGGGAAGGGGGGGGGAAAGGGCAGATTGTGCAAAGGAAAACAAAAGAGACAGAGAGACATTAAGAGACAGGAAACACCAGGAGACAGAGAGAATTAGTGGGTGAGAGATAAGGGAGGGAAGCATGGTGACCTCAGCAACTGCGAGAGCCTGGGAGGGGAGTAGAGAGAGGGACAGGCGGGCTGACCACACGGGGATGGAGAAACAGAAACCTGAGAAGTGACCCTGACCAAGGAAGAGGAAGCCGGCAGAGGGACAGAGACAGAGAGAGCCGAGCGCAGACTCAAACTGAGAGACAAAGAGGCTAAGCAGAGGAAGGCCTGAGGGATCAGGTAGAGATGAGAGAGAAAGTAGAAGTTTCTTCACCCCACCCCTGCAGTGAGTGCATTTCCCTCTGGACAGCTGCCCACTTTCTGGTACTGGGGACAGGTCAGAGCAGTTCTCCCACTGGCCCTTCCCCTCCCTTCGTTTGCCAAGCCCACCCTGCGACCAGGCCCCAGCCCAGCCAGCCCCCAGCCTGCCGGGTGCCCTCCTCACCTGCACCGCAGAGGCTGACTGCTTGCTGTCATTGTTCCCTGGGGAGCTCAGGCCAGAGGCCTGCTGTAGCAGGAACTGCCGGGCCACCTGGAGAGCCTGCAAGACAGGGTGAGTCAGTGGGCCTGTCCCAGCAACTGGGGGCTACAAGGCAGAGCAGTGAGTGCGGACCAGGATTCGGGGAGTTTGGGGCAGCATAGGGGAGGAGATCAGGGTAAGGCAGAAGGTCTTGGGGGTGAGGCTCCTGGGCTCCACTTGGGCTTGGGGGTAAGGAGAAAGGGAGGAGCTGTTAGGGTTTGGGGAATCAGAGCCCGTAGGGACTCACTCGAGACCTGGTGAGGTTTGCTGAGCTCCATGGGGTTAGCAAACGGAAGGGTCCCTGGTCAAACAAGGGTGGACTCAGGGCATTAATCATAGGTACTATCTGTCAAGCATCTAGGTGTCAGGCAGGAAAAACTACCGTCTTCCCTTCAAGTTCTTCTGCTGGACAAATAATCAAATTAACACAAATTAATCATTCTTCTGACGAGCAGAAGAAAAACATATAAAACTGAGTAACACCAATACTGCCTGTATACATGGGAGAGACCCAGGAACAGAGTAACTCGCCAAAATGGCGGAAGCCATCACTTAAACACTTCCTTCAGCTAAAGACAAAAGATGATTTTGGGAGTGGAGAGTAAGTTCCCGGAGGTGACTAGGAAAAGCACAGTCAGAAAGGGGAAGGTTGTTATGCAGATTTAAGCCCAAGCCTCCTCCAAGGATAGTGAAGACAGGCCAGGTACAGTGAGGAAAGCACCTTACAGATGGAGGGCTCCCTCCCAAATGTAAATGTCTTTTACAAAGGGTATGTTCTGCTTGGTTTTCAGAGCTTCTCCCTGGTGTGCCCTTTCTTAAAATCAAACAGCCTACAATAATCAATACCCCAAAGCAACATGTTTTGGGGTGGCAAACTGTTCCCTTTCACAGGCAAGATCTCATTTCATCCTTCCCTGGGCGGGTGGGAGGGAGGGATTAGCAGCCCCATTTCACAGCTGAGGGAACGGTCTCCAGGAGGTTAAGTAACGTGTCCAAGGTCACACAGCCAGGTTTCAGAGGCAGGATTTGAGCCCAGGAAGCTTGGCTCCAATGCCATGTGCCTTACTAGGTGGTGGGTCTGGGGGCCAAGGGAGTACCAGTCACTTGGAATCCGAGCACACAGCTGGGGGGGCGGGGGCAGGGCGGAGTCCCAGGGGTCTAGGTGCAGGGCTCTGCGGCACTGGGGGAATGTCATCAAGTCCTCCTGAAGGCGGTGTGTGAACTATCACTTGAGCTACACTGACCTTAGTGGTCTGGACTCGGACGTCATGGTGGCTTGGACGCGACTCTGAGCCGGGGTCACAGGAGTAAGACGTGTATGGCATTTGAAGGAAGAGCGGGTTAGGGTTAGGGTTAGGGTAAGAGCAGGCTCCAGCCAGACAGGAGGCCTGGGAAGTGGGCGGATGGGCTGGGAGAGATTGCGAGGAGAGTGAGGGGTCAGGAAGGCAATTCTTCATAAGGTCAGCTCAGCCCTGCATCCCTGCCACTCCAGGGTCAGTGGAGGGCTCAGAGGCAGGGGATGTGGGGACCTGTCCCCAATCCACATTCTAGGAGCACAAAACCTATCTGCCTCCAGGTTCCTCACAGACCTCCGTGGGAGCCAGAATAGTTGTGTCCAGGCCTTTGAAAGGGGCTCTGGCATCAGGCAGTCATGGGTTTGAATCCCAGTAGGATTACCAAGCAGTGTGACGTTGGACTAGCTATTCCATCTCTGCGTTTCAGTCTCCTGATCTGAAAAACGGTACACTACCCATTTCTGAAATACTAGGAGAATTCAAGGACCAATGTCTGGCACTTAGTTGGCGTTGGTGAAGTGGCTGTCCCTTCTCTTCTCGTACGTCTCTCAACAGTTCTCCCCCTTACCTCCTTCAGCCTCTCCCGACACAGCCTCCTGCCCAGCGCACCTGTTAAATGGCTCGTGCCTGCCTGTGGCTCACCTGCCTTCGTCCACACACACCTGCTTGTCCCAGATGGACTTCTAACTCTCCTACCCCACCACAAGCACCGTCAGACAACACCTTGTACGATGGAATACAGACACACTCAGACCCACCGCCCCTCAGCAAACACTTCGGAAGCCTCCACTGTGTACCAAGAATATATACACCCCGCACTTGGCAGCCCTTTCCTCAGCATGGAGCAGCTGAGCCTCCCGAGGCAGAAACCCAGTTTACCTTAGAATGGTATCTAAACACACCGCGGTGTACCTATGGGGACACGTCCCCCAGCAAACCTGAAGTTCACATGAACGTGCTCCTCACCAGCCCCCAGACCCTAGGCCTCCCCTACACCCCACTTTTCCCCTGGACCTTACACCCTGGAGCAGTGGCCTGGGGTTTCTTCTCTTCAAGATTCACTTCAGAAAGTAGAGTCTGACCTTTCCTGTGGAAAGGGGTGGCAGGGTGGGGAGAAGGGAGGTGGGCCAGGTGGTCATCAGAAAGGACCCCCGTCTGTCTGCTTGCTTTTAGCGACCTCCCTTCCAGGTCTAATGACATGGGTTAGACAACTATTCTTTGTCCTCCAAAGGTGGAGGAGGATAGAGGGGTCAGAGGTCAGGGGGCAAGGTGAGGAAGCCGAAGGCTCAGCAGAGCTGGCCAGCACAGGCCAGAGGGGACACTGGTCAGGGTGGGGAGGTAAAGCACTTAGCTCCCTGGTGAGGAGAGGGGAGCCAAAGGGAGGGGTTTCCAGGGGAAATTGGGGGGAGCCCCATGCAGTTTCCTGGGAGGGGTAGTGGCTGGGGAGTTGGATTTACTCCCCACTGACTCTCTTACTTTATGGTCCCCTGGAGCATGAAATTACAAGATTTACAGGGGAAAAATGACATGGGTTTGCAATCTTATTCCTGTGAGACCTCCCTGTGACAAGCCCTTCACTTCCCCGCCTGCCCCTCCTCCCACCCTGGGCCTCTCCTCCACCTCCTCCCACCCTCCCCTTTCCGCCAGATGAGAGAGTCAAGTAAGACCCTAGGCCGGGCCAGTCCCCTCTTCTGACTTCCCACACCTTCCCACTCACTCTTCCTTCATGTTTACTGAGCGCCTGCTGTGTGCCAGGGACCATACATGCCAAGTGCTGGGGATAGAGAGGGAAACAGCACTTGGCCCTGCCTAGGGCTCACAGCTTGGGTGCTTTCATGACAACTGCCTGTTGCAGACTGAAGTGGAGGTGGGCACCAGGTACCAGAGCCTAGAGAAGGGCCTCCCTACCTGTGGAAATCTGGGAAGGCCTCCCAGAGGAGGTGGCATTATTGACTGGAGTCCTGAAGGGTGAGTTCACCAGGTGGATGAGGAGGGTAAGGGTGTTCCAGGCACAGCACCCCCAGAGGAGTGAAACCGCCCAGAGAATCCAGGGATCTTGAAACTATTCCCAGGGCAGAAAATTGAGTTGTGTGGGGGGTAGTCGTAGGAAAGGCTAGGAGTCCACAGGGGCTCTCAGGTCTTCAGGGTCTGAACTCCTCCAGGCACTTCATTTATTCTTTCTTTCCTTCATTCATTCATGGCCACCCATCACTCCCAAGCCCTGTGCTTAGAGGAGATGGGGTGGTGACAGTAGATAACACAAGGTCATGTTGTGTAATCTGCTCACAGCCCAGCCTTGAACCCATTTAGGGTGATTTGGGTACCACCTAAAAATCACCCTGTAGGTGTGCCGGGGTGGAGATGATGGGGAGACCCTAGGCTTGGGGTCCAAGCTCCACTCCCAGGATGGCCTGAACATGTCACTGAAAGCTCAGTGCGCTGCAGTGCTGTTCTAGAATCCACCTCCCAGCCCCCTCATCTGTCTATACATCCAGACTCCCAGCCAGGGACGGCGCTGCGGGACCCGGGGGTCTCTGGCCCAGGATGCTTCTTCTTGCTGGTCACCCAAGTAATCAGGTAGGTCTGAGACTTCCTAAATCCCCACTCAAGTTACATCCAACCCTCTGAAGTACCAGGTGTCAATGTCTACACTGGCTGCTGGCACTGGAGCCTGATGTCTCACTGGACTGCCCAGCTCCGAGAGCCCCACACCCTGACAGATCCAGCCCCATTTTCTCTGATGACGTCAACCAGGCCATAGCCTCCTTGAAACACAGATGTCAAATCTGTAAGCCCCCGCCCCAGCCACCACACACAGCAAACACGCCCGTTAAAGTCACTTTAGTCTAGGCTGAACATAAGAGGCAGGCACAGACTTGAGGAGGGAGCCTTTGGATAGTGCCTGGCAGTTTTCAAAGTGCTTCTATAAACATTTAGTTGAAGCTTGAGCTAAGCAGGGGAAGTGTCACTGTCTCCATTATACAGACAAGGAAACTGAGACCCAATGTCCCACGGCCTAGGAGTCCAGGCACCACTGACTGACTGCCCAGCCCCCTTCTCCCCAGAAGGGCCGCTGTGAAGTCATGCACAGTCTGGGAAGGCCTGTGAATCTGCCTCCCAAGTCTTGTGTATCTTCAGCGGTCCGGGTGTGAAAGGAAGGTGAAGCTGGTTGAGGTGGAAGAAGACCAAGAAAGGAGTCTAGAAGAAAGGTGGGTTCAGTTTCCCTTCCCTAGGGGCCCACAGATACCCACATACAGCCTTGGGTGGGAAAAGGCATTTAGAATCCCACAGGGGGAGGCCACCCTGGAAAACCTGGGAGGAGGGAGAGTAGGTAGGTAGTTCAGGGCAGACTGGAAAACTGAAAGCCCTTTGGCCTCTTAAACCTCATTTTCTCCCTCCCTCCGCCTCTTGAACTGAAATCCAAAGGCTCAGCTCTGTGGTTTGAGGAGTAAGGTCTAGTTTTCCTGTAAGGGAAGCAGTACTGGTCTGTTCAGTGCACAGACCCTGGTCAAAGAGATCTGGATCCAAATCCTGGCTCCACCATATACTGAGTGACCTTGGGTGAGTCACTTCACCTCTCTGAGCCCCCGTTTCTTCCTCTGCAAAGCAGGAATAACCCTGTGCTTCACTCGCAGGGTTGTTGAGAGGAGTATGTGGGACAATGCATACGGAGGACTTAGCACAGTGCCTGCGGGTCCCACATGGATACTAACTACTGTCATTTCATTCCGTAACCTTTCACCCTCCCAAGCAGCTCCCGGTTATCTGTGCTATGACACCAAGAAGGACTGGCTAACCAAACCCTCTTTCAGCCTCCACCCACCCCGTTCCCCCCAAGCCTAAGAACTCAGTCTTGCTAATGAAGCTGAACTCTCCTCCCCCATCACCCACTCAGAAGTCGTTAGCAGGATCTCCACAATTAGGAACAAATGGCTTATAACGGACAGCACCCAGGGAGGGTGGCTGGGATGGAAGGGAATAGGGATGGAGGGGAATAAAGCTGGAGCTTTGAGGGCAACAGGGAGCTGCTATGAAAAGAACAACAAGTTTTGGGTCAGTAAGGCCTGTCATCTCCAGTGAGACCAGCCCCTCATTTCTGTTTCTGAGAATTCAGAGGGAGAGGCAGGCATCCTCTGTATGAAAGCCAGGTGCCGGGCTGTGGACCTGCCCTTCCCCAGGCTGGAGGATTCCAGGTCCGTGCTGGGGTCCCAGGCTTTCTGTGTGTGGGCGAGCACGCACAGTCGGGGGGGGGGGTGATGGGGGGGACGTGGTTGGTGGCGCTCAGGGGGACAAGTTTGAAGGGCTGAGCTCTGAGAATGGAGAAGCAGACACGCAGACCACGGGCCTGGTGAGCCAGCACTGTTACAGGGAATCCAGTCTAGTGTTTTCCAAACTGCTGGTCCTGATCTAATGCTGGGTCATATTGTCAACTGAGTCAAAAAAAAATAAGAAAAAAAATATATATATACATACACGTATATTTTAAAAATTTAGAGTTACTAGGTAAACCTAAGTATCGTTTCATGAAACTGTGTGTGCTGGGGCTCCAGATAAAATATATTTCTTCCTGTAGAGCTCAAGCAGAAAGGTTTACGAAGAGCTGATCTGGTTCCCTTTATAGATGAGGAAACGGAGAATCAGGGGCAGGGATGCCCAAAGTCGCAGTGGCAGAAGCAGAACCTGAGTCCCCGGAGCTTGACATGGGACTCTACACAGGGAAGAGGAGCCAGGAGCTGGCCAGGCAGGATGGAGGAACCCCTAGAAACTTCTGGTTTAATTGGTGAGAAGCAGCCAAAATAAATAAACTCCAAACTTCTTTGTCTTCATCTAACTAACTTTGGCAACATTGGGATCTAAATTGTCTTGATAATTTCAACTGGGGGCTGGCTAGATTTAGGGGAAGGGGCACTAGGAGGGTGTGTGGGAGTGCTGGCCCATCCCAAGCCTGTGAAGCACTCCCAGGAAAGCCCATCACCTGTTCCCCAGGGCCACAGTATGGCTTTCTGTTCATTTATCAATAATTCAGCAAGTGTTCACGGCATCAGAGCTGTCCTACACATTGGGGACACAGCGACGTGCTTTAACGGGGCTCACCATCTCATGAGATGAGGCAGACACTGAAACAGAGAGACAGCACGCTATAAGATGGTGGTGAGCATTACACAGTGGCTGGCCGACTGGCTACATGGGTTGTGTGGCCAGAGAAGGCCTCTCTGAGGAGACATCTAGAATGAGGAAGCAACTCTTCCAGGAGAGTGTCCACGGTGGAGGAAAGAGCTGGTGCAAGAGCCCTGAGGTGGAATAAGCTTACAGGTGCATCATGAACGGCCAGTGCTGCCAATTGGCCTGAGAGGAAGTCCCAGAGGTGAGCAGGAGCCGTATCACACAGGGACAATGGTTTTTTTATTTCACTCTACAATTGAGGTAAGATTGCTGGAGGGTTTTAAGTAAGTGAATATAAGGAATTAAGGAAGTGATATAATCTGTGAAGGTAAATACCTGACTCACAGGTAGTAAACAGTAGGTGCCTAATAAGTACTTGAATTAAACATCTCTCCATCCACTCCTTGAATGCAACTCTGCTGGGGACCAGAGAGTGGAGGGAAGGGGCGCAGGGAGAAAGATCGGAGGTCAGTGGTCCCAACCGCTGAAGGTACTGACCATGGGGAGATCCAGGTTCTCCACCAGCCAGGCTTTGTCCTCCAGCAAAGAGACATAAAACAGAAATTACACAGAGAAGGGGGGCAAAGAGAGTGGGGGAGTTGAGACCATAAAACCCCCCGAAGTGATTCTACACCTTTCTCCCTTGGAAAAAAAAAAAAAAAGCTTTTTGGAAAAGGCTATAAATTTTTTTTACACCAACCTCGTAAAAATGACATTGGCGCATTCTCAAATTAGAACCATTAAAATGAAAACCAGCAAGGCACAGATACAGACAGGCCCACGTGGGTGGGAGACGCACAGCCAGGGTGCACAGCCTGGTTTCAGGGCCATTTCAAGACCCCTTCCCTGCCAAGTGTCTTGGAAATGACTTCCCTCTGCAAGGAAAGGGCCTCTGCCCACCTCGAGATGAGAACAGACAAATGAACCCAACAGCACCGCAAAGGGAAAGGCCCTCCTGGGAGAAACTCCTTGGGTCTCTCCCTATCCTGTGGCCCCAATAAAACCCAGCAGGCTTTGCACCCAGGGCAGTACTTCCGGGGCAGCCTATTCAGCCCCTTTGGGTCTTGGGCCAAGACCAGCTTGGCGGGGGTGCTGGGAAAGGCAGGGAGCCTGGGGAGGAGCTAAAATAGTGTGTGTGTGGTGGGAGTGGTGGGGGTGGCTGTACACCTCCCTTGCTCTCTTCCTCCCAGAGGCAGGCCACCCTATCTGCAGAGTTCTTGGGAAACAGTCTTAACAAGGTCTGGGTTCAGAGCCACTACCATCACACTAGCTTCTTCTGCAGGGGACTCTAAGTGTGGGATTTAGAGTGGGGGCTGTGGCATGCAATTCCCGTCCCCAGGACTCCCATGGGGCTTCTCAGAATAAAGGTGCTCTCCTAGAAAAAACACTAGCCACGGAGGGGTGGCTCTGGGATGCCGCCCTCCCTACTTCAACCCTTCTCTTCTGAAGAGGAAATCATTCAACCCCCACACCCCCTTCCTTCAGCTCTCTCCTGTCCCTAAATTCCTAATCAGTAAGGGTAAGAATTCTGGCCTAAAAAGGGGGTGAGAGGGGAAAACAAAAAAAGCCGGGTTCTCAGAATTCCATATTCAAAGGGAAGGCTGGTGCTAGACTGGGCCTGTTCTTTCCCTCGCGCCAAGAAAGCAGTAGCCTGGGGACCCCTTCCCTCGCCCTGGGCCTTCTCCTCTACCTTCCCCTCCCCTCTTCGTGGAGTCCCCTCCTAGGGAAACTTCCCTTTTCGTTGGACTGGGAAGCAGACAAAGGAAATGGCAGCCTGAGTAACCCAGGAGGGGTACAAGAAAGGGGGGTGAGGAAGGCCCTCTCCCGACACATCCTCTCACCCCCAGCCCCACCACTCGCCGGCCGGCCTCTTATTTCCAGGCAGTACCCTAAGACTAAAGACAGCTGTTGACAGAAGTGCGCGAGGTGGCGGCGGGGGATGCGCTAATTCACCTTTGAGGCCTCCCCTTCCCACCCCATCCTGCTAAGTAGCTTGGGCAGAGGAGAGCCAGATGGGGGAGGAAAACAAAACTCTCTTCCATTCTTCTTTTGCCCCTCGCCCAACTCCCTGACCCCCCCCCCCAGTCTCTGTGGAGGGGGGTAAGTTAAAAGCCCATTACAGTGCAGAGCCCTCCCCAACCCTTTTGAATCTCCTCACAGGATGTGAACAGGGTGGGATTTGGCCCCGGTTACCACAGCAACTGCAGTGGGAGTTCCCAGACGCTAGGCAACCCTCTCCTGACCCTTGCTGACCTGTCACCCCCACAACCAGAGGACAATAGGAGCGCGCTCTAGAGGCCCAGGACGCCTTTCAGCGCAGCCGCCAGCAGCTCTGCCCACCCCCACCGGCCGCTCAGCCCTCCAGGCCCCAAATCCACTTCTCCTTGGCCAAAGCACCCCGTCTGGCCCCCAAGACCGCCCCAGGCTCAGTGTCTCCCAAAAGCTCACAAACACTTCCCCCCAGCCCTCACTGCCTCCCAACAGAGAGCCCAGAGGTATCTGTGCAGCCCCTGGGGAAACCCACACACTGGGAAAATTTTCATACAGGTAAAATCAGATTAGGATAAAATGTGAGGCCAACCTTCAAAGAAAAAAGGCTTCGGCGGGGAAATGTGGGAGGAGGGGCAGCGAGGAAGGACTTTGCCTTGGTGAAGGAAGGGGACTGATGGGCAGCTGGCATGTCTGCTGGGCCCTGGGTATTCTTTAACAGCAGCTGCGGAATCACCAACTCCAGCTGGCCAACAGGGTCGCTAGCGCAAAATAAGGTTCAACGGGTGTCTGCTGAATGAATACACAAGCCAAGGCCTACCACACCCCCCACACCTTCTTCTCAGGGTAGATTCTCCATGAGGGGCTGAGATTGGAGACTTAGTGAAAGCCCCAGGACATAGTGAAGGTAGAGTGGCTCTGTCACTCACCAATAAGGGGGCTGGGGGGAGGGAGCAGGAAGCTGGGGCCTTGACTGCTACAACGGGGCAGCCAGCCAGGGACCCTCTCTCTATCAGAAGGGCCTGGCAGCCTGGCTATGTCACCCCCACCCCCACCCCCAGCCTCTGTTTAAACAAGCTCTGGCCTGCTGTTGCATGGAAACAGGCGCCTGCTCTTGTTCCAAAGTGACGTGGCTGCCCTCTTCAGCACTGTTTGTTTCAGCCTAAAGTCCTGTCACCGGTCTGACTTCTGACTCGCCCTGTTTATCTCTTTCTCTCCTCTGTCAACTCATTACTCCCAAAGGCCAAGCTTGCATTTCCAGGGCTTATTTACCCTGAGCAGAGGGACAGGGACCAACAGACAGATGGACAGAGGGGGAGGGGCTTGGAGACCCAAGGAGGCAGAAGAGGATGGGACCAGTGTGCAGCTCGCAGGTCCCGTCCCCCCCCACCCCCCCCCACACACAACCTCCTTCTGGAGTGGCTACTTAGGACCAGTGGGCAGTGTCGCTTGTGTTTGTTTTAAGAGCCCTTTTCAGTTGGGAATGGAGTGCACTCATTCACTCACCAACAGATGTTTATTTAGCACCTATTAGGTTCCAGGCCTTGCTCCCTCCCCACAGGGGCTGGTGTGAGTGTGGCAGGAGCAAAAGGGAGGCTGCGCTGAACCCTGAACTAGGAACTGGGAGACCTGAGGTCTAGCTGTAGCCTTTACCATGTCACCTGGTCAAGTCAGTGCCACCTCTGGCTGCTCCCTCATCTGTGAAATGGGAACCATAATAGCCACCTCCCAGGCGATGAAATGACACAGCGTAAGTGAAAGACCCAAAGCACCAAAGGGACACAAGGTATTTGTTTATCCTTGAAGGACTTCCTGGCTGGGACTGAGAGGGAGGAGGAGCCCACTGGGCCAGGCTCTTTCCTAGAGTCGCTTTACCCCACAAATAGTCAGGAACATTTGTTGTTGGGAGGGCCAGAAAGTGTTATCCCTGAAGTTTGCCCTAAATCCTCCTGATTTATATTGGGGGTGGAAGGATGGTCTACAGACTTGTTTCATTTTAATTAAAAATTTTGCAATTTTAATTTTGCAGGGTTCTTTTCATAGTTTGGAGCCAACAAAACCTTTTTTAAGTCTCAAGTATTTTCCTTGGCCCCGGGCACTACGCCCATAGTGAGCCCAAATGGATAAAACAGCCCTCCGCCTGCCTCCAAAATCTCCACCCCAGTTTATTTGTGAAACAGATATAGGATTTTCCAGGACTTTGGGATATTCCCCAAAACAAACAGGAATAACCGGAACGTGGAATATAGATGGTAAGACACGGCATGTGTGCAAGGCAGAATGGGGAAACCTGATCAGGACAGACAGTTCTGCCTCTCCCCACCCCACACACCTCCCCAGTTATCCAGATATCTGTTTACTCTTCACTTTAAATAATGTTTAAAAAATACTTCCCAGTTTCAGTATTCCTCCCGCCCCATCCCCCACATTCAAAATTTTTCATTGCTCTGTTTGCATAGAGGTGTGGGAGGGGAAGCTGGCCACACAGAATGGGTGGCCTTGGAGCCTTCTGGTGGGGTATGTTTTGTTATTGATAAAGGGCAGGATTTTGCCCTTTGACCTTCTGTCCCCAGTAGATGGCACAGAGACTGTGAGTCTCTTTCCCAGAGATCTTGCTTAGGAAGGCTTGGGAGATGCCAGAAATCTCCCAAGGCCCTTCTCTCTGGGGAAAGGAGACAGGCCCTTTCCATTCAAATCTCCTCTGTTTATAAGAGGAAGTAGGTTTTAAAGTCCTCAGTTCTGTTCATACCTGCATCGATCAGTCCGTGTGTACAGGAGTTTCACACCCAAACCGCATCTGAACCTAACAACCCTGTACTTTAGGCACCAAGCAGGCCAAGGTTCAGGGAGGCCCAGAGCTTGGCCAAGGTCACGCCACTGGTAAGGGGCAGGCTGGGACTTAACCCGGGGTTTGTTCAATTCCTGCATTAGGGCTGGCTGACCAACTCAGTGCCAGGCTTCTGACTGTGCTGCATCTGACCTCTGGCTCCAGGGTGTGTGGTGGGAAAGGGGCCCCTGGAGGCTAGAGTTGGGGGAGAAGCCCCAGGGTGAACCTGGGGAATCGCACAAGGGCAATGTGGGTACACACATCGGTACACATGAGACAGGGGTGGGGGCACTGGCAGGAAGCGGCAGGCAGGACCTGACTTTTCCTCATTCCCAGTAGAGCCCCTAAGGGCCAGTGCAACCAGGAGTGATTCGAGGAGCAGAGAATCAAATAAGGAGAATCTTAAGGCCAGGGGTGGCTGGGCCGGTTCTCCTGAACTTGTCAAGCATGATTCTCCCTGTTTCCCGGGTGGGGCCGGGACCTAGAGCTCCTGCTCTGTCATCACCCAACAAGGCTTCCTACCCTCGGGCCTGTCCATCCTCACAGAGGCTGGTCTTGAACTCTTGAACTCTGCATTTTAGGGTGGGAATGAAGTGGGGAAAGGGAAGGCGGATGCAGACAGGAGTTCCCAGTCTGAGCCCCCAAAATGGAGGGCTGCTTTTGCCTCTGGCCTTTTCCCAGCTGCTCTGGCCCCTGGTGCCTAGAAGTTTAATCTCTTCACAGCTTGGGTGAGGGACCCAGGCAGAGATGAAGGGGCAGGGGGAATGTCTTACAATACAAATAAAGTGGAGGTGCCCTCCACATGCACAGCACCCCCGTCCGCCAGTGAACAAACTTCTAAAGCAGGGTCTTTCTCCCCCAACCCTGTTAACTTAGCCACTGTGCAGGAGAGCCCAGGTACTTGCCCACCCAAGATACACACCCTCGGACCTGCTGCCCAGGCGTCTGTCTGTCCTGGTGGGCACTGCTGATACTGTTCTAAGCTTCATGATCTCAGGACCCCGTGTCCCACTTCTTTCTCTTGAAAGCGCCGCTGTCCCCGAGTTAAGGTGGCCACTAGAATGGGAGGTCGCAGAGGCAGTAGCTGGAGACTGAACCTTCCCAAAATGTGAAAGTGGTGCTGCTTGGCCAGGAGAGGTGGCGCCCAGGTGGCCAGGAAGGAGTGGGAAGAGGCCTGGCGTGCCCTTCTCCCAGTTCCGGGTCGCCGGGGAGGGGCGCCAGCTCCTACCTGTTGCTGCTGGAAGTGCAGCAGATCCGCAGGGCTCATCTCGCCGTTACTGTCTGCACCCGCCGCCGTGTCCCTGCCCGCGCTGCCTCCGGCAGTGCCCGCAGCCCCGGGCCCGCCGCCGCCGCTGCCATCGGCCTGCCCAGAGAGGCTGCCCACGCCGTTCTGACCAGACGGAGCTGACCTGATTGTCTCCGAGGCGGATTCCACCATCATGTCGCTCTAGCGGGACCTGGAGGGGGAGGAGAGACACGGGGGAGGGGCTGAGGCTCGAGGCTGGAAGGGCAGGGCGGGTTCTCCGGGGGTGGGGGGGGCAGCAACCGATGCCCCTCAACCCACCCCAACACCACCACCTAACACTTCCCACCCCAGTCCTGGAGCGTCTCCTCAACTTCCTGGGGGCTGCTCCAGGGTCCCCTCTTGGGGTGCAGCCTCTGCCAATGTCACCCTCCCCATAGGCCCCCTCCCCCACATTTCCTCGACTTGACTTCCAGAAGACCTCAGCTGAGCGGGGGAGATGGTGGTGATGCCTTCGCCTGGCCCCTCACCCCCCTCAGTTTCCTAAACTTCTGGCCTCTTCCTCCAGACCTGGGCGTGGGAAGAGAGGGGGGAGGGGCAGGGTCCTGCCAGGACTCAAAAGCAGATGAGTTATTCCCTGGGACTCACCATATCGCACCCCCCTTTACCGCACAAACACCTGTATTGGCCTTTGTGTTTGTTCCCAAGTAGATAGGGAGTTCCCCCAGGGCAGGGGCCTCCTTCCAGTCTCCTCTCCCAGGGCACAAAAAGTCTCTAATCAATGTTTGTTCCACAGCAAAAAGGGCTGCAATTTGCCCAGCACCTACTGGGAGGCAGACACAGCTTGGCAGAGCGATGCAGTGAAGGCAGCCATGGTCCCACTTCTCTGACCTTTCAATTCTAAAGCTGGCAGCCCAGGGTCTGGCCAAAAGTAGACACTCAATAATTAGTCTCTCCAGGCACCATGATTCCTAATCACCAGAATTGCGAGAGTCATTATCATCCTGACTTGACAGATGGGAAAGCTGAGGGTCCAGGGAGTTAGGGAATTTACCCAGGCAAAGAGTCAAGGCCTTACTCCTGTGCCCTCCCCACCGCCACCCCCCCAAATGCCTCTCAAGGAGTGGTGGGAACATCCCTAGAAAAAGGGAACGGTATGTTTGGGATGGCCAAGCGTAATGAGGAGGAGGCCTGAGCTTCCTTCTACAGCTCATGGAGCTTCCACCAGCTCAGGGGCTGGTACACACAGGCTGTGGTGCCGATGGGGGAACTTGAATATGCAGAGCTGTTCTCAAAGTCGGGGGTGTCTCCAGCTATCCTCAAAGCCCCTTGAGAGGAACATGGATTTCTGTGCAACAGGACACAGCTGGTATCCACCACTGATCTTCAGCACATGTCTTAACCTCTCTAAACCTGAGTTTCCTTGTCTATAGACGTAATTAATCCCAGCCTCTTAAAGTCTTATGAGGAGTAAATAAAACAACACAAAGAAACCACCTGGAAGAGTAAGCTCCAATCAACCCCTTCTTCGCCTGCCCTATTTGTAAAGGTGAAGATTGAGGCTCAGAGAGGTCAAAGTCTTGGCTCAGGTCACACAGAGATTAAGGGGCAGAAGTCACCGGAGCAGCTAGCAGGACCTGTGGAAGCCAACCAGTGTGCTTTCCTCCCTCCTTGAAGCCCTTTTGGACTAAGCAGCCCCCCACAACCACGTTGTCTCCCTGACTCAAAAGGTGGGTGACAGCTTTGCAAGTAGCAGATTAAAGAAACTGCTGGAAGAGACTGGATTATTTCTCTGATTCCTTCCCCAAGGTGGCAGCTCCCAAGGGCATCTCCCTCCTGACCCCAAATTCTCTCCTTTCACAGCAGAACTCTCTTCCCTCACTCTACTGGGCCACATGCTCTGTTCTGTCCCTGATAGAAGCACAGCAAGTTGGACTGAGGGGATAGAGGGGTGGGGGTGGGGGGACAGAGTTGCTAAGGACCCACCGGGATGCCACCAGTTCACACCTGTGCCATATCACTGCTTTTGTGGCCCCTCTCCATCTGTGACTCTAGGTGTCTGTCCCAGTGGATCTGTGTGGCCTCCTTGTAGCCTTGTATTATTAGCGCACCCCGTGGTTGTGCATTTCTCTGTGTTCCCAAGCGCTTGTTCCCCCCAACCCCAGCTGCCGCTTCCACTCCTGGGTTCTGAGAGGAGCTGGGCCAGGGGCAAGGGCGAGGTTGGGGGCGATGGTTCGGAAGAGATTGAGCACTCGGTCTCAGGCCTTAATGGCCATGTCAGCCGGAGGGCCAGTGGCTGCCAAATGATGGATGGGGTGGGCACCATCCTCCACCCACCAGAGCACAGGGCTCTAGCCCCCCTTCCCCCAACCACGCAACCCATCCCTCCCAGCAGCCTACAGGGCACCTTCCCCCACTCTGGCCTGGGCCCCAGCTACATGAGGGGGATGGGGAGACGGCAGGGGCCCACACTGCTCTCCCTCTCCCTCAACCCTGGCCCTGCTGAGGGTGGAGAGGAGAGCAGCTGCCTGCCCTGATTCCAAGTCTAGCTGCTCTGAGATCTGAGAACTGCTGGGCCCCAGGGGACAAAGACCAGAGCCTCAGGGGTGTGTGTGCACAGGAGAAAGGACAGAGAATCCAGCAGTTACTTTCCTGGGATAAGGAAGAGTGCCCCCTTTCCAACACTCACACCATAAAGTTGTAGATCAGACAGCAAGTTTGGAGACGGGGAGAAAAAGGAGGGAGGATGCAAACAGAGGTGTCCCTTTCTTTTCTGCTTTTTTACTGGGGGGGTACATAGCGACACCCAGTGAACAACATAATTGCTGCAGTGTGGCGTGTAATAACAGCTATTCAAGGGCTGATCATTCATATTAAACAGGGTGAAGCAAGCCTCTCATTTGCATGCTTGAGATTATATGCATTTGAAAAGTCATTTCCGCAGGGTGTAAGAATGGCATTAATTCCCATGTGACACGCTGTGCCCCCTCCAGGGGCCTTCACCTCCTTCCACGCTCCTGCTGGCCCACCAGCACCCACCCAATCCTGTATGGCGGGTGCTCCCAGGCCATCTCTGCACCCTTACTTCTGCCCTGGGACACCTGCCCTCTGAGGATGAGCCCACCAGGAGCCTCACACCTCCTGCCACCTCTCAACAGGGTGTTGCAACAGCAATGGGGTGTTCTCTGCACTGTGGGCGAGCAGCTCTGGGTGCCTGGGGCCCAGCCAGAGAGGGCTGGGGTGCTGGAGGCAGGCCTTCATATTCAGTGCCCTGGCACTACAAGGCTATGGGGTGTAGGGAAGGAAGTCAGTGTCCAGGAGAACCTGGACCCTGGCTAACGGAGAAGGCAGGGGCCCGGTGTCAGGTAACCTGAGCTCAGCCACAACCAGCTGTGAATCCTTTGTCTGCCTCCTTCTCTGGGCCCCAACTTCTTCACCTCTACATGGAGAGGTGGTCCTGAAGGTCTCTTCTGACTTGGAAGCTCCAGGAGTGAAATTCCCTGGTCCAGCATGTGGACGTGAAGCCACTGAGGGTCCCTCTGAGTCACAGCTGTGGTCCCTTTCCCAAAGGGCTCCATCCCAAGTAGACCTGAACTTCCTGCTTAGCTACGGGAGAGGAGCACCCTCCTCCCTGCACTCCCACCTTTCTGCCTCTCTACCCCTGTTCCTCCCTCAAGCACCCATTCAGCAAAGAGCAGCTGAACACCAGCAGAAGAGAAGGTGAGGAGCACTGGGAATTAGACCATCTGTTTTCAGGGCAAGCTGTGGGACCTTGGGCAAGTCACAGTTCCTTGCCCAACTTATTGGATTGTTCTTTCTTCCTTTATACAACAGGTAAGGGGGTGGGTGGGATTAGAAGGTCTTTCTAGTATTTGCTAAACTGAGGTCTTCACCCCCTACCCTAGCCTTCCTAGAGCACTCTCCTACCACCTCTTGGGGGCAGTGGAGAGCAACTGAGTTGGAATTATTTTAGGCGATCTAGGACTTGTGTGGGGCTCTGATCCTGCCCTTCGGTAGGTCCTAGTCTCCTATCTCTCCAGGTTCGCCTTAGGGAGCCAAGGCACCTCAGAGGCCTGGGCCAGGCCCCGAAGCTCCTGCAGACCTCCTGCAGACGCCGCTGTCTGGAGGAAGGAAGGAAGCTGGGTCAAAGCCGCAGCCGCTTCTTCCGCTCAGGGGGAGTCTGCGGGCCGCTGGGGGCTCCCACTTCCCCAGAGACTCTGGCCCTTCTAAGAACCCTGGTGGGCGTTCAACAAGGGTCACATCGTAACTCGTCCAGGTCCGCCTTGTCACCTCCATGGCCGGAAGTGACGAGTTCTACCTACCTTGGGACCAAAAGGAAAACCCAGGACAAGGGTGCGTACGCAGGAGAGAAAAAGGGATGGGGACCCCTACACGTGGAGAAATCTTTGTGCCTTTTCCGCGGGCCCATATGGTGTAAGGAGTATTAATTACCATAGCTTTTTAATTAACAATAGCTTAATCTGAGCCTTAACATTTGCCACGACACCCTGCGCCTCGCCGCGAACCCGCGCCGCCCGCCCTGCCAACTCATCAATTAATTTTTATTGACGTTTTCTTCCCCAAACAGGCACAATACCAGGGTTTTCCAATTAACACCTCTGCGATCTCTAATTAGTGCAATTAACAGACTGATGGATGCCCGGAGTTTACCCGCGAGGGAGGGAGGGAACGGAGGAGGGAAGGGGCGGGGCAGCCCCCAGCGCGCTCTCGGGGCTCGTGTCCCGCAGGGGCGCAAGAGCCTGCGCGCAGCTGGAGGGGGCGCACACTCAGCTCTTAGAGGGCCTGACCACAGGTAACCTGTACGCAGAGCAATGGTGGTTTGAATTGAAATAAAGAGACACCGTTTCCAGCCTTCCAGAAACTTATCATCTAGCTGTGGAGCTAGCGGAAAGCCTGAGAGAGACTAGAAGTTGGAAAACCTGGCGTCTAGCCCCAGCTTTATCAACAACTTCCTGTGTGACTTGGACCACGTTAATTGCCCCCTTTTCTCCTCTGAATAATGGGGAAAACTGGACTAGATGTAACTATTTACAATGTATACTGTCAACTTCCAAAAATGATTGGGTAGCAGACCGCAATAAAAGACAGATATAAAGATTCTTAAAATATAATATCATGGGGTAGTAGGAAGGGAGAATAAATGGACTAAAACCTTACTAAGCCACAGGATCTCAAACTTGAGCGCATCAGAACCACCTTGGAGGGCTTGTGAAACCAGACTGCTGAGCCCCAAGTTTGGAGTTTCTGATCCAGAAGGTATGGAATGGGCCTGAGAATTGTCAGTTCTAAAAAGTTCCCAGGTGATGCTGATGCTGCTTGTCCAAGACAACAGAGCTCCAATGACAGGCAATGACTTCAGTTATGAGCTTCCTGGGGGCCCAAATGAGCGGATCCATCTCCAAGGCCACTCTTTCACAGACCATGGGTTGAGTGCCTGATTCAGCCAAGCACTGAGGATCTACCTGCAGGAAACTGAAATGGGGTCCCTGACCTCTACAAACTTACAAAACTCGAAAAAGCCAGTGCAGTAGTGTCCTAAATGCTTTGAGGGCAACTGGTAAAAATGGAGGTCCTGTTCCCCCTCCCTTTTTTCTGAGTAAATCTGGCATTTGTCTTTTTGAAAGTTTAGCCACTAGTAGTTTGCACCGTAAAGGAAGTCATTCTTCTCGCTCCTCCAATGGCTGGCTAGAAGCATATTTCACCAATAATGACCCTTCATCCATTCATTGGTTCAACAAATATTTAAGCACAGTGTGCCAAGGCTTTGTGTATGCAGACCTGAACAGAACAGGACACAAGCCTTACTCTCCTGGAGCTTATGTTCCCATGAAGGGGGGCAGATGATAAATAAGGACACCAATAAACAGATAAGCTGAAATAAAATTCTATCAAATGTGAGTACAGAGAAGAAACAGGGGGCTCTAATTTTAAGGGAGGGGAGCAGGGCAGGCCTTCTTTTTGAGGAAATGGCATTTGTGCTTAGAAATGAAGGGTGAGTAGGTATTGGCCAAAGTGTCCACTGAATGTAGGGGAAACAGCTTATGCAAAGGCCATTATTTTACAAGAGGTCACCAGTTTCAGACTTTTCCAGAGCTAAAAGTCTTTGAAATGGGCACACTTCTAGATTATAGAAAAAGACACACACACGGGTGCCACTTGGAACCGAGCATGAAGACGCTTTGTATTTCCTTCTCTTTTCCTTTCTTCATAGCTATCCTGCTATCAGATCTTACTTGTGTCAAGGGATATAAAGCAGAGGGCTTTTCAGAGCAATAAGCATTGGCATTACAAGTAAGTGAAGGATGGTTCCCAATCTGTCATCCAAAGGTCCAGGGATTCCCCCCTCCTGCATTACGCTCAGGCTTCAAAGGCCCACTGGCTTCAGGCTGCCAGGGAAAGGGAGGGCTCAGGCAGCACCCACTCATTTGCCACCCTTACTGCTGCCCCTTCTCTCATCTCTTATTACCTGTATAAGAGCACTGAGCACTGAGGTCAGCAGTCTGAACCTTGGGTTCCTTATTTGTCATATGGGCTAATACCAATAAACCTTTCAGGTTGCTGTGGTATCAAATAAAACACACTGTGTGATGAAAGCGTTCAGAGAGGGGCAGTTACTGTAATTGTGGGGGCCCTGAAGCTCCTGCTACAACCCAACTTTGAGTTGGCTATGGTTTAAAAATTGATCCCAGCCCTTGGTTCAGCACTTGAGGAAAATGAAGCAGGACCCAAGGGTTAGAATGTCTCAATAGCTCCAGAATGGGTCCCCAAATCAGAGCTGGGTGACGAGTCACATAATACTGGGCTCCCTGAGCAGGCCAGTGGTATCTCACCCCAAGCAGATGGGGCCCCCTGAGTTCCAGAAAAAGCCTTATCCCTCTCCATCCCCTGCCTTCTTTGTACTTTGGGACTGTCCCTCCTGTGGGTCCAGTGGGCACCCTAAGCTTCCCTCCCTTCTCCCACTGCTGCCTGACATTTCCCCCAAATGACACTCTAGGAGCTACCTGCTCCAACTCTAGGGGCCGTCTAAGGCCTCTTCTTAGCCACAAAACTTCAGGGCCTGCGGAGCTTTAGTGCAAGTGGCAGGGTGAGGACATGCCTCTCTAAAAGGCACGTGCTGTTGATGCCAGGTTCTCTCCCAAATTTCAAATAACTTTATTTCCTAGTTATAAAACTAAAAGACATCTTGGTAGAAAATTCTGAAAAAAAAAAAATTAGTACCCATCATTCTACCACCCAGAGAGCTAGCCTTGTGGGCCCACCCCTTCCAGTCAGTCCACTTTCACTCTCTTTTGGCATACGAACATTTAAAAAGTGAAACTGGGGTCATAATCTGTACATGGTTTGAATTTTCCTATTTTTCCACTCATCACTTACTATCATAACCATTTCCACATGACATGAAATATTTTAAGCAACAGTTTTTAGTGGTCACATAGTTGCTCGAATGGGCTGCATGTTCCAGAATTTATTTAGCCAATCCCCTAGAGGTGGACATCCAAACGGTTACCTATTTTTTTACTACGACGCTGCAATAAACACCCTTATGCAAACAGAATATGCTACATTTCTATTTGCTTAGGATATGTGTTTGGAAGACAGAACTGCATCTTTTGAAGGCTCTTGATACATTTATTCCCTAATTGATGTCATAAAATTTGTACCAATTTTTCCCTGCCTTCAGCAATGTGCCCGGGTCCCACAAGACTCACAAACCCCTCAGCTTTTTAGCGATTTCCCTCCATTCTCATCTCCTTCTCCAGAAGATTCTCAGGTCTTGCATCAGGCATTCACAATCCAACACGACAGACCCTGTCAAACCTGGATGAGTTTATAAGGTACATAGGTGGGTGGTGCGCCTCTGCCCTGCAATTCATACTGAGTACTGGGATCTGGGCATGTAGAGATGAATAAAACACACCCCTTGATTTTTAGGGGGCTTACAATCTGCTGGAGAAGACAAGAGAGACACACCAGCAAACACAAGCATTAAAAAATAAAAAATGCCCATACCTAGGCTCCACCCTGGATCAATTAAATTGGAATCTCTGGGGAGTGGGAGCCAGGAGTGGATAATTTTAAAAGCTTTTCCAAGTATTCTAAACTTCAAGTACAGCCAGGGTTGAGAACCTCTGTCTTACATAACATACACAAACTTCATAAATGTTATCATGTTGAATAGACACTGGGGGGCTATGGGTGCCTAGAGGGGGTGGGGGTGCTCTGGGAAGGCTTCCTGTAGGAGGTGCCTTCTGAGCTGAGTCATAAGGAAGTGAAGCTCAGGCAAACAATTTGTGAATATATTTTCTTAATACTAATCATTCCACTCACAGAGTCATTGAAAGTCCTTTTCCATACCGTGTGCCCTCCTCTCTTTTCCAGACAACCTGGTGCTCACTCTGACAAATGAAGAAGGAACCACGTTTTGAAGATACCTAGTAATTTGACAAGGTCACCTGGCTGTTAAGAGGCTGAACCAAACTGAAACCTTGGCTCTTCTGACTCTCAAACCAGTGCTCTTCCCCCTCCACCCCATCCCAACCCACCTCAGAGATGGTAAAGCCCAGAAGGTAGTCACTCTGGAATTTCCCTGGAATCTGAACCTTCCTCACCACCACCACCACCACCCAGTTCACTTTTCACTGGCTCCAGCCTCAAAACGCTCTTCCCAGGCCCTAGCAAGGTGGCCTCCCTCAACACTCCTTCCTAGTACCATGACCAAAAGGAAAAATTAATCAAAAAAAAGGGAGAACCAAAGATCCCACTCCATCTCATTAAGAAAGTAAACATAAGAGCCATCTAAGTGTCTAATTAAGCTTCTAATTAGTCCCTGCTTGTTACTAATGCAAATTAGATTACTCCGCTTAACTACAGCATGTCCACAACACCCTTGTTAATTGCGGCCTTTTGAAATTAAATTACTCCCTAATTAGCATATCAAAGCCATTGATTCGGAGCTGGGAAAGATGAGGGCAAGAGAAGGCGAATGCCAAGTTTGGTTAATCAGAGATGGCTAATTAAATAGTGACGTCTTTCGTGGGGGGCCTGCTGGTCAAAGGATGGGGTTTAATCACCCATGGCCTGAGTGGCCATCTGGAGCCTGCTTCTGGTAGTGAGTGCCCTTGTCACCAGGGGGCTCCTGTGGGCACAGGAGGGGCTCCAGCCAGCCTGGGCCAGTGGTCTGGCCCTCCCTGGGGCCCTGGCTACTCAGCCCAGCCTGCACCCTGAGGGGTCCGGGCCCCTCCCTTTGTCTCTGAGATGATTTCTAGGTGCAGCATTCACGGGGATCCTGAACCAACTCAGGGGACTCCAAAACGCATCCACATTTGGGTATCACGCTTCAGCATCCTTCCACATTTTTCTCCCTGTTCCAAGATGAGTCGCAGATGGGTGACTTCTGCCCAGTTCTTCCCTAGTCCCAACCTGTGGTTCCCGTCTTAGAAGGAAGTCTCCCCCATTCCCAACAAAAAGTTTGGGGGCAGGCTGGAGGGGCTCACCTGGGTAGGGATGGGCTGGTTTCAGCCTGGAACATTCCCCTTGAGACACAAAATCCTATAATTCTCTCCATGGTAAAAAGAAGGAAAAACAATTATCCACCACCATCAGTTCTTAAGCAGCTGTGTAGGAATTAAATTTAGGGCAGCGCGTCCTTAAAGGTCTTCTCTGAGCTCTTGTAGAGACCCCACACAGGACAGGTGAAATCTCCAGGATGGAGCTGCTAACCGAAATGACCTCAGGGCTAGGCCAGTCACCTAGGAGGCCAAGTGAGAAGTGGGGGGGCACTCAATCCCAGTCTGTCCTTACCACACAGAAATGTAGGCTCAGTGTTGACAGTGTTTCGGTTTTACAAAAGAATCCAAGTGGGAATATTTATGTGAAATTCACTATTGTAATAAACTTTGTGTGGGTCAACAAAACTCAAAAGGGAGTAAGTCAATTTGTGACCTCAGCCCTTATGGCCAGCATTCCTGAGAGGCAGGTTCCAGTTAGCTGTGTGACCCTGGACAAGTAACATTCCCTCTCTGGGCTTGGGTCCCTCACCTGTCAAATGAGAATAATAAATATCACTACCAGAACAAGGAGGTATGTGAAACGGCACAGCATTGTTCCTCAGTTAGGGTCTGGTGACCACTTAGTTCGACTCTGTACCTGCCACAAACCCTCCCAGGTTGGGATGTCTTCTAGAACCTTCCTCCTCCATCTTCCATGCAGGAGGCAGAGTCTGGCCTTTCAGATGTCCTTTAAAATGCTGAGGGCTTGGTTCTAAAGATGCCTGACCTGGCTGCCGGGCAGCTACGTAAAAGATAGGTACCACACCCCTCTGCCCTCTGCCCGGATCAGCCCTGGCAGGGGCAACAGCTACTAAATGCTGCTTCTAAAAAAGATGGCACTTTCACAAAAATCCTAATGGACTGACCTTAGCCTGGTCTTGCAGTGTCCCACTTCCCCAGCGAGGGTGTGTGAGGGGGTGTGGGGGTGTGAGTGTGAGTGTGTGTGTGTGTGTGTGTGTGTGTGTGTGTGTAGGGCGAACTCTTTGGAGTCTGTCCCCAGCCCTCCCTCCTTCAGCCCCTCCCTGCTCTCCAAGTTTCTCACCAGCAGCTCCTGCAGCACGCAGGGTCAGGGTCAGGGCCAAATTCCCAAAGGGCGAGGTTTTGTTGATTTAAGGAGGGACCACACAGAACCCAGGGGAGAGGAAGGAAGCCCCCCACAGCTCGGAAAGGGTGAATCCCAGGCAGTGCCCAGCCCGTGGGTCTCCATCCAAACCAACTTGGCAAAGAGGCCCAGAGCAGTGGTTTTATATTAGAAAATAAGTGAAATTAAAAGCAAAGCAGAAAAAGAGAAATGGAGAGGGGGCCAGGCTGTCCTGGTATGAGGGGGACGGCAGAACGACGGTGCACTGGGGCCAAGCGGCAGTCTGCCTCGCTGAGCTCTCTCTACCAACGAGATTCAATTAATTGATAACAAGAGGCATCAAATTAATTTCTGGAGGATGAGATTCTGATGAAGGGAAATCTCATTGATGGTGATCGGGCAGGAGGGGTGGGGGAGCGCCCCTTTAATCAGGCTCCATGGCCTAATTGGGAAGGAGGAAACTTTCCTGGGCAGCAGGGTCCCCTGCCCCATGCCCCTTTCGTGATGGACCGCCAAGGCAGGGGGCTCTGGACGCGGTGGAACAAAAAGGTAGTGCTCTGAGACCTTTGGGTCTCTTCGACTGAAGCCCAACCCTCGGCTGCAAGAAGGGGAGGCCAGGGAGGGAACAGTTAGCAAAATCGAGGCCCAGAGAGAAGCCAGTCATGCCTAAGGTCGCAGAGGGAATGATAAAGTTGGTACTTCATCCATGATAAAGTGCTTTTACCGGTGCCCCTCACCGGTGAGTCTACGACCCAGACCCAGAAGTCATCCCCAAGCTCGAGGAGGGCAGAACGCGGTGTGAGAGACCCTCCTTGTGGCTAAAAGGCCGAGGCCACGCTGTCTGAGCCACCCCTCTTGCCGCCCCTCTCCCAGCGGTCCCTGGATCCCCGGCGCCCGGCAGCGGAGTCGGCCTGCGCCCCGGCATTTTCTCAGGGCTCGCGGGGGGCCGCAGACCCCCAGCACCGCAGCCTGGGGCTCATGTCTCCGAGATCTAGGAGCGTCCTGCCATTCGCACTGATGCGCTCTCGGAGGCGCTGGGAGACGCCGGCCAGGCTAGCAGCACAGCGCGAGTGCGCTCGGCTGGGGGAGGACGGCTAGCCCTAACTCTCCCGGAAATGCCCGAGTCTTACTAAAGGAGGGATTCCCCGGAGTGGACCGACTCTCCACCCTCAACACAGACGACCTTCGCAAGCCCTCCGACTCGCATCCAGAGATGTGGAAGCCTCGAGAAGCTAAGGAGAGTCTCGCCGCTCAGTGTTTTGCTCCCCAAGCGTTCCCAGCAGCCGCCACTCCCTCGGTCTCCTGGAAATCCCGACCTCCCGGCTCTCCCCAAAATTCTCCGCAGCCCCGCGGCGCCCTTTCTTTTTAGGGTGCGAATGCACATCTGTCCAAAGAACCCCTGAAGGAAAGGTAGTATACCGCTACCCTCTTTTGGACCAACTTCTTTCGGCCTGGGTCTCCTGGCAGTGTGGGCTCTGAGGCTGGGCAATGGAATCCGAGGGAGGCTGCCCGGTTGAGGAAATAAGAACAGAAGCCCCCCACCCGCCAATGTCCCTTTATACAGCGTGGCCCTCCTGCGGGCTCTCCAGGGGCCAGAGCAGGTATTCTGCCTTGGCTTGGGAATGTCAGGACCAGTGCCTCCCTCCAGCAGCCAGTACCAATCCAAAAGATTAGCACCGGGGCACTTGCTCCATTTCTGCTTTTCCAAGTAGCAAGACAGTCGCCCCTTAGGAAACCTCTACACCTGGGCCCTCTCACAGCTGCTTCACACCCTAAGCTCTACAATATTTGTGGAATGGACAGCAGGAGACGTCTAGGTCTCCATTCCCTGAGCAGAGCTGCCCTGAAGTCGCCATCACTTGTCTGTCCCTCCTTCACTGCGGTGGGAATTTTGGGTAACTTCTGCCCACTCACCCTGCCTGCCTACCTTGAACAAATGCCAGAGGGTCACACTCCACTTTGCTACTGTCTGAGGAAAATCCACAATCTCATTCCTCCGCCCCCCATTTGCATGGGAGCCCAGGTGCATTCAGAAACTCCAAGGGGAGAGAAAACACCATTCACCCCTGTCCTGCACGACCAATGGCCCCACTCACCCTCAGATCCCAGCTTGGGGGCTCCAGCTGGGCAGAGGATGGAGCCGCAGGAGATGGGCAGAGCCCCTGGGATTTGGGGCACAGGTCATATGGCTATGGCCAGGGCTGGGGAGAAGAAAGGTACAGGACTGCAGCGGAGCGAGGGGCGGCTCAGTCCTGGAATAGGGATCCAGGAGAGGAACGGCCCAGGCCTAGGTGGTCCCTGGAGGCACAAGAAGAAAGCTTCATCTCCATGGCTGAGTGCACTGTCCAAACGTGCAGCTTTCGTGCTGAGAGTCTTGATGTCTAGCAAGGTGTGTCCTGAGCCCAGGCTCCACGGGGCCCACCCAGGGCCATCTGACCTGACCACAGCATCAAGCAAGCTACACGGTTTGGAGTGAAAAAAGCTACAAGGTTCCTGCCGTGCTCCCAGCATGGTTGCACTGGCAAGAGGGAAGAAGGTGTGCATTTCCATGGAGAACCCGGGACGGCAATGCTGAGAGCAGCAACTTCAGGCTCAAGAAAGTTCCGTTTTTGCTCCTTAGAGATGATCCATCCAGGCGTACGACCCAAATTGATCTAAGACTTGTCTTCCACGAGGCTGTGTAAGGTAGGGTTTCAAAGAATAGACGTCTCCCGTTTTGGAGAGGTGGTGCTGCCAGTCATTTTTCCTTCTCTGTGTTCTGGGGAACTATTCCTCCCATGTTTTTATTTGTCTCCATGAGCACCTTAGGAAGCTGGGGAGAGAGGGCACAACTGGACATTCTAGGGTCCTGGGCAGAAGAATGGCCCAAACCTGAGCTTGTCAAGGAGGGAGGGGGAAGTTGGCAGGTCCTCCCATCCCTTCCTTTCTTCCTCCACACCCCCCCTCCAGGAGAGACTCAAGCCCTACTGGTTATACTGGGAGGTAGGAGGCCCACATTTCAGTCCCTGCTCTAACACTAACTAGCTGTGTAACCTCAAACAAGTTGCTTCTCTCTGTGCTCCATCTTCCCACCCCATAAAATGGAGGTTAATACTTGAACATTTCCAGTATTCGGTCCAACCTGTGGCCTGGCAGTGCTGGGACTCTAATAGTAAAAGCCACTCCTTGGTCAGCATGTGCCAGGCGCTGTGCTACGTACTTTACATCTGCTCTCCTATTCAACTCCCAGTCGGGCTCTAAATGGGTATTATTGACCTACTTTACACATAAGTAAACCGAGGTTCCAAGAGCTTAAGTTCCCCAGAGTCCCATCACTTCTGGCAAGTTCCAAAGCCTTTTTCATTCTGATCCGCATTCTGCCCTGGGGAGGCCCGAGTTCCTTCCCCTGGATTCCAGAGCTCTGGGACCCAGTCGGAGGAAGGCACTGCAGTCAGTGGAGCCTCAGAATCCTGTCACACATACCTTTCCTGCCTTGGTCTAAGCAGCTCGGAGAGTTGTAAGATCATTAAGGGAAGCTGTGCAGAGCTCCCTGGATGGAAGAAATGATTATTTTGCACATTTTGGGTTAGTAGAAAAGTAAAGACACTGTGCCTACTTGGGATGGGCGTGGAGGGGCCTGCATGTCAGGTGGAGACAGGAAAACCAAGGCAGTGGGGCAGCGATGGGTTAGGATGTAGAGAAGGAGGGTACAGCTTCACCAGGTATGGTTTCTTGGGGATATGACCCTTCCCTCCCCTTGCACCTCACACCTCTCCTCTAAAACAGACACGCTGCTCCCCATCCTCCCTTCCCTATGTGATTATCTGCCTCTTACCCTGACAGTGTGAGGTCCAGAGAGCAGACTCCAGCCTCCATTGCTTGGGCACTCCAGTGCCCAGCCTGGGACCTGCCCAGACAGAGTAGGGGCTCAACAAACATTTGGGGAATTACTGGATCAAAGGAAGCCCCCCCCCAGCTCCCCTGCTTTCCTCCCCTCTGAGGAAGAGGTGTGTTTGGAGTAGGGGCCCAGCAGGATATGCACATTCCTGGCAAGAAGGGACCTACCTGCCAGCAGCCAGAAAGGAAGTTTCTGGCCAAAGGAGTAGGAAAGGGGGTGGGGTGGGGTGTCTAGGTGTTAGAAGGGCACCTACACAGAAAAAAAACAGGGGCAGATCCTTTTGCAAGTTAGGTCCAAACTGCCCTGCCCCCAGCATTTCCCAGCATTGCTGTCAGGCCTTTCTCTCCCCAGGGCTCAGGGGTTCCCCAACTCCATAATTCCTGGGAAACCTGCCCAGGACTGGGAGAAGTATAGAAAACCCCACCCAGGGGCCCAGCACTTAGTGCCAGGAGAGAAAGTTCCTGTGGTCTCCCCCAACTTAGTGCCAAGGCAAGTCATAGGGTCCAGGAGGAGAGATTCAGATCTTGGTGGGGTCTTGGGTGTGTGTGTGGGGGGCAGCAACACCCACAGTGCCACTTCCTTCCCATGCCACCTTGACCCCCTGACAAGAGTGGGAGTGACACCAGATGGGACACCAAGGCACAGCCCTGCTTTTGAGAGGCTCAGATCTGGGGGTGTTGGACAAACAAGCTGTCCAGGTGCTCACAGCAGTCCCCAGCCCTCCCTCCAGTCAGCCAGGTGACAGAGAGCTCCAGAACCCCAGCAAGATAGTTTCTCCAGTTAAAAAAAAGAAGTCTGCAGACTTCCCCTTCCCGGCAGAGGTCCAGGTTGGGCAGGGGTCCTCTGGGTCTGAGGCAGGGGCTGTCTGAGGCAAGTGGATCCCCTTCCCCCAGCTGGGGCCTGCCAGCTTGGCCTTTCTGCCTCCAGCCTCCGGTCCCTGTACCCATCCACTGGCTCACCAGGAGCATCAGGGGCTTGAAATGCCCAGCATGTACAGGGTTCAGTCCCCATTCTCCAAGGAAAGTGAGTTTCTGGGTTCAAATTCTCCGTGTTGTGGTCTCGGTTACCCACTGTGTTCCGCGGTGGGAATGGTTAGACTATCCCTTGGCTACAAGCTATATAGCCGACCCTGTCTTGCTCCTTCATTCTGTGTGGGAGGAGGGGGCACCCCGCCCAGCCTCAGTCTCCAACCCTAGCTGCCCCTCAAGCCGCGCTCCTGTGGCCCTCAATCCCATACCCAACACAGTTCACTCTAGGACAATCCAGGCGTGTCCTTTAAAACGGGGGATGAAGATGCTGAAGTTCAAGTAAAAACCCGCATTGGCCAAAATGCTCCTGGGCTTTCCTTAGGAACCGCGGGGTGGGGAGGACAGCTTCAGACTCAGGTTTGCTCCTCCCGTGGGGGCCCCCCCACCTCCAACCCCTGCTCCAGGATCCGCCGTCATCCTGCAGGGAGACCCGGCGCTGGGGTGCGATACACGCGGTGATCTCTACATACTCCTTAAACCCCAGGCGCCCAGCTAAGGAAGGAAATCGACCAGGCAGGGGTGGCAAAAGACGGGGGACGGGGGAGGAAGGTTTACTGCAAGGGGACGAACCGGGTGCTCAACGGACTCAGGGTATCGCGATCCCATATCCTCTTTCCCCCAAACTAGAGAATTCGGGTGGGACGCAGGTGTGTGTTCATGAGGTCGCCCCAGCTGGAGAGAAGGAATCCGCAGCCGTTAGGGCCTCCGCCTCAGAATCCGCGTCCCGCGAAATCACACGGCTCTTTGACTGGGAGGCCGGGACCCCAGGTCGCTGAGGGCGCCCCGCCTTCTAGCACCACAGGCTCTACCCCGGCTCAGCCCAAGTTAGTTTGTTTGGCTTTGATGGGGGAGCGCGAGGCTGGAGCGCCGCGGGGGTGACCGTGGGTCAGAGAGGTGTCTGTGGAGGGGCTGTCCGGAGGAAACACGGGAGTCGTCCATCTGGGAGGGGAGGTCCCGCTTGGTCACTCTAGGACACTCTTCCCAGGTGGCCTCCAAACCCTGCTGCTGTCCTCCCTTTCCCCTCTACACAGTGAGGCGGGGGGCTTTCCCCAAGTGGGATGAATAAAGGTGTCCGCCAGGTCAATCCCCCACTCCAGCACCTGGGCACAAAATCACAGGGGCCCATTCCAGACTCTCTCAAGTCCCCAAGAAGTTTTCCGCTCTATCTCCGAGTTGACCGGGGACGAGGGAAAGGGGTTGACTAGACCCGGAACCTCCGAGGTGCAACCACAGCAAAACGAGTCCCTCTCCTCATTCGAGGAGACGCGGCTGGTGGGACCGCGGCCCCCCCCCATCTGCCTCGGTGCGTCTCGGGGAGTCCTGGACAAAACGGGGTTGGGGAAACTCACTTCCCTCCCCAGCTCAGGAAAGTCTGGGCCGGGAAGTAGTCTTTGTCTGATTCGGGGAGGGCGGGGGTGTCGCGCCCCTTTACACCCCATTCCCAGCGGTCAGGCCGGGAGGGGGCGGGGCTCGGATTCTTGGGGAAGGGCGGGCCTCGGTAGCCTTTCCATTTCCCCCCCCCGCGGCCAACCTCCGGCGGCCCCCCCACCGCCGCCGCGCCGGGGCCCCCACCTGTTCCCAACGCAACTCGGGGCTGCGAGGGCCCAGGGCCGGGTGTCGCGGCTGCGCGGGGTCAGGGCGCCGCAGCCGGCCCTAGCTGGAACAAAGTGCGCCGGCCTGGGCCCGGCTCCTCCCGGCGCGGCTCCCGCGGGCAGTTTGCAAACACAAAGTGAGCCAGTGAGCGGGCGAGAGAGTGCGCGAGCTCGGGAGTTGGTCTGGTCGCGGGCCCAGCCCCCACCCGCGTCCCCGGGCTCGGCCCGCCACCTACCTGTCCGGCCCGGCCGCTCCGTGCGGGCTCCGGCCCGTCAGCCCGCGCGGGGCATGGGGCTCGCTCGGGTCGCGCAGCCCGGGCCCGCCGCCGCCCGCTGGGGCTGCCCCTCCGCGCCGCCCAGCGCCGCGCAGCTCCGGGGCGTCCTCCCTCCGCGCCGCGCCGGCCGCCGCGCGCCCTAGCCCCGCCGGGGCATCGCACTTTGTGGGCAGCTCGGCTAGCTCCGGCTGTGCTCCTCCTTCCCGGTCCTCCCGCGACGCTGGTTCGCTCGCTCCGGCTCCGGGGCTCCGGGACCCCGGCGTCCCCGCCCCCGGCCCAGCCCTGGTTCCGGCCGGGGCTCCTCCCCGCCGCGCCGCCGCCGCCTGCGCCGCGCCCTCCTCGCAGGCTGGGGGGCTCCGTACGCGGGCCGCACAGTCCGGTCCGCAGGGGCGGCCGGCTCGGGACTCCGAGGGGCTGCGACTGAGCCCGGGCTGCGAGTGGCTGCGAGCCGGCGGCGCGCAGGCGGGGCGGGCGGAGGCGGGGAGGCGGGTGCAGGGGGAAGGAGGGAGCGCGCGGAGCCCGGGCGGAGGGAGGGAGCGATCGAGCGGGCGGCGGAGGGAGGGAGGGGAGACCAACTTCTAGCGCTACCATAATTCGCCTAAAGCAGGTGCAGCAACTTTCACCAGGCAAGGCATTCGGCTAGGAGCTAGAGAAGACCACGTGGACCAAACTTTAGGGAAAGAGAAATGGGAACACGGGGAAAAGACGTGGGGGCTGAGTACCTGAAAAAGGGGGGAGGTGGAGAGATCAGATCCCAGCAATTCACCTTGGCCTCGCGAATCCTATGGCGCGCTGTGCAAACCCCAGACCTCTAGAGTCTGGAGGTACGGCCAAGCCCTGCTCCCACACGGTTCACTGGTTCCCGGCGGGCCGCGCTCGGCGTGGGGAGTGGCTGGTGTCGGGCCCGGGCCCTTCCTTGCATCGCTCCTGCTCCCCACTGCGTGGGGGTTGGGGGTGGGTTTTTGAACTGGGGTAGGGGAGGTAGGGAGGCTCCTTCTGGGCTTTGTGCGTACACGGTCACCCCCGGAGCGCGCTGCCTCCCTCTCCGGAAGGGGAATTTCCCATAAAGTGCTCTGTGAACCCGTGAAGAAGGGGCCCAAAGCCAGACCCACGCGGCCTAGCGAAGTGCAAAGTAGAGGCAATTATCCGGACAAATTAGACTGTAAACAAAACGCAACGTCTTTTGCCTGGGAGAACTGAAGGGATTGTGTTGGTGGCAGGGCTGTGTGTTTGGGTTGGGAGGGGGAAGTCCGGATGAGGAAGATCCCGGAGGGGTGGGGGTGCTCTGCTGGTAGCAGATGTCCCGCTCAGAGAGCCGTGGCAATCTGAGTAAGTCCTCCCTTCCCCCCCCATCCCCCTCCCCATCTGGCCCTGGGTGTTGAGTTGGGGAGAGGTGAGGGATGCCCAAAGAATGCCCTTGACCATGGGAGGACCCTACTGTGGGGGTGGGGGCAGAAAGACAATGACTCTTGAGGCTCTCCGGGCCCAAATCACCTGAAGCAGGTGAAGAGGGGCAGCCACTTGCTGCTCCTGTGGAATGTGAGCTGGGAGTGCTTCAGGGATTGGTGCTCAGCGAGTGTCAGTGCTGTGGCCTGGTGAGAGAGGATTTCTTTCCAATGGGCCTTTCCAATGGGACTTGGAAGAAAAGGCCTTTCCAATGGGGCTTGGAAGAAAAGGGTCTCAATTGAGGAGGCTCCCTCTTGGGTTGTTCGCCATCACTTATTCCACTTCTTTTCTGTGGGTACAAATAGCCAGAAGTAGTTGTAATGTTAGTGATACCTGTCCAGGTCCAGATTTTATGTATTTGCCCTCCTGGGTGGGCGTCACAGGCATACTTGGGTCTGGCTGGAGCCTTTCAGGTATTTAGGTGTTAGGGGGGGGTAGGACTCTTAAGTTCCATTTATCTGGATACCATTCTTGGAAAGTGACCTTTCCAGTGTAGCAATAGCAGTAGCAATAAAGAATTAAATAATAGCAGCTAACGTTGGAGTCATAGCACATGCCAGGCATAGGACTCATTTCATCTGCACAGTAACCCTATAAGGTAGATAGTACTATTATCTCCATTTTATGGAGGCGGAAACTGAGGCACAGAAAAATGAAGACACTTTTTTAGACTTACACGGCTGGCTGGTAAGTGATGAAGCAGGACTGCAACCAGAGACACTTCAGTGAGGACGGGGAAGCGCTTGTGGAGATCTTTAGCCTGCTTGTGCGTTCCCGAAGAGGGAGTACAGTTTGGGGGGAAGGAAGCCCTTGGTCTCGTGGTCTGATTTATTTTCTGTGGAGAGCCAGCTCCGGTAGGAGTGAGGATGTGTGGACAGGCTAGGCCCAGGCCTGTAGTTGGCAGGTCCTTGTGTAAGCCCACCTGGGCCATGTTCTCCTTCCTCTCCTTCTTGCAGAGGCTTGGGGTGGGGTGAGAACTAGGGGCTTTTGATAAAAAACATGGGATTCTGTGGTGGTGGAATAAGGTGACTTCCAACGGGCTTCTCCAGCTCTTTTATGGCTGGCTGTCATAGCCACTGAGTCCTTTTCTAACGCCTGCCTGCAGTAACCCACTGAATCTCACACGTGGGCCTACTTGCCCAAAGGAATTTCCTGGGAAACGCTTTGGCTCTCATTTCTCTCATTACTCCTCATCTCTAGGCTAGCTCACTTCCCAGCACCCTGTGAGTCACCATGGCTGGGGGTGGGGAACCCAAGGGAGGCAAAAGACCCTATCTTGTCTTCACCTCAAGGGTGAAGAAAACAAGGCCTCACCAAAGAAAGTTATAGAATAAACATCCTGAAATCAAAGCAGCTCGTCCAAAGGCCTTCCTTCTGAGGCAGGAGCTCTGTGAGCAGGTTCAAAAGAATAGCCCTTGGCTCCTGAGGCAGAGTGACAGGGAATTAGCAGGAGGGTCCCCTTTCTGTCCTTGTTCCTTCAAAGGGTCCAGGGTCGTGGGCTTTGGCTGTGGCAGGAACCAGAGCCATGGCCTGGCCCTACTAGAAGGCCATGGTTAAGAGCACAGAGGCTGGAGTGAAGCAGCCTAGGGTTGAACTTCGGCCTCTGTCACTTACCAGCTGTGTGAACTGGGCAAGTTACATGATGTCTGAGTCTCAGTTTCCTCATCCACAAAACTGGGAAGATGCATCCTAGGGTGGTTGGGAGGATAGCATGAAAAAGCATTGGCGAAGTCTTGCTCCATGACCTGGTCATCGAGTACTTTCTATAAATGTTCATTTTCTCTTTTGTGAGCTCCAGTTTCCTCACTTGAGAAAATGAGGACTATCGACCTCACAAAACTTCGAATCATGCATAAACTGCAGTTAATACTTTTATTAAATGCCTCCTGTGTTCCAGTCACTTGATTCATGTGCTATTCAGCATGGTAGCTTTTCTCATTTTGTAGGTGGGGAACTCAAGACTCAGAGAAGGTAAGCAACTCGCCCCATGTCACACAGCAAGGAGGTGGTGCAGCAAGGACTTGCTCCCAGGTCTTCTTGCTCAGAAGCAGATGCTCTTTCCCAAGGTTAGCTGCCTCCCTGCTGTGGAAAGGAAGCAGGCTAATGGGTGAGCTTGTTCTGAGTGCCAGGCCTCGTATTTGGGGCTGTGTATGTTCAGAAACATTAATCTTCGTATTCCTACAGTCCCAACACATCTATGCCCAAATATTTTGTTTCCATTCATCTGACTGCTTGCATCTTACTTTTTTCCCCTCAAAACCTTTTTTTCAGTTATTAAAGAAAAAACTTTATCAGCATAATATAGCAGCCCCTCTCCTAAGTATATACCAACAAAAGAACATACACGTATGTAATCACCAAAAGACATAACACTTATGTATTCAAGTACATGGTATTCAAATATATGAGCTAGGATTTGGCAATGAAAATGAACAAACCATTGCCACACATAGCAACATGGTGAAATCTCACAACCAGAGTGTTGAGCACAAAAGCCAGACACCAGAGAACACACACAGTATGATTTCACAGTATGATTCCATTTATCTGAAATTCAAAAATTGGTCAAACTAATTGATGGTGTTAGAACTCAGAAGAGTGGCTACTCTAGGTGGGGGAGAGACTGGGAAGGGCACGAGGGGCTTCCTGGGGGTCTGGAAATGCTAGTGTTTTTGGAATTTGGTCACATGGGTGTTTCACTTTGTAAGAACTAATTGGGCTGTATGTGCATTTATGATTTGTGCACCTTTATGCTTAAAAACTAGAAAGCTTAAAAATGGATGCTGGTCAAAAAAAAAAAAATGGATGCTGGTCTTGTGGAGGTCTTTCCATACCCCTCCCTCTCATTCTCCATCTCTCCGTTCCAGATGTAGGCAGTTTCTTGAAGTTGGTAGGTAGCCTTCCCACCTAAGTTTTATATTCTTAATCATTTAGCATTGCTTGGGCATCTTGAAATTTTAAATGAAAGGTATCCTTTTGCTCCTTGCTTTTACTTTTTGTTGGTGGTGGTTTTTTTTACTCAACTTCATGTTGCTGAGATTAATTCAGGTTTGCTACATGTATCTCTAGTTCATTAACTGAAAAGGCTTCTGAGCTTGCCACTGTATCAGTGTCCAGGTTTCTTTACCCAATCTCCCCTTGACGGACAGTTGGGTCGTTTCTCATGTTTGGCCATTGTGGTGACACTGCAGTGGGTTGTGGGGTGAGGTTGGGGGCGCTACCAGGGCTTTCTGTTTCACTCTCCTCTAGTGCCTCTGCTAAGTCGAATTGTCCCCCCTCCCCCCTGTGGCTCCCCCACTCTAGAATCTTCTCCCCTCCCCATATCTTCCAGCTGTTCCTCCCCACCCTGCTTCCCAATCTTTCTGACTCAGAAAGACCCAGGTCTGTACTAGGTGGAGGTGGGGGAGGGGTAGAAAAGGGCAGCTTTTTCAAACCTTGCCACAAATGCCCCTGTTCCCCAAGATAAATGACGATTTAAACAAAGAAATATTTCATTAAAGGTTGATATCTTAATGAACTGTGCCAGGAACCTTCAAGGCACTCTTCAGACTCCCCCTTTTCAAGGGGGGCTCCTACTCCTGGGGGGAGGCTTATCAGCTTACCATATTGCCCTGAGTAGAGGACCATGCAGTGTGGAGAACTGTCCCAAGGGGCTGTGGAGGGGAGGGCACCAAGACTGAGAGAGGGGCTGGATTGCCCTTCTTGGTACCGGGCCAGCTGGCTGCCCCCCAGCCCTGAGAGATGTTTGCAGGCCCCCCCTGCAGTCACTTTTAGGGACTCAGAGACTCAGGCCTTGTCGTCAGGGCTGTGGGCACAGGACTCCAGGACGATTGGTGGGAAACCAGTCATTAAGGATCAGGTAATGAACAAACACCTGACAAGCAGTGGACAATTTTCTATCAATTAGAACACGGTGTCTTTGGGTCAAATGAGATCCCCTCCACAGAGGGATTTCCATGCAGGGGGAGAGCAGGACACGCACAGGGATAAAGGAGAGCAGACCCAGCACCCTTCCCCTCTCCCATGCAGTGCACTGGCCATTCACTGAGGGGGTGCGCCTGGGGCAAGGCCAGGAAAGGCCAAGGAGAGGTGTGTGTGGGGGGGGAAGAACCCTTTCTCCCTCCATGTAGTTCTTTATCCTTCAAGAGCTACTCCCTGTATTCCTCCCTTGCAAAGAGGCTTGGATTTAAATCCCAAACCTGTCACTTTCAAACCTGAAATCCTAAATCAAGAGGCTTAACCTCAGTTTCTTCAACTGCAGGATGGGGAGAAAGCTGCAGGTCTGGCAGAGAGGTGGTGAGGAAAGGTGTAACTGGCAGCAACAAGGCGTTGGATAGACTGAAACTACGGTCCTTGTTTCTTGATTTTCCCAGCCCCCTCCCCGCTTTCCCCTTGCTCTTTAGCACACCTGTTGAGGCTGTAATGTGTGGTTGGCTAGCTTTTATTTAATAAGCACCTAGTAACTTTAAATATATCGTATTGTTTGTTAACTGCTTAACCATTTATGCCTCATCTCTCCATCTAGATAATAAACTGTGGTCAGGAGCCTGCAATTTTAGTCATTTTGGGATTTGCTAGGGTACCCAGCGTCATGTGTTTTGCATAGTAAGTGCACAGTAAATGCATGTTGATTTGATTTTATTATGATTTGATCGTTTGGAGCAAAGTTAAAACAAAAAATAGCCTGACACCTCAGGGCAAGTTGGTGCCCTGTGGGTATCAGTTGGGGGTCGTAGAACTAAGGCCATCACTGTCCCTTTCAGTGGTTGGAGGGCAAGGCGGAGGATTTGGACAGACAACAGAACAAGGTAGCACCTCCTCTCAGAGGTCTGTGCTCCCATTCTTCGCATCACTCCTCCCTGCTGCTTTTCTGCGTGTCCCCTGGGGATGCCTTCAGAACTCTGTGCTTAGCAAGGGAATATTCCTTCCCCATGGAACCTTGAGGGCCTGGGGTTTGGGGTCTCAGCCACTGGCACTGGCGGGTGAGGTACAATGTGAAAAAGGAAAGTCAAAGCCAAGGTAGCCTCCCACTGGAAATAGCCACCACCTACTTGTTAAGCATCTCCTGCATACCAGACACTTTTTATATGCATCTCTGCTCCCATGGGGGTACTCACATTTTGTTTGTTTGTTTTAAGCGAGGGCAGTGGCCTGAATGGCAGAGTCAATGGATGTAGGGTGGACATAAGGGGAGATGAGACTCTTTGTAAGTCCCTCATCGTGTGCAGCATCTGGCTGGGTCCAGGAGTGGGCCTCACACATTTTCCGGGGGCTTCCACACACAAGTGTGTCCACGTCACATTCCACGCCTGGCCTGGATTTCGGGGCCCACCTCCTTCCCGGTTTTCCTGCACCCCTTCTTCTTTCTGTCCTCCACTCCCCTCTGCACTTGACAGCTCCAGGCCCAGAGATCGCCCTCATGTTTGTTAGGCAGCAGGACATCCCTGAGCCAGGCCTCCGAGGCTGGATCTTGATTAGAGCAGAAATATCATGCATCAGGCACTGTGTTAACCACTCGTCATGCATGACCTCATTTCACCTCCCAACAGCCCTCTGAGGTGATCACCAGATGCTTTTGGTGCCCTGTCCGTATGCCCTCACCCTGACCACTCATACCCCGGAGGCTTCTCATCGCCAGCGCCTGCCTGGCCCTCCCTGAGGGCAGCCTCTGGGCTCCAGTGCCCACTTTGCCACTGTGTGGGAGGCCAGAAGTACCAGGGAATTAACATCTTTTGGGCAGGCCCGCCACCCATGATGGATGTGAGTCGGCCTAGGAATACCCCCACTCCTTCACCCCTCTGAGGGGTGACTGTGATGTGCGTGTTCTCTGTGCACCCCCAGGGTCTCCCGGCAGGGCTGAGCCCACCCTAGTAGCGGGCTGGATCATACACTTTATTGCCTCCCTTCCCTGCCTTATCTTACTCCCCCACTTCTCTCCTGGGTTTTCTTAAATCAACCATATGGACTAAGCAGTTGTCTCAGGGCTGCCTCAGGGGGAATCCAGCCTAAGTCAGGTGGGTACTGCTATTATCCTCATTTTACAAATGACAAGACCAAAGCTCCCAGAAGCTGAAACTCACACACAATCCCACAGTTACATAAGCGAAAAGCCAGTGTTCATAGCTGACACTCCACTCTACTGTATCTACACATCGCTCTACCATATGGCTTCTTGAGGACCCTTCCCCCTGCCTCCCGAAGTCTGGTTCAAGTCCATTCCTCTTGCTCTTGCCTTGAGAGGTTAGAGGTGAGGAGCAGGGTGGGTCAGGCACAACTGACTGGAAGAGGGAAGTGTTTCCAGGCCACCCAGCCCTCCCTGCCTCCCTGTGAGTCACTGGCGGGCAGTCAGAGCCAGTCCCTGGGTCGCAGGCTGAAAGAGAAGTGATGAACACTTACAGGGCTGGACATAGAACAAATGGAAAAAAGTGAAAGTCACTTGGAGTGCTGGAAAAGGAGAGGACTAAGCCAGAGGTACAAGGAGAGGGCAGGCTGGGAGCTGAGGAATCCTTCTAAGCCTTTGTGTTATTCAAGGGACCGTGACAGGACTTCCCTGGACACAAAAGCCCCTATAAAAGCAGGAGGAACGAAGGTGAGAGATAGGAACGCATTTCTTAATAGTGAGGTTTGCTCAGCCTGACAACATAGGAAGTCCCCTGCTAAGAGCCTCAAGGCCAGGGGAGAAATTGGCCTGCCTCTTTTATGAGTAGAAGTGGTCACCGTGCGTGGGGTAGGGAATGACCTGATCCCCTCAAAGGCGAAAGTTACGGAGAGAACATCTTGAAATTTTCTACTTGTTTGATTTTCATGACACCTTTGTCTTAGTGTAGGTTCTCCCAGAAGCAGACTCTGAGGAAAGGATTCCAGCGCGCAAGTCGTTTATTTGGGAAGCTGTCCCAGGAAATACCAGTAGGGGAGTGGGAAAGTGAGAAGGAAGGGCAGGAAGCCAACCCAGGGAGTGTCATCATGCAAGTTATGCTACCACGTGAGCAAGAGGGGCCCAGAGCTGCTGGGAAACTCCGGAAGATGTATGGGACAAGCCTCCAGTCGTCCATACCACGGGACAAGGAAGCTGGGGTATTTATCCACCAACTCCCTCTTGGTCATTGGTTGAGGGCTGCTTCTAGGCACATTAACTCTCCAGTACTTCCGACTTGCCCTGAGCTGGCGCCAAGAGTGTTTCCACCGCCAGGAAAAACCCTCAGGCAAAGAGCAGGTGTTGGCAGTAAGAAGCTTCTCCGTCTAGAGGTAAGTGCGAGAGACACGGGCTGGGCGCCAGCACCTGCCACACTCTGCCCTTCTCTTCCCCTTCTTGACTTTTCCTTTCTATGTGCCTTTGTAGGTTCATGGCAACTCCCACTGTTCTCTCTTAAATGCTTGGTGTTCTCAAGGCTTCTGCCTTGAGCCATGGCCCCCACAAACTACATGTCCTCTTGGACAATCCCATCTACTCTCATGGTTTTAACCACCATGTGTGAGTTGGCGATCCCAAGTACTGTCCCTCACGTGGACTTGCTCCCACCCCCATATGTGTGAACCTCCAGGGATGGCATACTCAGCATATCCCAGACCCAAATCATACCGGCATCCAAAAACATGCCCTACCTCTACACCACTTCCCCATGGTGGCTTCATGACCCAGTCACTCTAGAAACTAGGAATCACCCCCTTGATTCTCCCTACCCCTTCTCTACACGGTCACCAAGTCCTGTGGATGTGGCTTCCAAAATATTTCTGGGTCGTTTCCTCCTCTCCACCCCTACTCCCACCCGGACCCTCATCATTTCTAGCTGGGTATGCCAAAGCCTCCTCACTGCCTTCCCGCTTCCAACCTGATCTCCTCCCTACACTTCTCTCCACACCATCCTCCACAGTGGTCAAAAAGTTCTGTTGAAAGTGCCAACCTGAACCCGTCATGCCTTGCTCCAAACCCATTTCCGCAGGGCCAAATTCAAGCACCTTGGCCTGGTGCACAGGGCATAAGGTGTTCTTTCTTGAACCTCCCATCCCATCCCTGGCCACTCCCAGTTCTGCCACTTGGGACTTGTGACAGATAGGTGCGGTGTTGTTTTCCTCTCCTGCTGTCTGTTTGGAATACTTCTCCTTCCACTCGCTTTCGGCTGACTCTTAAGACCCAGTTTAGATGACACCTTCCCTGGGACGTTTTCCTTGAATGCCCTGAGCTGGATTAGACACTTTTCTTTTGTGCTTTTGTATCTGTGTGTGTGTTAGAAAATTCACTTCAAATGGCTTAAAGAACAATGGGAATTTGATTGGCTTGTGTAACTGAATAATCAAGGGGTAGGGCTCACTGCAGGTGATGTGTGATCCAGGGGCTTAAAACAATGCCGTCGGATTCTCTCCCATTGCTAACTCCACCTTTCCCTGGGTGGGCTTCATTCTCAAAGTCCTTGGAGGGAGTCCTGTCAGATTCAGACTCACATCCTGCCTAGTTCAGTCCAGGGAACTGATGAAGCAGAGGCTGGCTTGTTGGGACCTGATGAGAAATTTACTTGCCCTTCTCCAAAACAATCCAAATCGCCAAGGGCTGAGAGTGTTCTACTTCAGGGGTTGGCAAAGTATGACCAACTCGTTGCTGTAGTGACAGCCCTGTAGTGGAGGCAGACACCAGCACACTTTTTCTGTAACGGGACAGACAGTAAATATTTTAGGCTTTGCAGTCCAAGGCAACATTGAGGATATTATGCAGGAACTTACATAACAAGGGAGAAAACAAATTTCCCCCAAATTTTTATGGATGGGATTACAGTTATAATAATAATTGAGTAGCTTTTTGTAATACAGATCTACTGAGAAGCCCGAGATGGGGGAGGAAGATACATTTTGTTTAACTGGGGTTCAGTGCTCCCTTATCAACACATCGGTGGCAAATGCTCATCGGTAAAAATTATTCTTAGCTCACAGCTCATACAAAAACAGGCAGGACAGGGCCTGGGGGACCATCGTTTGCAGACCCCTGAATGAAATCGAACCATTACAGAGCTAAAGGAAGAAACTGTGGGAAGTTGGGCATGGAGAGAGCAAACCACTCTGATGGTGGAAATGTCATGGATACCACAGGTCTTGGTATTTGGGCTCCCTTTGTGATGTGCCGTTCAGAGTCGGGCTGGGGGGCGCATTTTATAAAGCATTTATTTATGACAAGTTCACGTTCATTAGGTCCCCTAATACTGACACCATCCCTATAAAGCAGGCAGGGCGAGGGTGGTTGTACCCTTTTCACAGAGGGGAAACCGAGGCTCAGAGAGAAATGGCTGTCTGAGGTTTCACAAGCAAGACCTCTTTGGGACACTTTTGAGGGTTCTAAGACATGAGCCTTGGGACCTGTACGTTGTTGAGTAATTGAACTGTGGTGTCCCCTGGTTGGGGCGCAAAGGATGGTCCAGCAGGAGGACAGGCTGGCCTGCACATGGCCGGGAGGCTAGGCTGTAGCTGGCTCTGTGACATCCAATGGCCGACTGGGATGGAGCTGGTCAACACAGGTGCTCAGTTCTGTTTCCAGAATCTCTGAGCTTACGTCTGTCTCCCTTATATCTCCCCATGCAGGACAGGTAATACCATCTCAGTAGCCCCACACGAGAGAAAAATTGCGCTTCAGGAAAGCACGCCCAGGACCACAAACAAGGAGTCTGAGCCCTCCCCTTACTGCCTCCAGCCTCCGGGCCTAGCCTCGGTGGGGTCCCTGATGAGCAGTACGGGTTCTTAGGGCCAGGTGGGGTTTAAACCTTGATGCTGGAATGACCCCTGGGTGGGGGCAGGCTTAGGCAGCCCTGCACAGGACCTTCTCAGTCGTCCTTCAGGGCTGACAGCCTCAGGCGAGGCTGCAAGGTCAGGGCAGGGTCAGGGGTGTGCAGAGGCAGCCAGAGGTGAAGAATGGTTGCCGGGTTTCTTTCCAGGATGATATTTAGAAACCGAGAGAGTGTGCCAGACACACACATGCACACCTTCTCTGGTCTCACACACATAGGTACACACTCCCATAGTCAGACAGTCACACCCACACCCATCTTCACTACCAGGCTCTCGCACCCACGTGCACGTCCCCATGGTGTCCCACAATCCCAAGCTCATACAACATGGTCATACGCATCAGTGTTAGTTTCCTCGGATTGCCATAGCAGAGTACCACACACCAGGTGGCTGAAAACAGCAGCACTTTATTGTCTCACACTTTTGGAGAAGTCCAAAATCCAGGTGCCGTCTCAGACTTGTAGGGAAGGATCCTTCTTTACCTCTGACTAGCTTCTTGCGAGTTTCCGATCGCCCTATGTGTTCCTTGGCTTATAGATGCATTACTCCAATCTCTGCTTCTGTCTTCACAGGGATCTGTGTCTCTGTGTCTTCACATGAATATCGTTTATTAGGACCCTCGTCGTGTTGCATAGGGCACCCTATTTCAGTATGATCTCAACTAAACTGATTGCGTCTGCGATGACCCTATTTCCAAGGTTCTGAGGTTCTGGGGTTAGGACTTCAGCGTACCTTTTTTAGTGGACACAATGCAACCCGTAACCATACCTTATGGTCGTACAACCTCCCATGTCCTTCGCACACGCCCACAGTCACACACACGCGCACACACATTCACACGTCCGCAGGGTCACACTTACCTGTGCATACCGCCAGGATCCCATGTACACGCACACACTCATACACACAGACACATACGCCACGCCATCCCGTACACGCACTTCCCCTCAGCCTCCCCGTCTCATAGACAATCACCCCCCCACACACCCACAGTCACCCTCCTTCACGTGCCCTCCTGCTCCTGTCCCATTCCCCACACGTCCCCTTGGCCACACTCAGAGGCCACCCCTCGGGGGTCATGCTCCGAGACCTGGCGCATTCTCAGCCTCACACTTGGCTCACAGCTTTCACATCCTCTCCCACCCACGCAGTCTCTCCCGTTCTGACTCCTTCTCCATCCAGCCATCGGATCTCCAACCAGCCAACGCTCTAGGCAGGGAGTTGTCGCCAGGCCACTGGGCCCCACCCCAGCCAGGGCACCAGGTGGACAGCCCCTTGCCGTCTGCAATCAGGTGCTCCCACAGCCTTCTCCACCTCAGACTCCCACTCTTCCCTCTCAGGAGCAGACAGACAGACAGACAGACAGACACAGGCACACACACTCTCACCCCCACACCGCCCCTCCAGCAGCCCCACGGCAGCTGTCTGTTCCTCATTATGGGCCAATGTGCCTGTTTACTCACCCAGCTGGAGATGGTTAGAGAGTGATAAATAATGAAAGAGAAAACAGGCTTTTCCCCTCTGCGGCTTCTATTTATGTAACATGTGTCACAGCTCACTCACAGACTGTTTCGGAGCTGGTTGCAGGAAATAGTTTATTTTTTCCGGACGGTGGCTTGGGGGGCGGGGTGGGGGGCCTGGGGTTCGGGTTTCTGGTCTCACGCCCAAGGGAGTTTCGGGATCCGGCACCCAGAGACCTCCTCCTGGTCCTTCCCCTCCCCACCTTCCCCGACACCCCAGACAGACATCAGGGCCCAAGGCTGCCTTAGAACGGGGTTCTCTGACTCCACCAATTTGGAAGGAGTTGGGGTGGTTGGGGTCCCCCCCCAGCTGCCTCTGAAACCCCCGCAAACAGATGGGTTTGTTTTAAGAGCCAAACAGCTTGAGGGTAGGACTCCCTGAGATGAGGCAGTGGGGCAAGAGGCTTCCTAGGTAGCCTGCACCTGTTAGCGGAGAGGGTCCAAAAGGATTCATTCTGTAAAAGATGAATATAAAGATCCAAGCCTTGTATCCACTTAGCACTGTAATGTCCATGGTCTTTCTGAAGCGTCACCATTTTCACCTGCTGATTCCCAGGTGAGGTCATTGAGGGGCAGGCAAGGGGAGGGGACTTGCCATGGTTTCCTCAATGGGTTGTAAAGAGCCAGGACTTCAAACTCATCCATCCCACTGCCCCCGTCTTGAAGGGGCACCTCCCTTGGTAGAATTCCGGCCCATGTAACTTATGCTAAGGCAGGTGGGAGTAGTTACAAGGGTGTTGGGGCTGGAATGCGGGGGAATGTGCGTTGTCAGAGATCCGAGACATGCCCCCCTCCCACTCTTTCTTCAAATAAGAAGGCAGCCATCTTTTGGGGGATGCCCCAGGGAGGGAAGAAGCGGCAGAAAGCGGGCCTGCTTCCCAAACCCCAGTGCCAGGAGGTTCTTGGGAAGTTTGAAAGCAACCTGCCCCTACCTGAGCCTGTCTCTGAATTCCAGGGTCGGGTGACCATGCTTTGCCTGACATGGAGCCCCCTGGATGTTTCAGGCCCCCTACGGGAGAAACCCAGGGCACCCACCCTAGGAATGCAGAGTCCAGTGTAGAAGGTGGACCAGGAAGCCCCCAGCTCCTGCAAACTGGAGGAGTGGTGTGCGTACAGGTACCGTGGACTCAGTCCTATCCGGTGGCCTCGGGGCTTCTCCCAGGGCGATTCCCAGCCATCTCCTGGGTGGTGGGAGAAGCAGCCACATTCCCCAGACAGGAACTTTAAAGCTGAGCCCCTGGGGTCTTGGATACTATAATACCTTTTAATTTAGTCTGGGAGCCCTTGTGGCTCTGAGGGGGGCCCAGGAGAGACAGGCCATGAGAGGGGGCTCCAGGAGCACCCTTTCGTGGGTTTCCAGGAGCCTCTTGCATCCCTGGCTCCTTGGCAGGGTGGGAGTGTGGGGAAGGGAGGGCTGGTCGGGAGGGCTGGCCGGAGCTCACTGCCCTTGTATTTGTTCAGGCCGCAGCATGGAGACCCGCAGCAGTTTCACAGGGGCCTGGCCCCGGACAACACCCCCTCCCCACTGACACTCGCCTGCACACACCTATGCCTTCAAATGACTCCCCGCATGCAGCCCCTTGCAGGAGGACCCAAAGCTCTGGACTCTAATGTCCCCTGTGGATGGTGACATGAATAGTAAAATTCATGCTAAACCCCAGGCGCTCTGCACACCTCGTCTCTAAACTTCATATTGATCCTGCAAGGAAACTTTTATTAAACCTACCCACCCTCAACCTCGTAAGCGAGAAAAATGGGGCTCAGAAAAGGCTGCTTGATTGGCCCGAGGCCACACAGCTACTGCATGGCAGAGAGCTGGGTTGGGATTCAGACCCATCTCACGCCAAGCTCACACTTCATCCCTTTCACCAGGCTGCCTTTCCTGTTTCTCTCCCAACACCCAGCATCCGTAGATGTTCAGGAAGTCGAGTGGTTAATGTGTACATATGGGTTTTCTTTCATATACATTCGGTGCAGGCCCCAGGTGCAGGAACCCGAGTTCCATACCCACCCGAGCTTGATCTCCAGGCAGACTCAGAACATCACAGACCCCTCTGTGTTCTCCACAGTCAGGACCAGCGACAAGCGACAACCTGAATTTCCTGGGCTCCAGCCTCAGTTTCCCTCTGTCTCTCAGGCCCAAACACCTGAGTAAGGCTCCCCCTGCTTTGAGGAGCCCAATCACACTGGCTGGACTCCTGCTCCAGGTCTGACCCTCACTCTGGAAGCCTCTGGGGTCCAGCCACCTCCATCCTCTGCTCTTCCTCCAAAATGTCAGGCCTGGCACTGCCGCCCTGCAGCTCCCTCTCCCTGTGGCCCCCTGAGAGCCCAGGCTTTGCTTGAGGGCAGTGAGTGAAGCCGGCTGTAACAGAGAAACCTCGGGCTCCTCTTTAGAAGTCCCCTGAGAAGGCAGATCTGAGGAAAGGCTGCTGAGAAGGCGCCTGCAGCAATGTCAGCTTGAGAACAACCTGGCTGACAGGATGCTGAGCGGGGATTAAGGTCGGGATCAGGGAAGCTGGGGAAATGAAGGCAAGTTCCCTGCTCCCCTCACTGCCACTGCTGCTGCTGAGTTTGTCTTGTGTTTGTTCTCGCTCTGGGAAAGTGGACGGGGAGGGAAGTGGGCAGGAATGAGGCAGAGAGGTGGGGAGAAGGCCAGGGGAGAGGTAGAGAAAGGCAAGCAGCAGGGTGGAGGGCGGAGGAGAGGAGAGAGTGCCAAGCCTCTGGTTCTCAGGGCTCTTTCAGGGCAGGCAGCCGCCTGGGGCCCTCGGCTGGGACTGTTCCCCAGTGACTATCCGCAGTCATCCATGGGGCAGCCAGCCAGCCCCCCCCATTACCTCTCCCCGAATCGCAGAGCCTGTCCTGAGTGTCGGTGGCATGACCAGTGAGGACAAATTGATTAGGCCAAGGTGGCAGATGTGATATACCTTCCAGAAAGAGGACAAGCCTATTTCTACCTGCCTTCAAATGCAAGGCCCCCCGTTCTGGGGAAAGGCCATCACCGAGACCTGCCTCATCATTGAAATGTCACCAGAGCCCAGGCAAATGGGCGAAAGAGTTCCAGGTCATCTAGTGCAGCAAAATTCTAGTGAATCCTTAGTCCCTTGTCACTAGTGTGGTGGTTAAGAGCGTGACCTCTTATCTCAGACCACTTGGGTTCAAATTCTAACTCTGCCACTGATTTCTGTGTGACCTTGAGCAAGTAAACGAACCTCGCTATGCCTCAGTGGGAGAAAACAGTGGCACCCCATCATGAGGTTGTGGAGAAGACGAAAGGAGGGAACACACGAGAAGTACGTGGAGCCGGGCCTGCCACGGAGGATGTGTGCAATGAGAGTGGTTTTATTTATTATCAAGGGCAGAGTGAAGGAATAATAGTGGCAACTAGTGGCAACATAAAGTTAATCATCGGAAAGCTTCCTGGAGGATGGGAGTATGGAATCTGATTTTGGAGGCTGAGGCTTGGCAGAGGTGTGGGAGTGAATTTCAGGTGTGAGGCAAGCTCCTGTGTGCCAGGTGAGTGTGGGGCTTGACAGGGGCAGAGGATTTAAGGTGGTATCTGGTGCGAGATGGAAAGGATGCTTTCCTGGGAGCCCTACTCCCAGCTAGTCTTTCTCCAAAGTTCCTGCTCTAACTAGGGGTAGCATGACTACTCTCTCCCAGTCCTGCCAAAGGCAAGCCAAGGGAGCGAAGACCATGAAAAGATGCTTTTCATCATGGTGACCTACCCAGAATGGAACTTATTCCAGAAATCCAAGCGATTCATAGAGGCTTCTAGAACCCCTGGGTCCTCTGGACCTGGTGAGGGACAAGGTAGCAGAGAAAGGTACAGAGACTACAAACCTGGCAGCATATGGTTCCTGGGGCTGGGTTCTAGCTCGGGCACTGACCAGCTGTGTGACTTGGAGCAAATCAATTAGCATCGCCAGGCCTCAGTTGCCTGGTCTGTGAAAGGGGATAAAGATTGACACAGGAGTCAAGGAGAGTGGTTCCTGGTCTCCAGGGCTGCCTGCTGCAGGGCCTGCCACCCTGGCCTACCCCACAGCCCCTCCTGGGGGTCCCCAGCCCTTCATCCTATTTCTGGACACCATGGCCACAGGCTGGAGGTGGGGGGAGTGTCTGTGTGAGAGTGAGAGCCTCAGCAGGGATACTGGTTATTGAGGAGAGGGTCTGCTGAGTGATGTCTGGGGGAAAGCACCTAGGCCCGGGAAGAGGGGTGGGGCAGCTAGTCTTCTCAGATGTGTGTGGGGATTTTACCTCTAGGAGACTGGTTTCTGGAGAAGCTAGTTTCAAAAACACCTTTTCTTTCCCCTGTCAATCAAAATTATGTCTATTTATTATAGAAAATACAGAAAAGCATCAAAAAAGGAGATAAAATTCCGCCACAATGCCACCACTCAGAGATAGCTATGGTAAGATGTTACTGTATCTTCTAGTTTTTTTAAATCACGTTCCTCCCACACTGATTCGCACACTTACGCATTTATACATACATATAGGTAACTTTTATTACAGCACAATAACTTAATGGACGTAGAGTTCAAAAAACTTAGAAACAGCATCATGGAAATATAAATACATTACTATTTCGTAAACATTTTGTTTCATTAAACAAAATACTGAGAACCTTTTCCCCAGGTCATTCATTGCATATTCTTCTCCGACAGAAGTTGAAGTGACTGTAGAGTGCTCTGTCTTTTGGGTGTGTTACAAGGCAAATAATGTTATCAGTCCTCAATTGTTGGTCATCCTGATTGTTTCTAGATGTTTGCTATTATAAACAACACTGCCACAAACATCCTTGCAGAGAAATCTTTGAGGGGGCAGCTAACTTTGCAATTGTTTGTGTATATGTCTGTCCACTCCCAGCCCAGAGCGTGAGGCTTTCTAGGGCAGGCTCTTTGTCTGATTCACTAACTTGGCTTCTGGCTCACTGTAGATATGCAGTAATTTTTGAATTGCATTGTGTTTCTAGAGGCTGTGCTCTGGGCTGAGGAAATGGAATGGTGGGCTCATCAGGAAGGAGCCCACCTTCCCTGCTAAAACTCTCAGGGTTCTATGTCCCACTGCCACTCTGTTGGGCCTGCCAGCTTCTCCTAGGAACAAAACATTCCCAAGCCCAGGGCCACAGGCCATCCTGGAATCACATGGAAAGGCCTCCCTTTATCTCTTACCTTCCTGGGCAAACCAAACAGTGCCGCCCCCCTGCCAGGACCCCCATTCTGACTCATTTAAGTTCTTTTGTTGTGTCTTCAAGCTGAAGGCCCAACCAACAGAGCCCTGTTAGCTGCTCATTACTGCTAAAGCCTGGTATGGCAGCGCCCCAGTCTCCCCACAGGCAGCCCCCTCGCTGGCCCCTGTTTCTGACAGCACAGTCCACTGGACCTGAGAAGTCCCCACAAGGTACACCTCAGCCTGCCCCCTGCTCTGCTTGCCACTTCCTATGCCACCAAGGAGCCTTTGTCTCTTTCTCCTGGGAGCTCTAGTCAGATGCTGTCATTCTTCTTAAAGAGAGATTTGTAGAATTTGGATTTTGGAGCTGAGACCCAGTTCCCAGGTTTTCAATGGGTCTGAGAGAGAGAAAGAGAGAGAGAGAGAGAGAGAGAGAGAGAGAGAGAGAGAGAGAGAGAGAGAGAAGAGACAAAACTCGAGAGGTAAAACTTACTAATTTAGTTTTTCTCCTCAATCATCCATGCTCCTAACCTCCTGCAAATTTTCTTCTTTCTTTTTATTTTTCCTCCTCTTCTTTCTCTCCTTTCCTCCTCTCTCTCTCTCTCTCTCTCTCTCTCTCTCTCTCCTCTCTTCTCTCTTTCAGCTCTGACACACTCTCCCACCCTCCTGTCCTCATTTCCCCTCCTCTCCCCTTCTTTTTTAAGTTTTTTTTTTTCTTTTAACTTTCAAGGTCATTCCGGACTCCTGAAGCCGCCAGTCCCTCAGTGAGACGCGAGCGCCACTGGCGTCCGTGGCCTCTGTTTCCGTGGCAACCCAGTAACCATTAATTTTCAATTAAAGGAGACAAAAAGCTCGATGACAGCTCCAGGTCTGCTGAAGACGTCAAGAATCTGTATTAATATACAGCAAGAGAGCATAATTGTGTGTCCATCTTCCAGAGCAGCGAAAAATGGAGGGATAATTACCAGCTCGAAAGCCACTCTGTAATTTAGTTCTTACTGTCACCACAGCCCTACACATTAGCATAAATTAAAAGCAGAGTTTATTGTTATCAAAGTGCATTGATATCGCCAGACCCGCTTTCTTCCTTTTAACTGTTTGTCGTGGATGAGTGACTCCCCAACTCTCAGCAGGGTCTCCCTCGGAAGGGGACAAGTGCAAGTGCAGAGGCCACTGGGGTGTGATGCTAGATCTGGAAGGTCTTGGCCATTTCTGCCATCTTCCCTTGGGGTGGGTGGGGGACAAGGCTCAGGGCGCTGCCCCTCTGAAGGGGTCTGGGGATGGTGGGGGCGCCAGGGGGCTTTGATACTAATTCACCTCTCCTGTGTGCGTGCTTTGTTTCTCCCAAGAGCCCTCCAGCTCTTTCCAGAGGGGCCTGCTGTCCATCTCAGGGTCCCCCTTCAGTGCCTAGTACGGTGCAGGGCAGGTGATGGTGGTCAATGCCAACCTGTTAAACAAAGGAATGAATGAAGGTCCAGGGCTCTCCTCGCATGGGGTGGATTTCAGCAGGGGGCCTTCTTGCTTTTCCAGCTCAGCATGGAGATGCTCCTGGCTCTGGCCCAGTTCCTGCTCAGTCAGCCCGGCCTCCAGCTCCCAGTGTGGCCTCTCTGAATCCCCCCCTCCCTTGCTGCTGGCCATCCACCACCACCACCACCACCACCTCCCCCCTGCCTGGGTTCTGCCACCCTGCAGACGCACCTCGCACCTCTGAGTAGAGTGGTTGGAGCTCCTGGAAGTGTCTCGCTGCCAGGGTGCCAGGGACAACAACAGAAATTATGAATTTCCGTGAATGGGGGATGCGGGGTTTTCTTGCCTTCTATCCAGACAGAGCTGTCCTTCAGAGGGGAATCTAGTGTAATTACCCTTAAGGGAGCGATCCTTACACAGTCAGTCACAACACTGACCTCCTGGCTGAGATCTGACAGCAAAATTACAGGCTGTGTACTCAACAGAAGGGGCATCCTCCTTTTGGGGGCGTGGGGGGGGGAGGGGGGAGGAGGCGGGAAGGAAGGAGGAGGGGGGAAGGAGATGCAGAGGCTTTGAAAAGAAAAGTGCTGGCTTCCAGCTGCCAGGCGAGCGGATTCTCCTTGGCAAGGCATCTGTCCGTGGGGCAGGAAGAAGATGCCCAGAGATGCCCTGGCATTTCAGCTTGCTCATGAGGACGGGTTGAGGCGCAGTTGGGCCCTTTAAATCTTTGCGCCGTGGTCTGTGATCTTAGCTAGAGTTAATCTTACTGTAGGTAGGGTTTGGAAGGCACTAGGAACTATTTGATAAACTACTCAGTCATGTTTCCCCAAACAGATCTGTCCCTGGGTCTCTCTCCCACGTGCCTGGAATTTCACCATTCCTTATAACTTTGAGTTAACACCCTAGACCTTGTTTAACTGTCCCTGGGTTACCTGGCAGGACTCGCATGCTAATCTGTGACCCTTCCAAATTTAGCATGGATTTATCTATCAGTTGTACTGGCCTGTCACGTGGCAGAACCCTAAGGACACAGGTCAGGCAAGTTTTTACAAGTAATGGAGAAAGTCTGGAGTGTGGACAGATCTCCATGGGCTGTGGAGCTTGGGAAGGAATGGAAGTAGATCCCCAAATCTCACTGCTGGGAGGGACCCCAAAAACAATTGGTCAAACTCCTTCCAGAGCAAGGGTTCCCTCTGCTCAACCTCTATCCAAAATCCAGCTGCCTCTGCTCACTTGACTCCTACCAGCAGGAGTTCAGGAGCTCTGAAGAGGTCCATTTTGCTGCTAAACACCACTGATTACTAGAAAATGCCTCCCGAATGGAGTGAAAAACGGTTTCCCTGACATTCCTACCTTCCCTTTGGATCCTAGGAACAAGTCTAAACTTTTTCTAGTGGGTTCACCTTTCAGCCATGTGAAGACCATGCTCAGCTGTTTAACATCTTCTCCTTCAGTCTGGGACCTGGTGGGCCTATCACTATTCCACTTACCCTTCCATGGAAGAGCTGAAAAGGAGATGGAAAGGACAAGGGAGGGCCCGGAACACAAATCCAACATTTACTGAGCATCTATTATGTTCTAGGCACAAACGCCCCCCCCATGCTACTTTTATCTTCCCAACCATCCGGTGAGGGGAGGAAATATTATTCCCATTTTCTGATAGAGGAAAGAAAGAGCCAGGAAGCTGCAAATCACTTGCCCCGATGACCTGGCAGACCCTTGATCCCAGCCAAGGGCATTGTCCCCCAGACCTCTCAGGCACTGTGAGCTCTGTCATTGGTCTGCTAGTCTCCTCACCTTCAAAGTGCTTTGCTCCAGAGATGCCATCTGTCCTCTCTACTTGGCAGGAGGAAGGAATTCCAGGGGGAAACCCACTCAAGTCCTTCTTCCTCCCTGAAAGCCCCCCTGCCCTCAGTAATTGCCTCAATAGCAATGACAACGTCAGCTATTACCTCTGACCACAGGACCATGCTCGGGGCTCATACTCTGTGCATAACATAGGGCATTTCATTCAGTTCTCTCGGCCTGGACCCCTCTGCCCTCAGAGATCGGTAGCTCCTTCAGAGACCGCCTTCTCAGTGGGGCCAAACCTCACCATTGTTTCCCGGTTCCTTGTACCCTGTTCTATTTCTCTCCATAGCTCCTATCACCTAATCTAGTGTATAATTTACTCATTATCATGCTCATTGTCTATTTCCCTCCGCTTTAGGCTCCAAAAGGGCACAGTTTGTTTGTTTTCTGTGATATCCCAAGCACTTAGAACAATGTCTGGTATACAGCAGGTGCTCAATGCGTATTTGCAAATGGAAGAAAAGGCAGTTAAAACCCTTTGAAGCAGGCGAGATATTTTCACAACAGAGAGGACCTAGGGTTCTAGCCACGGATTAGGTGGCTCGTCCAAGGTCACAAAGCCGGCAACATCCAGATGCAAGCCCTCATTCATTTTGGGCTGCTGAGTGTGGGGCCAATGTGGGGGGTGGGGACGGGGGCGCGGCTGAGCCAGGCCCTTGTTCTGAATGTTGAGTTGGGGGCTGAGGCACCCTGCTTCCTGGGGGATTTCTGCCTGCACACCAACCAGCTCGTCCTTCGGAGTACTTATCCCCTCCCTACAGGGTGAGGAAGGCTGCACCTTCCTGCAGCAACTTTCAGGCCCCTACCTTTCCCACCCCCAACCAGGGAGGGGCCTGCAGGTGCAGTCCAGTTCGCTTCCCTCCCCTGAGGACCCGGTCCCTGCCTGGGCTAGAGTCCACACCCAGGGCCCCGGGCGCCCCTAGGAGGCCCGCACCCTGGACTCTGAGAGGCTCCTTTTCCTTAGATGTGAATCCGGGCCTCCGAGTGCCCACACAGAACATACATCTTAAACAAACACTTCTCCTTGCTGTTTATCTCCCTGGCCTTTAAACAAACTCTTTCAAAGGTTTCTGCTGATAGGAGAGATTTACTGAAAACCATTCCTTGCTTAAAAGCCCAGGGTTTAGGCTGCTGGGGTGGGGGTAGTGGGGGGCCTTCAAGCCTGGGGTTTCTCTGCCTCAGGACCAAATGTTTATCCTCCAGGCCTTGATAGAGGAGCAACACAGACTGATCTTTATGGAAAAGAAAATAAGAAAAGCAGGAAAGGGGAGGGGTGGAGGCTGGGGGAGAAGTTTGGTTCGGTGAGGTCTTGGCCAGGCCCATGTGGTAGCGCCCACTGCACAGCAGCCCGAGGGGGTGGGTGCAGAAATGGAGACGGGTGTGGCTCCCTTGAACTTTGGACCGAAGGCCCTTGGGCAGGTGAGCGTCTTCTTGGGCCCCCACACCCTGGACAGAGGCCAGAGTGGGCCTCTCCCAGCTGGTGGGGGAAGGGCCGGGCAGCAGTCATGTGACTGTATTTACTCCTGCTTTTGACCAACATTTAGGAAGTACCTAGTGTACGCCAGAACTTGGGGTGCAGAGTTGAGTAATCGTTCACATGTATTTCAACATTTCTGTGGGCCTGGCACTGTTCTAAATCGCGGACATGAATCAGTTCATTTAATACAACAGCCCCAGAAGTAGATTCTAGAATTATGCCAGTTTTGCAGCTGGGGAAATCAAGGCACGGGTTGATGACGGGGCCACACCCCAGAGGTTTGGGTTGAATTGGGATGCAGACTGGGCATGACCTTCTAAACTGCAGCCGAAGAGGAGGGCTGCTGAACGGATTGACACTCTGTTGCCAGCTGCTCACCCTCCCAGTAATATAGTCTGTCACCAATACTAAGGTGCACATATCTCTGAAACCTGAGCTGTGTCTCAATCCATTCTTAATGGGACATAAACTAATGGTGCTTCTTATCATCTTAAGTCCCAGGAAATACAACAGTACCCCCCTTATCCGAAGGGCGTATGTTCCCAGACCCCGAGTGGATGCCTGAAACTACAGATAGTACCGAATCCTACGTGTACTCCTTTTTTTCCGAATACATAGATACCTATGATAAAGTTTAATTTATAAATTAGGCACCGTAAGAGATGAAAACCAGTCACTAATAATAAAACAGAACAATTATAACCGTATAGTAAAAGTTATGTGAATGTGGCTCTCTCTCTCTCTGTCTCTCTCTCTCTCTCTCTCTCTCTCTCTCTCTCTCTCTCTTTTTCTGATAACTGAGACAGCTACTAAGTGACTAACAGACTGGTAAGAATATAGCGTGGAGACACTGGACAAAGGCATAATTCATGTTGTGGGCAAGAGAGAGCAGGACATCTCAAGATTTCATCACACTACTCAGAATGACACATAATTTAAAACTTATGAATTGTTTATTTCTGGAAAATTCCATTTTAATTTTTGGACTTTGGTGGGTCACGGGTAACCGAACCCGTGGAAAGCGAAACCATGGATAAGGAGGGGACTACTGTACAGTAACAGAGCACTAACTTCTGCCACCTGTGGGGTCTGGGCTGGGTGGTTTGCATACATTATCTCATGTAACCCACCTCCCAAAGCTTTGAGATAGGTCAAATGAGAACACTGAGGCACTGAGAATTTAGTAACTTGCCCAAGACCACCCAGTTCATAGGAGGTGGAGGCAGATTTGAACCCACAATGAAATGGCCAAATACTTCTTCCTGACCTTCGAAGGGTGCTTTATACTTTCCAAGTTGTCTTCATTCTTATTTTGTCCACTGAGGAAGACACTGAAATACAGAAAGCTTCAGTGACCTGTTCTAAGTTACACACCGGACTTCTCCACCTATGAATGTGAAAGACTCGTAGGAGGTTTTACTGTTTTTGTTTTAACCTACCTGGGCTTTTGTAGATAGAAAAGTCTGCTTGTAAGAGGAGACGAGGGCCAGGGAAGTGGGCCAGGGCAGGAGACTCTGACGTGTGGGCTGTGCTGTGGTCCGTGTGCTGGAGCCCAGGCCTGCCTGCCCTGGGACCTCCAGAGGGCAGAGGCCCTCGGCAGGAGCAGATGTCACTGCAAAGACTCTCCTGACTGCAGTCTGTGCTTTGTTTGTGAACTGAAGAGGCTGTGGTGGCAGGTGGGGAAGGGAGCGAAGGTAGGTAGGAATTTCCACTCCGAGGGCCCGGAGCTCAGGCCGGAAGCGACTGCCCCTCCTCCATGTTTACACTCAGCAGGCCACAGCCCTCACGATGGCACAGACTGTCACCCTTCCCTTGGCCCCCCCTGCTCTGGGCCAAATACCTTTTCCCTCACCCTGAAAGCACCTTTCAGCACCTGGGCCCTGAGCTGGGCTCAGCTTCCAGGGAGGAAAAGGGGAGAGTGTGAGGAGGAAACTAGGGGTGCGGTGAGGTAAGGTGGGGTGTGGGAGGTAGGCCAGGCGAGGACAGTGTCATGGGAGAGATTGTCTTGCACGCCACCTTTCTTTCCCTTCCTTCCTTCCTTCTTTCCTTCCTTCCTTTCCTTCTTTCCTTCTTTCTTTCTTTCAATATAGTGATAACCGGTTTCTAAAACCTTTCCTTCCCCCCAGCTCCTCTGTTCCAACTTCATTCACACCAAGGTAAACATGACGGATAGCTTCTAAAACGACCCTTCCAAGAGAGAAGTGCATTTTGGCAATGGCCTCTTTGTTTGTTTGTCCATTCACTCTTTGATTCACTCAACAATTTTGGTTGGCATTCCTGGGGACCCTCCACCCCAGTCAGCCATCACTAAGCCGCTTGGTGGGCTGCTGTTCAGGGGTGACTGTTGCCGGTAATGACACCTGTGTTGTCTTATACAACATGTACATACAGTGGCAGCAGGCCAAGCTCTCTTTTTCACAATTCAGTGAAAGGAAAGTTCATTCATCCTCATGAAAAAAGTGTGAGGGACTTTGCCTTAGATGAAAGAGGTGATGCTTTAATGGCGGATTTTGGGGTATCAACTGATCAGTTTATTCTAGTTTGGCCATGGGGCTGAGGTCCTAGGGCAGTTGGGCAGGACATCAGGCCTTGGGTGGAACTTCCCAAGGGGACCATTGGCAATCAGGGTTTTGGATTCGTTTCTCTGTCTTTCTCCGTAGGGAAGGGCTGACTATGAGCCATTAGGAGAAGACTCTGAGCTCAGAGTTAAAAGGAACCCAAGGAATCACCTAGTCAGTACTTTACAAAGGGTAGAGTGGCTTAAAAGTAGTACAGCCTTTGAATAAACTTAATTTACATCAAAACCCAAAATAGAAAAGAGCTAAGAGTTGTAGCCCTGGTTGAAGTGGGCGAGGGAGGGGGAAGGGGCTGGACCCTGCGTACTCTGCTGCCCCACTCACCCCCTGAAGTGGTCCAAAGCTCTCCTGTGGAATTCCAAAGCTATTTCAGTGGCCCATTTTACAGACAAGGAAACAGAGTCAGAACACAACGGAGAGGATGGTAGTCCTTAGGGCCCTCCGCCCTCCCATTATCTGCTTTTTGTTTATGTTCATTCCCTGGAGTCATGATGGACTTGACCTGGAAAACCCTACCCACCCTGTAGCGTCAGCTCGAATGCCACTTCCTCCCACAGGGCTTCCCCAATTCTCTCATCCAGTTCTGGCCCCGCCTCCACCCTCTTTGTTGTCCCTAGAGCGCCCTGCTTTTGCACCTCTGTTAGGATCAACTATTGTTGCATTTCTGCTCTTCTGAAAGCAGGTCTTTTGCCTCCTCCCTGGACTGTTGGGCTCTCTGAGGTCAAAGGTGTCTTTGTTTTCTGCAGGCATCCAGCCCATGAGTAGGTGCCTAATCAAGCTGTTGACATGTTTTTGGGGGTGTATGTGAGAGGCTTTGCCCGTCGGGAGGGAATCTGACGACTGGACAGCCCTAGTTCTCATCAGCTCAGCTGGGGAGGGCATTGAGTTTGATGAGCAGTTATTTGGAGACCTGAAGTAAGGAGGGGGAAGGGACACAGCCTGGGGAAGGGGCCCTTCTGCCCTGAACTGGCCCCTCCATCAATTCTGGAAGATGGAGAGCAGAAAAGCAGGTAGGGGAAGAGAAGTCAGAGCCTCCACACCTCCCACATCACTATTTTCCTCTTCTCTGGCATTTTAAGAGCTCAGACTCAAACCCTTCAAGGGCTTTTGAAACAATTAGATTTGCAAGTGCCCAGCGCTCAGTCTAATTGCTTAAAAGCCACTTCAGGCTCCAACTGACCCAGAGTAAAGCCGGTGGGATGGGCAGGGGGGAGGGGAGACCCGAGACACTCTGTCGCCCATTTGCCCTATTGCCCAAGCCTTTCTTGGTGACCAAGGCCAGGGCCAGAGGTGATGCCGAAAAGAGTCCTTCAGTTATCCCCAGGTGGCAGAGCCACTGTCAGCTCGCTGTCCTTGCCCTTGCCCATAGGGAACTCCTTACATCTAACCTTCTCTCATACACCTCCTCATGAAAATCCCACCATCCTCAGCGGTGGTCTGAGCAAGTGCGTCCACCACCAGTTTTCAGAGTTAGAAAGTGACTAACCCAAGGTAAGCAGGTCCAGACATGTCAGAAGGCAAGCCTTGAAGTATCTGACTCAAAGATACTGCTGTCCCTTTGGAATCTTCTGCGATTGGGGCATGAGGGGCTTTTGCAATCTCAAAGTCAGTTTCACCTCTCCATGCCTTTCTGATGACTCTTTCCCCAAATTCCGGTTTCTGCAAAAAAATTCTCTCTGGCCCAGGACCTTGCAATGCTCCATATCAGGTGGAATCAACACTTCCCTGAAGCATTCTAGCCCCTCCATAATTGAGCCCCACCTCAGCTTAGCCCCAGCCCAACTCTGCGCCTTGTGTGCTGTGCACTTGCCCTCCACTCTTCGCCATCCAAATGCAGACCCCGAGTGATGTGCCCAGTACCAGGCGAGGCAGAGGGGACACTGGGATGAATAAACAATAAACCATGGGTCTGGCTCTCAGAGTGACACGTTCTAGTTGGAACATAGAAACAAAAACAGATTTATTAATTTCTTTGCCAAATATTTGTTGAGCACCTACTATGTGCCAGATGCTGTTTCAGGCCCTAGGGACTTTGAGGTGAACAAAACAGATAAAGTCCCCACTCTCATCGAACTTACGTAGTTGAAGGAGAAACAGACAGTGATGCTCAAGCAAAGTGGTGTATAACCAGCCAGGTGGAGATGAGTGAGTGAAGGGCAAGAAAGCAGGGAGGAAGAGTAGGGTCTTGGAGGTGAGGATATTATAGCAGAGACCTGAGTGAAGGAAGGAAATAGCCTGTGCAAAGGTCCTGAGGAGCCTAGAGAAAGGGCTAGGCTGTTGACAAGAAAAGATTTGCTGGAGGTTTGATCACAAGTCTGAATCTTAAATGAGGACGAATTGGTCCAGACAGGAAATGGGAGATGGGCCAGAGCGGACAGCAAGAGCTGGGTGTATGCTTCACATGGTGCAGGCAGCTGGGATCAGCATAAATAGGCCCGAGCATCATTTAGAGGCAGGGAATGGTATGGGCTGGGTTTGGAGAGGTTGGAGGCCCAACCAGACACCAAGGGCCAGGAGCCAAGTGGAAGAGTTTGGGCTTTCTTCAGCGGACATTGGGGAGCCACAGAAGGTATCAAGCCTGCCTTCATCTGACCCAGAATGATCTGTTCTGGAGAAAGATCATTTTGGCTGTGGAGAAGGGGGCGGGGCAGGCCTGGGGGCTGAGAGGCCAGTTAGCAGGCTGTTGTAGGGACTCAGTGACAGATGAGAGTGGCCTGGACCACAGGAACTGTGACGGGGCTCAGAGAAGGATTTAGACAGGAAAGTCACCAGGATATTCAAACGTTGGCTGACTGGATAAAAAGGAGCAGGCAACAGAAGGACTGAAGCGTGGCCCATGTTCACCTCCATTACCTCTACACTGGGTACGAGGGGCCCCCCCACTTAGGGCACTCCTCTGGGCCCCCTCCCAGGGCAAGGGCTGTGTAGAGCCCACAAGAAGTCACCTTCCTTCCAGATCGTTCTCCAGATACCCAGGGACTTGGAATTCCCGTGTGCACATCCTATGCAGGCCACCTCCCCAGGTCCACCCTCCGTGCCTGTGTCCCTTCACCCTGAGCTGAGTGCCGGGGACGTGCACAGAGCTTGTGCGTGCAGCCGGAGGTGTTCACATGTGTGCTCCTGACGCTTCCATGGTTGAAGCGGAAGGTGGGATGCGAAGGGAAGGGAGGTGGGCTGGGGGCAGCGGCTGGGGGAGCAGAGAGGCACTTTCTCCTTGTGCTGTCCTGTGCAGAACTCCAAGAAGCCTGAGAACTCTACATTTGAACCTGGCCTTCTAGGTCTTTAGGAGGTATATGTGTCAGCATTGGAGACTAGAACATATTTTATTTAACAGTTTGTTAACTTGATTTATAACTTTTAAATATTTAGACATATGGAATGTGGGCCTCCATTTGTACTTTTGCCCGGTCCAGGAGGGGTGAGTGGAAAACTTCCCAGGGCTCGGATTCTGTCTTATTTGCCTAGTTCACTCTCCCTCCCCCCGGCTCCATCCCTGGGCCCCTGGGCCTTGGTAATTTCCACCAAACTGGACAGAAAAGCACATCCCAGTCTGCTAGTGAGAAATGTAGACTTCATGTGGCCCCAGGGGAAAGGTGGGTCAGGCAACTGCAGAGGACTTTGGATGGCATGGCCTGGGCAGGGGCTGGGGACGAAGCAGACCTTGGCCCAAGGGGTCAGGAGAAGAGGCCCCAGACTCTTTAGGATTGAGTTTAAGATTGAGTGACGGGGGCTGCTTGTTTAGCCCTCAGTGCTTCAGTCCCCTCCTTGTGGGACTAGGTAATGATGGTAATCCCAAATCACCCCCACCTCACAGGCTACTGGGGGAAGACGCAGTGAGTGTCTGGCATGTAGAAAGTACCATAAAACAGTTGTTACTACTATCATCACATAAAGTGGCCCTTGGAGGGAATTTTAAGCCCAGCTAAGGGGCAGCTCCATGCAAATCAAGGAAGGAGTCCCAGTTGGTTTTGGTGTCAGATATTTCTCTTCCCACTTTCAGAGTTTCCTGTGGGGGCCCACTCCGTAATCCGGCCGTCCCACCCCCGAGACCACCTCCAGGGCTGTCTGATGTTTTGGGTGACTCCCGTGTTCTCGGTCTTTTCAAGCTCCACTTTCTATATCCTCTCATTCGTTGGAAGCCTTGCCAAGCAACTCACCTGCAAATTCTTGAGGCTCCTGCCCAGAGGAAGATACCAGTGGATGAGGATGGGCCCGCAACACATGATCTCATTCAGTCTTGGTAATAATCCCAGGAGCACCGTTCCAGGGGCTATTATCGCACGAAGACACTGGAGCAGAGAGCAGTCAAGTCACTTGTCCAGGATTTCTCAGTGGATACGTTACGGAGCCAGAACTAGAACACAGGAATGTACGGCTCTTTTTCCCAAGAGGAATCTAGCTTTCGTTAGAGCCTGTGACACGCCTGCTTCATGGAGTTGAGACCTGCTAGAGACGAGGCACTCCCCCAAAGGAGCCACTTCCAAGGGGGCATTGCAGACACTTAGGAGGAGGATGGTGGGTTGACATTCTGGTTTGTGGGGGAGAGGAGGTCTTTTGGTTTCCTTCAGATTATAGCTGAGGACTTTCTGGGCAAAAACAAACAAACGAACCAAACAACCCTCTCTTTTCAAGGGGCCTGGGTTATGAGTGGGTCTGGAAAGGGAGGTACGTTGTGTGTTGGAAATTCTGAGGCAGAGCTTTTTTTGGCAGTGTGGGTTCCAGTTGGAGGGGATTCTCCTGGAAGGGACAAGCGTCTGCTCCTTCCTCAACCCAACCCTGTCTCAGCCCCACAGCCTATCGCTATTGTGACGACACGGGCTTCGTGGAAAGCTGCCCATCTTGAACAACAAAACCTTACGAAATGACACTCAGTCATCATTTGTTTGTTGAGTGGAGACAGAGATATTTGATTCTGCCCCCCCCCCCCCCCCGCCTTCTAGAGCTTGCAATCTCATAAGAAGATGGACACACACACTAGGGGAACATCATGTAGAAAAACACATCAGCTGATGTCTGCCTTCTGGCTCTGATGTGAAGTCACTGTGTGACCACGGGCAAGTAAGTTGCTTAGTCTTTCTGACTCTGGTTTCTCATTCATAAAACGAGAAAGTTAGGATTGATTACTGGTATAATCTTGTTTTTCCTCTTAACAACGGGATCTGTATTTCTCATGAAATCCAACCCAGAACTTGGCCTCAGAAAATAGGGTTGCTTGGCTTCTGAGAGGTGGGGCGCCCACTTCTCTGTCTTCCTCTTCTTTTCAGATAATGTTTAAGGGCAGCTCTAAGTGTCTCTGATTGTAAGACCTGAACCACATAGAGAAACCTGAAGACCCACCTCATGGAGGAAGTCAAGATGGACTTGAAGGCTAGAAGGATTTTGACACGCAAGGGTACGTGGAGGGCGTGCCAGGCAGGAGACAGGATGCGAGAAAAGATGCAGAGGCAGCGACCACGGACGGCAAGGTCTATCCTAGCACGGAGTCAGTCTGACTGGGATGGTGGAGCCCTGTAGGAGAGAAGGCGGGAAGGACCTAGAAAGGGGTTTCTAGGTGGTGTCTATGGGAACTTCTAGGGATAAAGATTATTTCTGGTGCGGCTGGGAACACAAGTCCAGGCTCCTTCCTACAGAAAGCTTGCTGTGAGTGGGGGAGGGAAAGAACTAGCATCAAGGACATAGTAATTATCATAGTGTTCACGTCAGGATTGTTTTGAGGGTAAAATGAGTTAATATATAGAAAGTCCCAGAACAGTATCTGGCACACGAGGGATGCTGGGTGAGCTTTTGTTAAATGCATTCAAACCAGAGTGGAGTCTGTGGTTATCAAACTTGTATGTCCTTCTTGGCTTCTGTCCTAGCATGGGCAGTGGTGGCTTAGGGTTTCACTGGCCTCGGTGCTCAACAACTAGGGTGGCTATGAGCTGTGTATGTGCGTGTGTGGGGCGTGTTGCTGCAGGTGTCCTCCGGCCCCTCCCTAACACACACGCATGCACACGCGCTTCCCTTCCCTCCCTCCACCCTCCTCTGCCGCTGGTGTACTCCTGCCATCCCACCCTCCGGAGCTCCTGACTTCCTTCCCCACCCCCTGCTTCGAGCCCACACCTTGCTCTCAGCCTCCTCCCTTCCCTCTCCCTGAGCCCCTGGCCCTCCCAGTCCACATAAATCTGGAACTCTGGAGTGTGTGTGTATGTGTGTGTGTAGAGGGGCTGTGGTGGAAAAGCAGCAAACCATACCAACCTCAGCTAATGAAAAACAGTGATAAATCTCTGTCTATCAGGTTTGTTGTGAGCACAAACATTGCCAAACAAGGGCCCAGATGGCCTGCAGGCCCTCCTCCCGTCGGTCTGCACAGCTTTAAATGGAAATGGTTGCTTTACACATCTATTTACTACTTGGAAATAAATGGACGATTGAGTCCAGGGGTGCTTGGCCAGGAAGCAGGGGGCAGGTCAGGTGGGAACCCTCTGCACCCCAAACCTGAGCAGGACTCTCTGGCTAGTCCCCCTACCCTGGTCCAGGAGATAGCTCAAGGTGAGCCCTGACAGAAAGGCTGGTTGGGGGAGGGGAAGGGAAGAGGCCACCCCCCCACCCCCACCCCTACTCAGGGCTGATATTCAGGCCTCACCAGCCCACCCTCAACCTGCTCCAATTCCACACCCGTCTCCCTAGGCAGCCAGACCCAGCTCCTCCCTGTTATTTTCCGAGTTCTTCACCTACTGCCCAGAACTTTCCCTTTCCCATCAGGCCAGTTAAAGCCTACCTTGGCCTTCAAGCCCAAGTCAAGCCCCACCTCCCTCAGGAAGTCTCCCCACCCCTGTCAAAGTTGTGTGTGCTTCTTGGCTTCTGTCCTAGCATGGGTAGCGCAGGCTTAGGATTTCACTGGCCTCTGTGCTCAACAAGGTGATATGACCTCCCTGGGCTCCATTTCTACAGCACTGGCCCTAGGAACCCAGTGTGGTCATAAAGAGACAGCTGCTTCAGAGGTGAACAGGTCTGGGTGCACAATCTACCTACTACTAAGCCGAGGGACCTGGGGCAGGTTATTCTGTCAGCCTCAGTTTCTTACTCTGTAAAATAGGCATAATTATGGGATCGTCATGAGGTTTAATGAAATGAGTATAAAATGTGCTCAGCAGAGTGGGGTCACAGGCTCAGAGCTCCGAGCAGTCAGCATTTATTATGGATGCTGCCATCCAGTCATGACTGGGCAGCACGCTTCTCCATGCCCTGTCTTTACACAGAGACGTGTGTGTGTGTGTGTGTGTGTGTGTGTGTGTGTAGGGGCTTTGGAAGAGGGTTTGTCCGAGTTTAGGTCCCCTGAAAACAGATTCTGAGACAAGAACTTGAGTGCAGGAAGTTTATTTGGAAGGTGGTCCCTGGAAGCTGGAAGGAGGGCATGGGGAAGTGAGCTAGGAAGGGAAGGAGATCAGCCAATGAAGGGTGGTTAATGAGGGAGTCACATTCCGGCAATGGGGGCTTGCTGGAGAACTGTGAGGACACATCCTAGAATTGTCCCATTTAGTGCGGAGGCAGCCAGGGTATTTATGCACCCACGCCTGTGCCTCATTTGTGAGGGTTATCCCTGGGGCCCTAAACCCTGGCACTTCCAAGCTACCCGCAGGCTGAGTAAAGCTCCCGTGGGCCCAGCACTAGAGAAACCGCACAGGTGGGAACTAGAAAGCCTACTCGGGTGCACAATTCCAGGCTCACTGTCCCCTTGCCATCACAGCAGCAGATGAACTACGAGGCTGGCCTAGGGGATAGGGGGTGAGGCATCAATAGCATCCTGTGCTGAATTCTTCACTTTTCCAGCCCTACAGCCTCAGCAGTTTTGCACATAGTAGGCACACCATCATTTGTGGACAGACCAAAGCAGGTTTGAGCTTAGAGCCGGGAAAACCTGGACTCTCCCCACAGTTTGAACTCATTGTCTGATGCTGAGCAAGACACATGGCCACTCTGGGCCTTATGTTCTCCTGTAAGATCGGGACGTTGCCACCTTCTCTGCTTATCCCATAGCCCTGTCATGAGAAGTTGGAGCACCCCTTTTGGGGGGGTTGCTCGGAACAGGTAAGGTGTGATGATGGAGTTTGGGGAGGTTCCCCTATCCAGTCATCATCCAAGTGAGAAGTGCCCAGTGGCACGCTAGACACATACATTCTGTGGTCAGAACACAAAGGTGTGTGCCCTACTGGGATGCTTCCCACCTCTTCCTGTCCCGTGACAACTCCAAACGTAAAGGATCAAGAAAGAAAAGGCCAAAGGGCTTCAAACTGCTGACTCCTCAGTGGAAAGAATCCCAAAGGGATCCAAGGGAATCCAGAGGGACGCACTGTGGTTCCTTATTTCTAGGTCAGCAGTGGGGTTTCCAAGGGTGTAGAAACCATTTAAGACAGAAATTCTTAACTAGAGGGACTTGGAATGGCTAGGATGCCCATGGATAAGCTTTAGGAGTCCCTAAATCCCTGGAAAATACATGTAAAATTGAATGTGTGAGTATATGTGGGCAGGTGAACTGCTCTAAGGTGGTGATCTGGAGCTTCCAGCAAATTCTCAAAGGAGTCTGTGATGGAAGAAAAGTAGGTTTGCTCTACCCCCAACCTCCCATCTCAAAAAGAAGGGTATAAGGGGGATCAAATATATGGTGATGGAAGGAGAACTGACTCTGGGTGGTGAACGCACAATGGGATTTATAGATGATGTATTACAGAATTGTACACCTGAAACCTATGTAATTTCACTAACAATTGTCACCCCAATAAATTAAAAAAAAGAAAAGAAAAGAAAAAAAAAGGGAGGGTACTGAGGCCAAGAGAGGGCATGATGTAGTCACTATTCCCCGGGGAGGAGGGGGGTGCTGAGGTCTGTTTACATGGAAAACAAGCACAAGAAAAAAACCAGACCAAAACTGGAAAGAAAAGAAACTTCCTATTCCAGAGAAGCTTGGGGGGCATTGACAGGCCTCAGTTTCTAGATGAGGAAGTGGAAATAAATGATAATAATGCTTACCTCTCTAAAGTGTGGTGAAGATAAAAGGCAACCAAGTGGGTGGAAATGACTTCTAAAAAGGAAAGGTGTACACAAATTTTAGTAATGATCGTGACAGCAGAGGCCCAGTGGATACTTGTTTTGCTGCTGGGAAGAAATTGTGTACCACTTGGATACCAATTACCCAATTCTGGGCAACTGTGAAATTTTCCTGCAGGCCCTTGCGGCCTGATGTCAGAATAAGAGATTTGGTTTTGGAGTCAAATCTGAATCTATACCTTAGTTCCGCCACCTGTGGATGCTGTGTGACCTTGGACAAATCACGTAACCTCTCTGGGTATCAAGTTGTCCATCTGCAAAGTGAGGACACATACCTACCTGTTGGGGACATTATGAGGACTTGATGAGTTAGTGCAAATGAAAATACCTATAAAGGTAACTGGCTCATAGTAAGTGCTCATTAAACATTAGCTATTTTGTTCCTGTTCCTTGACAGTTGGAATCTTTGGATAGTTTATGTGCCCTCTGAACACTCTGTCTCTCCCACATCTGTCCTCTTCACTCATACAACATGCCTGTCTTGTTTACAGTTGCACTCCCCATGACTGGCACACAGTGTGCAACAGATATTTGTTAAATGAATGAATGGAAGAGGGAAAGCATCTTTTTAAGGATAGGAAGGAACTCTGACAATGTGAAAACACTCATGCGTCTGGATCAGCCCCAAGAGGGGCCCGGAGCTGTGCCAAGAGCCCTATTGTGGGTCAAGAGCGTTAACCTCTGGTTCTGCCTCTGCCACTTAACTGCTGAGCAACCTCTGCCAACTGGATGGTCCTCTCTGGGCCTCTGTGTGCTTCCTTCAAAGCGTGAGAATCTGAGGTTCCAGGGCTTCCCCCTGAGAGGCTGGACTCCAAGGTGCTCTGACCAGCTGGGGAGTGTGGGATTTCGGGATAATTCGGCCACTTAATGAAGAGGAAGGAGAAATGGAAGAGGATAAAGCCAGGGGAGGGAAGCAGTCTGGAAGAAAAGTCAACACTTTCTTGGCGCTCAGCAGCTGCGAGTGGGGGTAGGTTTGGGGAAAGCCACGCTGGGCCAGCGCGCCTAGCGGCTGTGAGCGCCCCGGGAGCGTGTCTCCTGGGCAGCATGTGCGCCAAGGCCTCGGCTTGCCCCTCCCTTACTTGTGCTCCTCGCCAGTTCCCGCCGCCACTGACTTTCTGACTTCTTAACTTGTCAGCAAATCCCAGAGTTAAAAATGCACACGCACCCCGGCCAGCCGCCAGCAGGGCCGTCTGGCCGCGGCTCCAGATGTGGGGCCACCGCGCGGGCCGCCGGCCCCGCCGCGCAGACTAAACAATCGGCCTTGGCCGTGAGCGCAGCGCAATTCCAGATGCCGCGTCCCTCGCGCTGCGCGCTAATTGGGCCGCGGGCGCGAGGCTCTGTCAGCGCCGGCAAGGCCCTGCCGGGCGGCCTCGGCCCGAGTCAGTCCTTTGAATTACCTAGGGCGGGGTTGGGGTGGGGAGACTGGAGATTGGGGAGGGGGGCAGGAAGAAAGACAGAGACTCCTAGACAGAGAGACACACTAAAGAGGCAGACCGAAAGGGACAGAGACATTCTGAAAAAAAGACAGCTTCAGAGACAAAGGGAGAACCAGAAACATTGAGCTATATTCTGACTTAGAAGGAGACAGATGGAAAAGAGCGAGAGAGACACACTGAGAGGTGGAGAGACAGAAAAACAGAGGCAGGGCCGACTGGCGCGAGAGTAGAATCAAGAAAGGTACAGACTAGAAGTACACGCGGAAGGGGAACCCACCCTTGAGACCCACAAGTTTACCGTCGGGTCGCTGCTGCGCTCCGAGTGTCCACCCCTCTTGTTTTACAGAACCTCCTTCTCACATTCTCACTTTTTGTAATTCTTCCTAGACCCCGGCGAAACTGGGGACTGGGCCCGCCTGCGACCTAATCCTGGCGGTGAGGAGCCTGGGTGACTGCCCGGAGGAAGAGTCCTCGCCCCCAAAGCAACCTGAGTCTTCGAGAGTTCGTTCTCAAACCTGGTTTCCTGACTTGGACGCTGCGGGTGGGTGCGGGATGGGGCTCTGCGGGGGGGTTGCCTCGAAGCAGGGGGAAGCCCCGAATGACTCCTGAGGGGGAGAGGGCCCTCCTCCACCAGGCAGTCACCCCGGAGGCACCCTCCTTTCCCTGGCGCCCTGGGGCCTCCTCAGCCCCAGAGACGGGGATGCCGAGGCCCAGGGCAGGGAAGCCCACCGGGGACCACCCGGGGGAGCACCCCCCCAGCCTCGGGTTCCGCCCCCACCGGGAGGCCCGGGCGCCCCGCGGGTGAGCGCTGAGGGCAGTGCGGCGGCCCGGCGGCTCTTGGCGGCCCCTCTCTGACAATCTTTCCTTTGTTTGTTTTCTTAAATCTGGGAGGCCCGAATTCCTGCCGGATTCCGTAGGTTTCACTCAGGAAGGAGGCGCCCCCACCCCGCCCCCTCTCACGTCGGGCCCGGCTGCGGGGGGAATGGCAGGTTCTTCCCGGAGGCCCGCGGCGCGCAGCCCGGCGGCCCAGGCAGGGCGAACGGGCGCCGGGCGCGGCGGAGAGTCCCGGGCTCCCTGCCCGCGCGCCACCCCGCAGCCCCGCCGGAGGGCCACCGGCAGCCTCCACGGAGGAAAAAAAAAAAAATCAAACCAGCAAAGTTTTAAGACACAAAGAGCAGCCCTCCCTCCACCCCAACTTTATTCCACACGCCTCCACCTCTCACACCATATATATATGTATAAAATTTTTTTGGTCTCCGAACTTGGGCCTCATTAATTTCCAAAAAAAATTTCCCCCAATAAAAGGCAAACATGGAAAGAAAAACAAACTATTAGAAAATAGAGGAGGGAGGAAATGTTATTTAAAAGGTTAGCAGACCGCATCATTTTCCAATGATATTATATACTCCCAGCAGTATCCAAAATATATATGGGCCCTGGGCCAAGAATGTAAAAAAAAAAAAAAAAAATTGAAAACCCCTCACTTAGACACAACATCTGGACCTGGGAGCGAACAAACCCCCCATTTATCACACTTAATCCTCCAATGAAGCAATCGACAGTTGACTTCTGTTTTGCTAATTTAGCTGCTTTCAAGCGCCGGCCCAGTCCAGACCAGGAATTAAGTGTCACTTGTGGAGGGCCTGCCCTGCCCCCACTGGTCTTCACTCCCTCCCGCGCCCGGGCCCTCGGACCGGGAAAAACGACCATTAAAGAAGAAAGAAACTTTTTATGAATTCCTTTTACCCCCGCCCACGTGGGTCACTGAAAATCTCGACTCTGACCTTCCTCTGAGCCCTGGCCCAGCACCCTGACACCCACTTCCTTGGTGACACGCCCCCACCATCCAGCTGCCTCCCCCCTCAAACTCTCAAATTCGCAGAGCAACGGGCATCAGCCAGCACAAATGCCAGCAGTTCCCAGCAGTCACCCTGCTCACCAGCGTCTCCTCGGATTGACCGGGTACTGCCAGCCTCGTGCCTGGCACTGGAGCAGGACCTGGCAGCTTGATTCGCAGGCCTGGAGAGCAAAGCTGAGGGAGAGTCCTGGTGCTTGGTAGCCGGCAGCCTCCATTGCCTTGGAAGTGGATGGGAGGCAGGAGGTCCCAAAGTGGAGGCCCTGGGCCAGCAGTGTCCGGAGACAATGGGATCTTGTGAGGACGTAAGCCGTAAGCTGGAGAGAGAATAAACCAGGGACAGTGTATCATTTGAGGATTAGTCAATAAATCCCTGGGACCCTAGCCCAGTGGGGCTGCTGCCAGAACCTTGGCTGGCTGGGAGTACAAACTTCCTTCCTCAGTAACCTTCCTTCCCCTCACCATAGGTCTCCGTGGGTCTCTCTCTTCTCACTTCTCTCTGTCCATCTCTTAGTCTCCATGGCTTTAGGACATGGAGAGTCCTAGACCTTGGATCCCAAGACACAGCCATTTGTTGTGCCCTCCTCTGTTGCTGGGGGCAGTTGTACAAGGGAGCAGTGACGATTGAAGACTTAGGGTACTGTCCTCAGGCACCAACTCCAGCCTGCCCTCTCCTCTTCTCTTGATCCAACTCACCCCAGCCCACTGAACCCCAGTCATCTGCAGGCTCTCATGGCAGCCTGGCTGGGCCTCCAAATTCTTGGGGAGAAATCCTCACTCCAGATGCAGTCCCAAACCTTCTGACCTCACAGTCCAGGGCCCACAGACGTCTCCTACCTGGAGCATCCTCCATATGTAGGCTGTATTCATTCCAATAGGCATTTATGGATACCTACTGTGTGCCAGGCAGTGTGCTTGAGTCAGAAGGTGGAGCTTGTTAAGACTCCTTGTCCGGGGAGCTGACGCCTCTCCTGGGTCTTATTATCTCTTCATACAGGATGTCATACGAGTATTACCCAGCTATGCTATTTCAAAAAGCAGTCAATGAACACCTGTCACGTGCTAGGCACTGGGGTTTCAGAGCTGGTGAAAGACCATTCCTGTCCTTAAACTTGCCAGAAAGACAGAAATGCCGACGGTTAATTCTAAGACAAGGCAGAAAATAAGGGTTCCAGCGAACCCTTTCATAAAAGCTTCAGGATGTGCCCCGAGAAGGGACTGCTTTACCCTGGCTGGATGGAAGGAGGGGTGTGATGGACCCTAGGGTGCTGGTGGTGGGCCTCATTGCTCTAGCTGTTGAAGCTCAACTGGGGGCAGAACTGCCTAGTGGTTAAGAGCAAGGGCTCTGAAGCCAGAGCTTCAACTTCCTGCTCCCCATCAGCTGTGGGATCTCAGGCTTCTTAAACTCTTTGAACCTTGGTTTCATCCTCTGAAAAGTGGGACTAACAATAGTAACTGGTCTGTGAGGATCCAAAGGGACTGCACAGGACAGGCAGCTGGCATATGGTGAGCTCTGAATGAATGATCACTTTAACTGCCTTTCTTCCGAAGGATATGGAAAGAACACCTTGGAGCCTGCCTGGCACCTTCCCCTGCCCCCCTGCCCCCCTCCCGAATCTGATGATCTGGCACACTGCAGGGCACACAGAATAAGTGGTAGAATAAAGGGATGGGTAAAATAGAGAACCTGTCATACCTTGGCTCAGGTGACACTATGTAGACAATGCCGTGCACGCATGGTGGATGGTAAGCCTGGATGTGCAGTCTCCTCCTTCTGATACCTAGCCACTGGCTGGGTGAGCCATGATGCCTGTTCTTATTGCTCTCACATTTCCAGAAGCCAAATAAAGCAGGATCATCTGAAGCCCCCTTTCCCTGCTCAGCAGAAAGTCAAGAAAGGTCTTCTGGCCTAGAACCACTGTGATTGGTTTGGGGTGAGTCCTGACTTGCTGTGTGTCCTTGGGCAAGACATGTCCCCTCTCTGAGCTTTGGACTCCTCATAGGTAAAATGAGTGGGTTGGACTGGATGCTCTCCAAGCTCTGCTGCAGCCTTTGCTTCTCCTTTGAGCTGGGGGAAATTCATCTCCCTTTCTGGAGCCTGCTCATCTGAGAGTGTGGTTTTCTGCTCTCCCATTTCTCATCTGCCTCCTGGCTGTTTTCTGTGGCATCCCCCCTTTCCCCCTTTTTGCTCTGCTTGGCTATCTTCTCCTTCCCTCTCCTCTTCTTCCTCTGCCACAGTCCGTGGTGAACTGCGTAGTGAACCCATGCTTGACTTCTTCCCCAGGCTTCCTCCTCCCACCTCTACCTGGCTTCTTGACCCCAAAACAGAACCTGGGCCTGAGGAACCAAGCCTCTCCATCTGTCCTCTTGGCTGGAATTCTGTCCTTAAAGGCCTTCGTGGCGCCCTGACCCTTGACTTCTGACTTCTGAGAGAGTGGGAGAATTGCATCCCAGCTGGACCAAGAGAATGCCTAATATGGGTCTTCTGTCCCCAGAGACTGGCAGTTTCTGTATTCCCACGCTGCCCCCACCCCCAACCCCAATCCCCCGGCTCACGGAAAGGGGGCAGGAAAGGAAGCCTTTTCTAAGTCTAGCTGACATTCAGCCCCCAACTCACCTCCTTCTCCATGCCATCCCCCACTTTGGAGCCTGGGAGAAGCCCTTCCTTCACAGAGGGCAATGTGCCTAAAGGTTATTATTGCCACCAAGAAACAACTTATTATTGCCAGGAACCATTTTTGGACAACCTACTGTGTGCCAGGTACTGCGCTATGAGCCAAGAGGAGGTGTTGTGTTGGGGTAGAAGGGAGTGGGGTAGGACAAAGGCTAGGGGGAGTCCCCAGGGAGGGCCCCTGCTGCCAAGCCTCAGCCCGTGGGCAGAGGGTTTGGCACTGCCTGTGCGTGGGCTCAGTTGGAGTGGCAACTGAGATGAAGCCAGGTCCTGGAGGCAGGTAAACAGGATGCTGTGTGCTGGGTGTGATAGAAGAGGAGGGGGCCGTGGGGGTGGGGAGTGGGTATAATGGGCCATTGTATGCTCTGGACTCACTGTCACTCCTGGACTCTGGGCTCCCCCTTCCTGTCCATAAGCCTCCCACTGGGCTGGACAAATATCAAGATATATGGAAGATGAATTTAGTCATCTGCTGTTGGCCCCCTCTGCTCTTGCCTAGACTACAATGGACCAAGATGGTGTGTTGGAAGCTGGCTGACTGAGGCCTTGTTTTTTTGCTCCAGCCAGGAGGAAATAAGGAGAGAGCATGTGGTTGACAGAGACCTAACCAACTCTGGTGACTAGGCCACTCGCTAGCTGTGTCTGTCCTTGGGAAAGTCACATAACTGCTCTAAACCTCAGTTTACTCATCTGTAAAATGGCCTAAGTGTGACCCTTGCTCTGTCTATATCACAGTGTTGTGTGGTGTTGGAACAGAGCCTTGGACACTGTCAAGGGCTGTATACAGTGCAAAGCTGACTGCTTTTGCTTCTATTGTGACTCTGCTGCATGACCTCTTCTGCCTGACAGCACCCCTTCTGGGGGCAAGAGTAGGGAGAATTGATGACTACCCGTGTGTAACTATTGAGAGACCTAAGGACAAAAATCAGCATTCAAATTCTCAGAGTATTCGGCCAGCCAACCTTCATTCATTCACTGTTCATTCAGTTAATAAATCTTTTCTGAGCTTCCTCTTTATGCTAAGCACCTCGAGGCCCTGGGCCTTCAGAGATGAACAAGGTCTGTCTCCTGCCCCCAGGGAACTCCTAGTCAGATAAGGGAGGCTGAAACACACATACACACACACACACACACACACACACACCCACACCACACAACATTAACATGTAATAATAACAGCTAATATTTACTGAGTGTTTGCTATGTGCCAGGAATGGTTTAAGCACTTTATATGCATTCGTTCATACAATCATTTCCATTTTGAAGATGAGGAAACTGAAGCCCAGAGAAGGTAAGCAACTTGCACAAAGTCACACAGCTAGCAAGTAACGGTGCCCAGATTTGACCCTGGGCAGTCTGTTTAGAGCCTGGGCTCTTAGCCAGTACATACTAAATACTGCATACATGAAACTACACAAACAAGGGCAGAATTGTGAAGATTGCGCCAATCTTCTCAATCAGAGGCTCCTTAGCCTCTGAAGGAAGAGAAAAGGAAAGGAAAGATTGATTATTGTCTGGCTTCCACAAGGGCGGGACAAGGTGAAACAGGCTTGACCTGCAGTTGGAAAGACTTGGAATGTCTCAGAGAAAGGGGTTCCTGGGATGTGTTTCCAAGGCAAAAGGCTGAGTCAGTCTTCCTTGAAGACTGCAGAGAGCCCTCTGATTGAGACAAATTCCTTGTCGTCCCTCTGCGTGTTGTCCTTTCCAACCCAAAACTTTGGTGAGGGAGAGCCCTCAGGAGCCTCCTGGTAGAAGAAATGTGACACCCATGCCACATATACATTGAGCTTCTACAATCCCAAAGCCTGGTGGGCTCCTGCTTTTTCTTTTGCCTACAGGTGGTGGTGAGCTGGGAGGAAGTAAGTAGGATTGAGTGTTTGGGCGGTATCGCGTAGGGAACAAATGATGGAAATTCACCTCCAAGTAGTTTAAGCCAAAGGAAGGGATTTATTGACTCTAATAACCAAGAACGACAGGAGTGGGAGTGGGGGCACAGTTTAGAGATTACCATGCCTCAAAAGACAGCCTTTCTCTCATGCATTTTTTCTTGATCTCACTCATATCTTGCCTGTGTGTTTTGGTGTGTGATAGACTCATCCACTGCCCCCACTACTGGGGGTAAGGAGGGAAAGGAAGGTCAGAGCTTCTCAACTGCCGGAGGACAGAGAGAGGTGGGTAGAAGAGCATAGCAACAGACAAACTCATGCTCCTCTCTTAGAGGAAAGAGATCATCTGTCACTCCCAACACTCTGTCTATAAAATCCAAGGGGAGGACTTCTGTTGGCCCAGCTTGGGTCATGTGCCCACCTCTTAGACAAATCAAGTAGCTAGGAAAATGGTATGCAATGATTGGCTAAGCCTGGCTCATGTGCCCACTCTGAGGCCAGAGGGGCAGGGAACTGTGATTGGCAGCCCCACAGAATCTCATGGATTGGGGGAACGGCCATTCTGTGAGGGAAAGGGGTGTGATCACCAAAAGTGGACAAGGCAAACAGCCAATGCTTCCCACACAGGGGACAGAAAAAGCAATAAAATAAATGGCACACCTTCTTGGAGTTTCACATTTAGGCCAAGATTTTTTGGGGAAAGTTTTTAATGACATTTAAAAACACTATTTCTATTTATAACACCCATAGCTGTATTATGGAATAAAATTCAAAGTTTCTATAGACTTCTAAGATACAACAGAAGATAGCAAAAAAGTTTGGGGCTTACAGGAAGTTGTTTCCCTTATTCAATGCCCTCCCACCTCTCGTATATTTTTTCAAGCTTCCCTGATGGCAAGGATGGACGTGGCATGAAGATGGGGTTGGAAATTTGAGGTGTGCTAGGAATGAAATAACATGGATTTTGGAGCCAGAGAGGTGTGGCTTAAAATTTTGCTCCACCATTTTCTAGCCGTAGGCTCTGAGGAAAATCATGTCCTCTGTCTGAGCCAGTTTGTCCTGTGAAATGGGTACAATGATGCCTACTGGGAGAGGGGTGGTGACAGAGTAAGTGACCTAATACTGAAGCACCCAGACTAGTGGCGGTCTCTAGGGAAGACACTTTGTAAACGTCAGCCCTCACTTTCCTCCTTCCATGTCTGCAGGCTCCTTAGGCAAGCTCTAGCAATCCAGAACCCTGGGAGCAGGAACGGGGTCCCACACATGGCTCCTTGCTAAACCTGTGCCCCTCCTGACAGAAGCCTCACGACTCTCTCCTTTTTGGGAGCTATAACCACAGACATGAGTATGGTGATAACTGGCTTTGCCACCTTGTGGATACTGAATAGGCAATTCATCCTTTGCTAGTGACGACACAACATCGCCCACCAAGGGGGAATTCATTGTCCCATGTTCCCAAAGCCCTTTGCACTAACTTCTCGTGTAGTTCATATCAGGGAGCCCTGCACTGATGCATTTGTTTGTTTATATGTCTCTTGCTGCCACCAGTTTGTGAATTAATTCTTAGAGACAAGAATTATTTCCTCTATTCCTGTATCTCCAGTGCTCAACACGGAAGCTGGCATGGGGTAGGGACCCAGTGATTGTTCTGTCGTTTACTGAAGGAATAAATAGATAGACCTGCGGCCCTGGGTCGCTTTCTGTCCAAGTAACAACAGTTACCACTGCAGTTTATTGAGCCATTAAAATGAATCAGGCATGTATCAAGAGCTCTTTCTCTTGTTCTTTCTTATAATCCTTAAAACAACCCCATGTCACAGAGACTATAACTTGCATCCATTTTAAAGGTGAGAAACTGAAGCTCGAGGGTTAAGGAACTTGCCCTTGGTCACCCAGCCTGAAAGTGGTGGCATTGGAATGCAAATTCAATTCTGTCAGATGTCAAAGTCGGGGAAATAAACCTCCACCTGCTTCTGTCTTGCCTCAGGTTACCCTGAGGTGCGCAGAGAAGAGGGCTGTGGTACAGAGAAACCCCCTCAAATGAAGCTGAGGTGGGGGTGTCCACGAGAGAGAAAGGGCTGGCGATTAGGCAGGCTGCTGGGTGGGGCTGGGAGAGGGGGAGGTAGAGGGGGGAGTCTTGGGGACTGGAGGTCATGGCGAAGTTCAAGGGGACTTGGGGTCTGGGGAGACTGAGCAGTGGTCAAGTACAGTTGGAGGCCGTGTCAGGGCAAGGTCTCCCCTGTGGAACTGGCTGGGGCAGGGAGTCAGCCCCTTCAGGTTGTTTTCTAGCTGGATTGGGGGGTGTTTAATATTAATAGTAATGACTGTGGCGGGAAGATAATAGACCTCCGTCAGATTAGAAGGGGGTAAGCGCTTATCTCTGGCTGCTGAAGACACACGTCTTTCACCTGCTCCTTTAATATCCCCCCTCTTTCATTCTACCGCCCACCCCCTCCCACCAGCCTAGAACAAAAGGGGTATTATGGGCCAGGGGTGTTTTCAGGCTGCAGCCAAGGAGACCTCCCCTTCCCCCCTGCTCCCCCCTCCCCAGTTTGAATGAGTCTTTTTCCTCCCATAAGAGATTAGCTTCCTTTGACAAGGCAGTGAACTTTGGGAGGGGTGAGTGGGGGTCTCCTCTGGGAGCCTCCAAAGTGCAGCCCGAACAAATGCTGCTGGAGAGAGACCCCAGAGACAGCTCTGCAGACAGACACACGGAGCCAGCGGCAGATAGACAGATAGACACACAGACATAGACACAGAGCAGGAAAGGCATCGAGGTGGAGTTAGACTCAGAGACATGGGGAGCCACACACAAACACACACACGGACGTACACACACACATGTACACGCATGCAACACACGCCTGCGTACACACACATCACATACGCACACACACATTTCAGGATGTTGGGGAAAGGGAGGAGATACAGAGGGAGGAGAGAGAGACAGAGAAACACATATATACACACTTGTCACCAGACAGACTGACGCAGAAAGAGACAAAAGCAGAAAGACAGATGGAGGGACAGAAGACATAAAGATGGAGACTCCAAAGAGACAAACGAAGAAGAGGAGAAGAAAGGAAATGCAGGGAGAAAAAGGAAGAGAAGAAGGGGAAATTGGTAAGAAGTAGGAAAAAATAAAAAGGAGACTTAGAAGGAAAAGTGCAGGAAGGCTGTGGGGCCCTTGATCTTCCTGGGGCTCGTTCTGCTCATCCTGGCCTTGGTCCCCTTGGGAGTCAAGCAGCTCCTGTGTAGGTGTTTTCCTAGCTCGAGGGGACTAGGGATGGAGATGGGGCATGGGTGGAGGAGAAGACATGGACCAGAGAGACAGACTGGTGGGCCAGCCCAGAGATAAAGGTTGGACAAAAATGCCAGAGGGAAATGTGCATTTCCCTAATAAAGTAGCTCCCAGACTCTGGAGGGACTGTCTGGTGGACGTGAGCAGGTGTGGACATAATGGGTGGTGGGGACAAGGCTCTGAGGAGCTTCTTTTTGGGGTCATCTAGATAGAGGATCCATCACTTCTGCTGGTGGCAAGACGGAAAAAGGAGACAAGCCAAGGGCCACTTCCGTCATTATCACAATTGCCAGCCTCATTCCCATGTTGGAGAAATCCAATGGCATAGTAGTGAGGGAGCTGGATTGTTATATCACAACAGCCCAGGGTTCAAATCCCTGCTCTGCCACTAGGTGACTTTCAGTAAAGTATGAATACATCTTTGCCTCACTTTCCCCATCTGCAGAATGGGAATAACAACAGTATCTCCCTCAAGAGTGGTTGTAAGGCTCAAATTAGGGAAAGGTATTTAGCACTAACAGAGACCCAGAGTAAAGACTAGCATCTATTGGCTACTTATGTACTATTTGCAGCATCTTTCAAGTATTATCTCATTTAAGTCTCAGAACAACGCTTCCAAGATCTAACTGAAGAACATTGTAAATCACAGACTATGCAGATGGAGCAATGATTGAACCTAGACAGCTGAGGCTTATTCACACTGGGTGCCGTCTTGATTAATAAGAGACACACAGTCCCCGTCTCCACCATCCAGAAGGAACTCCAGAGCCTTTTCAGGAGGAAAAGTTGAGTTTCACATATGGAAAGGGGCCTGTGGTTCTTGCTGGTGGAAGAGCACGCCAGGCAGAGGTATGCTGGTAAGTGTTCAACAGCTGGCTCTCCAGGAGGAAAAAAGGGCTCACCAATTGCCAGGGTGTGAATGCTCCCACCCACTGCAGCCTCTAAGCTACAAGGTGACGTTCACGGAGGGGCATCGGGAAGAGATGTCTGCAATCTGCTCTGGCAAGCCCGTGTGAACTGGCTCCCCCTCACCCCTGAGTAAGTGGGGCCCAAGTTGCCACTGCAGAGAGAAGATGGCTTTGCTAGACCCTTTCCCCGTGGGAGCTTCCAGCCTCATTCGGAAAAGAATGAGGGACCCACACTCAGTACCAATGCCAGAGGTTGTACAGTTGATTCCAAACCAAGGGTACACGCTATGAAGTTTGTGGAAGTTCAGAAGTGGGAAGGGAGTGTTGGGTGGGGGGCTGGCCATGGGGGCGTCTGCCTGTGTATCCCTCTGTCCTTTGCAGCTGGGAACTCCTAGAGGACAGGGACCACCTCTTGTCCTCCTCCCATCTTTGGTCAGGCCCTGCACCCCCTTGTCTTTCCAAATGTCCAGAACACCTCTCTAGGTGGGTGAACTCCTAGTGTGTGGTAAAAACAGTGCTGGGGGAGGGGTGGCACCAAAGGCCTGTGGCCCCCCTCCTCTGGGGCCCTCAAGTGCCTTCTGTGAAACCAAATACTCCCCCCAATTGCCCACCCGGACACCTGACTCCCTCCTGGGGCCCACTCAGGGCACAAGCCACGTTTCCTGTCTGGGTCTTGGTAACCCCCTGAAATCCCGGCCTCCCTCCGGATCCCTTCCAAATGCTTATTAAGCCGTTTGCAAATCCAGGGCTGAACTGAGCGGCGTTGAGTTTAATAAAGCAGAAGACAGATGCCATCCATCATGGGGCCGGGTGGGGCCCGGTGAGCTGAGGGACTCACACCCTTCTGGCTGCTTTTAGGTCAGCCTGCCACACATCTGAAGAGACTCCTCTCCTGCCCACCCTGGCCGCGTTCCCTGTTCAGGACCACCTCCTGGTTGCATGTGGCTACCCTTTAGGTCACATTCCTGCCATGGATCCCGCTGGGGGGACCACTGGCTCACTGTGGACAGAGAGGGTCTGGGAATCAAAAGAGAGGTCAGCCCAACCCCCGCATTCCACATGGGTATCTGTAACAGGCAGATGGGTGGACCCAAAACCTCAGTAATCAAGATAAATAATATTTTGATGTCATATTTTTAAAAACTCAAAATTCATGCAAAAAAAAAATCCATAGGAACAAATACCACAATTTTAAATATGGACGGGATCGGTCTTATTAGTTGCCCTTGTTGCCCCAGACTCCAATAAGACTCATTGAGACACTGAGAGCAGCCACCTCAAATTTAGTGGGTTCACAAGCAAATTCCTGATCTGCCCCTGAACCTGCTCCTTCTGCAGTTTTTTCACTTCAGGAAAGGCAACTCTATCCATCCAGTCGCTCAGGCCAAAAACACTGGAGTCATACTTGATTGTTCTCTTTCTCTCACACCCCACACCCAACTCAGGAAATCAGGTTGGCTCTAATTTCAAAATACATCCAGAATCCAACCACTTCTCACCACCTCCCCTGCCGCCCCTCTAGTCCCATGTCACCCTCTGTTCAGATACCCCCCATGGCTCCCACTGCATTGGAATAAAAACCAAGTCCTTGCAATCACCCTGGGCCCTGTGTTATCTGCCCCCTTCCCTTCGCTGATTCTCTCCCTTGCTCCCTGTACTCTGGACACAGTAGCCAGCTAAGCACAGTCCTGCCTCAGGACCTTTGCACTTGCTGTCCCTCTTACCCCAGATGTCCACATGGTTCCTTCCCTCATCTCTTCGGGGGTCTGCTCAAACATCAGCTTGCCACTACACCTAAAACAGCCTATTTCTGCCCTCTATGGTGCTCTCTATCCCACTTGCCTTGTTTTCTTTCTTTCTTTCTTTCCTTCCTTCCTTCCTTCCTTCCTTCCTTCCTTCCTTCCTTCCTTCCTTCTTTCTTTCTTTCTTTCGGGCAGAATTTGTCTCTAATGCCTTTGTGACCCTAGTGCCTGGCAGTAGAGACACAGTTAACGCTGTTGGCCAGCCCCACCACTGAACAGAATACTTTCCACTAAAAATGCTTCCTCCTGCCTGTCTGCCAATCTCTGATCCTGATCTTGTTCCAAGCCCTACAAAAGGCACCTCCTCCAGGAAGCCTGGCTCATGGACAAGGGTGTGTGGACCCGAGTCAGAACTATGGTGACCTCTGAAGGCTTCTGAACAGGAACCCAAAGCCCTGGGATTCAGCCCTGCTGTGGGCCCAACTCTGTGTGTCCTTGCCTAAGTCACTTCTCTCTGGACCTCCATTCCCTCTTTAGAAAACAGTGCGGACCAATTTCATTCTAGCTCTGACCTTTTAAGATTTTAAAGTCTTTCCTGAGAGCCTAATGTGGTCAGACTGTCTGGGCTCTGGGCTCTAGTCTTGGTACTACCACTTTCTAGATGGGCCAATCAGATGCTCTAGGATTCTTTCGTTGCCTCTGTAAAATGGGAACAATCATGATCCTTATCTCAGGATTGTCGTGAAAATTAAATGAGAGGACGAGTGAATTCATGTACAATGACTCCAAAGGCATCTAAAATACTCTATAAAATGGTAGTGGGTTTCATCTCCATTAGTAGTAGAATAATTGTGGAGAATTCTAGAAGGTTATAATTGGCTTTTTGTATTTTACCAAATACATATATATATAAATAACAGCATCAGCAAACTTTTTACCACCGGGAAATAAAATGGCTGACCAGGGGCCAAGGGAAGCCTGTTCTCAGGGCCTTGCCTCTGGGCTGTCCTGGTTTCTCTCATCCCAGCCTCATATCCCAGCCAACCTGTTGGTGGCCTGCACCTTCCTCCAAGGGCTCCCAGACCTTTATCCTCTGCACCCCAGCCTCCTCCTTCCTGAAGCCCCTGGACCCAGCCCTCCCCACCCATGTCCCCTGGGCCGGGGCTCCTGATCCCACCAAGACCCAGGACTGGGCTGCAGTTCTCCTTTCACACCCAGACGCAGGAGCCAGGCGCGGGAGCCCTGACTGGGGCTGGGCTGGGGGCCAGCTCCACATCTGGCATCGATTACCAACGGTGGCTGTGGAGTGGACTCCTCTGCCTGCCACTCACCTATCTGCCAGGGTGACAGAGGAGATGGGAAAAAGGTTTTCACAGCTGGAATAAATTGAAGGGAAGTGGAGGGGGAGGGTCAAAAAGAGACAAAAAACAACATTGAACTCAAGATGGAAGAAAGACAGTATTAGAGGAGGTAATGAAGAAAATATGTATGTGTGCCTGTGTGTGTGTGCACATGTGTGTCTGGGATAAGCGTGAGTGTGTGTGTGTGTGTGTGTGTGTGTGTGTGTGTGCGAGTCAGCCAGGGTATTTATTTAGTGTTATTTAGTATTTTATTTATTTGGGGGGACTACCCACTCCTACTGAAGACTGGGCAGAATCCCTATTTGTGGTCTCTCAGTAATAGGAGAAAAGGGGGACGGAGAAGGGGGCGCAGGGGGGAAGAGGGGAAAGAGGGCAGGGCAAGGACAAACACAGAGGTACGTTCTGAGTAGGCAAGAAAGGGAGCAACAGAAAAAGAAGGGAACAGTGGAAAAATATGGCCCTTGGAAGAGAGGAAAAGAAAAAAAGCGGTCTGGCCCAGAACACACCGTGGCCTCGCCCCTAGCTCACTGTCTGGTCCCTTGGATCTGGGCCCCAGGAGCTGTGTTCCTGAGCTAGTGACAGCCGGGGCCAGGCTTCCTTCCCCTGGCTTCGCCCTCCCCTCCCCCACCTGCTGGCCCCACACAGCTCCCCTATCCCACCCTCCCTCTTAGCCACCCACACCTCGGAGTCCAGGCCTCAGGAATTCTCCTCCTTCCCCATCTGCTCCCCATTGACACTGAGGGAGCTTTCAATTGCCCGCTCATTAGTCACCAAGATATTTCCCCTGGACCAATCCCCCCACTGGTCTACCTTCAATCAGCCAGGGCCAAAGGGGTCCCAACCTCCCACCAGGACCCTGTTTGCAGCGAACTGTTCTGTAATAACCTGTTAGAATGCAGAGGAGCTGGCTGGCTGGGGGACTTGGCCTGGGAGCCAGTGGCCTCTACTAGCTTTGCAATGGAGGAGGCACCTGGGAGGCGCCTCAAAGTGTATGTGCGGGGCTAGGGGCCGGTGGCCCACTGTGAGCGGCCCACTTTAGGCAGCTAACACCCCTTCATAATATTATCCCTGTTGAGTCCATAAAAGCCCCCTCTAGCGTTACAGCATTTGAGAGACTATTAAGTTTTAAGGCCTTGGACCTCCGGGGAGGAGGCACGTTGACGGGAGTTTTGTGGGCTCTGGGTTTATGTGGCAGTCAGGAGGGAGACTGACTGGGGCTGAGCATGAGGGCAAAGGCCTTAGACAGTGGCGGTCAAGGGCAGGGGAGGGGCCTGGGGCCAGCACAGGGCCCAAGATCCCTCTCTCTCCTGGTCAGTGGCCCTCAAACTGTGGAAGACCGCAGGACTAGTGGGGCTGGATGAATCGGGAGGAGAAAGGGGCTTTTCCCTGTGGGACTAGGAGGGGTGAGGGCCTCCGGGTCTTAATAAAGGACATTCTGTCTCCTATCATCCCCCGGGACAGTGTGGTCGCTCAGAGTTGTCCCACTCTCTGGCCTCCTTGTCTGGCATCTACCGTGGGACGATGTGACAGCTGTACTCCCTTCAAGCTTTGCTGTCGCCTCTCCTCTGGAGACTGGGTCTTGGCAGCCTCCCCACCTGTCCTGGGCCCTTCTGCACACTCAGGCCAAACACATGAGAACACTGAAATCCCCGTCAGACGCAGCCCAGGCAGGTGGAGAGGTCCTGTCTGGAAGCACAAAATCCGTGTTAGAATCGAAGCCCTGCCACTTTCGAGCCACATGACCTTGGTGCTGTTCTTTGGGCCTTGTGGTCCCTACCCGTTACCTGAGGGGGCTGCACTAGATAACTCCTAACCATGCAGCAAGGCTCTGAGACTGATTTCATTACTTTGTGGGAGAGGGAGGAAATATTGGATTCAAGTGAAAACTTAGGACATTTACAATAATGGCTGACATATCGGAGCGCTTCTTAGGCACTAGGCATTTTACCTGTGTTCTCCATCACAGCGACCCTCTCCTGCAGCAAGCATGCATGCATTCCCATTTTGCCAGTGAGGAAAGCGAGGACATGAAGTGCTCAGCTCAGGGTGGGCCTGTCGCTCCACACTCTTTAGTCCATGGCGTGGCCCTGATCACCTTGTGCAGGAGAACTAGGGTACACACGGTGGAAAAAGTACAGTCCTAATCCTGTCGTTGTTCTTGACACATGCGTTCTCTTGGCCAGTCTGAGCCTCACTTGTCTCTTCCGTGAATTGGGAACACTAATGATTCGAATGGTCCCCACCTCACTGGCTACTTGGGGAGGAGAAACAAACAATAGGCACTTAGCCCCGGGCAGCCCAAACAGAGGGCTCCCACGCATGTTGGTTATGACTGCCATTTGTCACTTGCAACCTCACAGGTTGCAAGATCGCTTCTTCAGCCAGCTCAGGAGGAAAAGCACCCCGAGAGCCGCCTGGTAGAGGAGTCAGTGCCGGGCGGTCTGGAGGTGAACGCAGGCTAGCTAACCCTGTCACCAGTTCTCCACCTGCCTCTCTTTTCCTAAGGCCTGCAATTTGGAGATAATAGTAGGAATACCACATCACATTTGTAGAGCGCTCTCTTTAGCATTTTAATTCAATTCTGCAAATATTTACTGTGTGCCGACCACGTGAGGAATCTTCCCATCGATTACCTTCTCCTAATTGGCAAACCCCTCTCCTTGGCCCTGGCACACCACATGTATCCACACACAAACCCATGCACACATTAATGCACAGGTACACACACACACAGCTGCACACAAATATAAGCACAGGCGCACATGCACCCAAGCTCATGCACGTGGACAGACACACAGGGCTGCTGCCTGCCCTCTGGCACCTCCCTCAGACTTCACATACGCGTATGTTTTGCTGTTAACTTAGTGAGTTCACCTGAAACCCTACGACTCTAAGCTGGCTGGGACCCTGACTTCCAAGTCACCCTGCGGAGGCCTCTCCTCATGGAGTCATGGAACGGCACTGAGCTGGGTGATTAGCACCTGGGCTGGGGAGTTAGCGAGCCCTGGTTCCAACTGCTCTGCCACGTAGCCGGTTTGTGTCTCGGACAAGTTGCTTAATCTTTTTGTGCCTCAGCTTTCTTATCTGTAAAATGGGGATGACGATAGTAGCCACCTCGTAGGGTCATCGTGGGGATTACGCAGGACAGCACACCTGACACAGTGTCTGATATACACCGGCGAGGGTGGTGCTGACATGATGGCGATGTGCAGACTGGTCTTGTGCAGAGAGAATTCCCCACATGATGACGTCTGTGCATCACTGTGAGGCGTCCCAGTTAAAATACATTTTCCCTCAGCCATCCATGATCAATGCTGCGATCAGTACTTTTATCCCCTATTTCACTATCCCTGGCATTCAGTAGCTTAGCGTCTTCATGCGAATGAGTTTAGCAGATCCCTTACCATTTGACTCTAGTTATGGGAAGATTCCTCCCTCCCTTTCTTCAGGAAATATTTGTGGTTCACTTCTTTTGTGTGCTGAGCACCAAAGGCACATCGGTGAATAAGACACAGAACCTGCTCCCGGGAAGCTCCCTGTCTAGAGGGGAAAACACACCATGTCAGTCAGTGAGGATAGCTGTGATGGCGGTAAGTACAGGAGTAGAGGGAAGCTTCTAGAAGCTGGAGGGGAATGACTCTGGGAGGAAAAAAGTTCAGGCTCACTAGAGGGAGGTCACGATGGATATTCTGGGCTGAAGGGTGGGAGGGGGGAGCTGGGTTTTGCAGATAGAACAATGCTGGTGGTGGTCGTGGGCACGGTCCTGAGGCCACAGCCATGGCAGGGACAGACTGCCACTACTCCGGGGTTTTCCAGAGGCCTCTCTGCTGCCCTGCATTTGTGGTTCCTCCACGCCAGTGCCTCCACTCCATTCTGGAATAGACTGCTCTGTCTACTGCTAGGACCAGAAAAGGTGGATCTACACCTACTCCATGACCCGGGCAATTCTACGCCTAGGGATATACCCAAAGAGAAACGAGAATCTTGTCCACAAAAAGACTTGTACGAAAAATGTTCATAGCAGCGCGGTTAGTAATAGCCGAAACACTGGAAACAACCCAAAATGTCCACCAACAGGAAAACGGATTAAACTGTGGTAAATTCATACAATGGAATATGCATTACAATGAAAATAAACTAACTACTGCTACATGCAGCAACATGGATGAATCTCCAAGACATTATGCTGAGTGAAATAAACCAGACACAAAAGAGAACATACCGTGTGATTCCATTTATATAATGTACAAAGACAGGCAAGACTAATCTGTGGTGATAAGGGGCCCAAAAAATGTTTGCCTGGAGGAAGGAGGGTTGGCTGGAAAGGGGCACCCAGGGAACTTTCTGGGATTATGGAACTGTTCTTTCCCTTGATAACAGAGACACATGTGACAAAACTCATCAGCTGTACACTGAAGACCTGTGCGTTTTTTTACTCAATGAAAATTATACCCCAATAAAAGAAGAAAATGCAAAAACCAACAAACAAAAAGCTTAGCCCATTGTCTCCCCTCCTCCGCCACCAGCCTCGCTTGGGCCCCCCTCACAGGGCTGGGACTGCGGACTGGTCTCTCAGCTGTCAGGCATCCGCAGCCTGCCTCACGGCTGTCCCCATTCTGTACCCAGGAGCAGGTCCAGCTTTCTACATCAGCTGTAGAGGAAAGCGAGAAGCTCTAGGCCTGGAGCCCAAGGATCCCTGTTTGAATCTCAGCTCCATCTGTTTCCAACTGTCATGTGGTTGAGCCACATCACTTCTCTGATCTCCTCTTGTCGTCTAAAAAGTGGGATCACAACACCTCCTCCAGAGGATTGCTGGGAAGATGAAAATGGCTTCAGAAACTGAGGAATTCAGCAACCATGGGGTTGCTCTTTCCACTCAACTGCTCAGGAACTTTCAATGGCTATTGTATAGCAGCTGAGACAGATTGGATCACTGGTCCCAATTCTTCGCTACTGGTAATAGGATTCTATACCCACACACACTTTGTCACGGGACTCTACTTTCCCGCCACATTGATGGTGGGCTTGGTCACGTGACTGGCTTCCACCAGCGGCATGTCGGTGACTGTGACCAGAGCACAGGATTAAAAATGTCTGTGCTGCTTGGCTTGGTCTCTTGAGCTGCTGTGGTTGCCATGCTGGTCCAAGGAGAATGTGGAGTAACCTTGAGCCCAACCCACAGTCTGTAAGAAAAACAAAGGCTTGTTGTTGTAAACTGTGGAGCGTTCACATGACTTGCTGGGGAGCATTGCTGTGGTAATGGCTGACTAACACTGCCTCAAGGGCATCTCCCAGCAGGTCTTCACTCACCTACCTCTCCAGCCCCATTTCCAACAACTCAGCTCCAGCCAAACCAGTCCGTTCAACATCCCAAGAAACTTAGCATTCCCTCTCACTCCCACTTGCCTATCTGAATGTATTGTTTTCCATCTCTATTCTTCCTCTTTCCTGAATGCCAGAGTTTTTCTCCTTTCACTTCTACCAGCCAGACTGTCCTTCAAAAGTACCACCTCCCTTTGGAGGCTTCCCTTCACTGCCCATCCCCACCCACCCCACCCCTGCAACGCCTGCTGCTCAGCTCCTGCTGCCCTTTATGAGATGCTGAGCACACTTTGACCAGCAGCACCTTTGGCTTAATCTTTCCAAATGCATATCGATGTCCTTCACCTGTCTGTGGCTTAGGAGTTTTCTGGTAAGCATGGGATTGTGCTTGGAAAATACCTGTTAAATGAATGAAGAGATGAATCAACAATAGCCCCGTGTAACTTGCCCTAAAACAACCAACTTCCTTGAAATGGTGATTTGCAAGTCTAGCTTCGGGTCCAATCGAGAAGTTAATGATTGGTGTGGAGAAAAGCGCTATGAGCACCAGCCACCCAGCGAGAGAGAGGACATATCTGCCTCACCCGGTCAAGGCGAAGAGAAGGGTGACAGTCTAACTCTAATCCCTTCTCCGTTCTTATCTGATTTCTTTCCCAATCTGTGTCTATCTCACTGAATGGCTAAGTGGTAATGACTTTCCAGACTGTAAACCATCAGCCGCACAGCTAGAATCTAAATCGTCTTGCTTATCTCGGTTTTCATCTTAGTGTGGGTACCCAGCTCTTTGCATCTGTTGCTCAATAAATGTTTAATATCTGAAGGAATGAATGACATGCTCTTTTAAAGTTTGATTGGGAAATGATTATTATATTTGGCAGTTTGGGGCCCATTCTTCCTGAGTTGAGAAAACTTCAAAAACTCCAACACCAGTTATTTTGGGTTTGGGGTGCTAAAGGCAAAGAGCTCACCCTTTGGAAAGTTAAGGAGCCACCTGGCAGATCTCTGCTGTCTGAAGGGGCCTTCCAAGGCATGGAGGCGTTTGTTAGAAAGCCCCTCTTCAGAAATTCCCCCTATAGTCACACATCCACACAATGACAAAAATATTGGGTTAAAAAGCCCCTCTTTTAATGTTGCTGAATCCAAGACCGGAAAGAACCCAAGCGGCACTCAGGGAGTTGGGAGAGTCAGCTTTATTACGCCGGGAAGGGGGGGGCTGGATGGGGGGGCTCAGCGGGATCCTTCCCAAAAGACTGAGCCCCTAGCAAGGTTTTGAGCAGGTTTTTATGGGTTGGGGACTTTCTTGAGTCGGGGAAGGGGAAGGTGTCGTCTGGTGATTGGGTCAAGGTGTGGCTTGGAGGGGGTTCTGCGGAAGTGGGCTGGGGCTTAGGCTGAAGACCTCTGTCTCCACTCGGGCCACCATTTTAGGTCGGTTCCACGTGGCAGGGAACCATTTTAAGGTCAGTTTCCCCATCATTAAAACTCAGACACTGCTTTGAGGAGATCCATCACTCAAACAAGCTCAAGAACTTGATTGGGTGATATTCCAGGTAACGGGCAGAGGAGAAGAACATTTGCTCAAGGTCAAGCTCCCAGAACTGGGCTGGTGGCAGAGGGGGAGCTCCAATCCAGGTCTAGAGAAAGGCCAGGGAGGGGAAATTGAAGGGGGTAGGTTTCAAGACAAAGGTTCCTCATTCTGCACTTTTATGCAAGACCCTGGGGCATAGAGAGGCCCAGAATGGAGGAGTGGATTATCTTGAGCCTCCCTGTAGATGCCGAGGCCTGGAATCTCCTCGTGGAGGTGGGAAGGAGTAAGTGCTGGTGGAATCTTAGGTGGGAGAGATCTGCTTCCCTCCGAGGCTTGGCTGTTGTCGCGAGCACCTGAAAGGGCAGTCGCCACATTTTCAGTCTCTTCCTGAAAGTCAAGGGGACATGAACGCCTCCGCAGGGCCCTATGTCCCTGCGTGGTACTCGTGACACGCGTGGGGAACAAAGTCCCGGCACACAGGTTCACATAGAGTGAGTAACACACCTTTATTTGGGAGCCAATGTCCCTCCAGAGGCCAGTGCTCTGGTCAGCACAGAGGGTTATACAGAATAGAACAGAATCTAATAATGAACCAAGTCCTAGAGTCAATCAGGATGGAGAAGGTCCCTGGTCCGGGAGAGACAACTGGGCCCACGATGGGTCTGAGGCAAGCTGGTCTTGCAAGGAAGAACTTTGGAGAGTCCCGGAGTATCTCCCGGCTTGCACCTCACAGAGGGTCTTAGCCGGAGCACCCAGTCAGACTACTTACGGCGTGGCTCTGGAGTTCCGCCTTTATCCGCTTTTCCTTGGACTTGTTTACTTCCTAGGTGATAACCAGAAGTTGTTTGCCAGGAGTTGTTTACCTCTCAGGTGATAACCAGAAGTTGTTTTGGTGAATGTGTTTATCACTCAATTTTGTTATGCTCAGTTTCCCACAAAAACGCTTTTCACTTCACTCTTATCAGTCTCACACATGTGCGGCCATATTCCTAGCTCGCATCCCTACTAGTAAACAACTTGTTTTGCAAACCTCAATTCAACATGTATATTTTATGTGCTCTACACAGCTGTGAATGCCCTGTAGGGTGGGGATGAGGCAGAAGGAGTCCTGAAAATGAGTCCGGGAGAGGAGTGTGGGGAAATGAGGCCTGTATCCATATCACTGTGCCTCCAGCCCATTTGCAAGGGAAGGCCCAGGCCCCCCAGGGCACAGTGGCAGGGGGGCCAGGATTAAGCTTTCTGGGTGGGACGCAACTGGGCAGAGATAAGAGGAGGAGTCAAATGTGGAATTAAGGAGTCATAACTCCCAGAGTGATTGGGTGCTCTGTGGGGCCCACCTGAGCCTCGCATCTTCAGGATTTACACAGTTGCTATGCCTCCTTGGGGCCCTGCCTCCTAACTCAAGTCATGGGATTATTTATTCCTGCTAGTGTCAGCTGAGAGGGCTGAAATCAACTCCAGCTCACCCAGAGCACAGAAGGGAGTAAATGGGCTGGGGACAGGCCAGAGCACCGCGCATGCGTGCAGACAGACAGACACACATACACAGGCCAGAATGGCCCGTGACCCCACCCTCCTCAGCCATAATACAAGCCTGTAAGCCCCACTTGCCCAGTCCCAGCAGTGCCTAGGGAATTGTGGAGGTTATTTTAAGGTTGTTTCCATGTCCTTATCTCTCCCGCCCCCTTCCAACAAACAGTCAGACAGAAAAACAAACATGCCAGTGGCCTGGACTGTTCTCACGGAGAGAACAGATTCCCCCTTCCCCCACCCCCAGACTCTTCCCAACCAAATTCCTCCAGACAGGGCCCCTGCTTCTGTTCATCTCATCCAAAAGGGATAACCCTGCTGTCTATTCTGAAAGCTGTTTCCCCCAATTGCTTTTTCTTCCTGTTTTCCAAAAATGCATTGGCAGGGCCCTAAATAGGACAGGATGGGGCACTTGCTGGCCAGGTGAGTCCCGGCACTTCCTGGCTGAGCCCTCCATCCTGGCCATTTGGGTCAGAGATCCCAAGTGGACTGTTTCATCTTGCTGCAGGGTAATTGTGGCCTCTGTAGGAGGCCCTCCCAGAAACACTCCATTTCAGTCTCTGTAGAGAAGAGAAAGTAGGAAAGAGTAGGAAGAGTACAAAGAGTAGGAAGAGTTAAAGTAGGATATAAGGGGTCCATAAGGGATCTTCTGGGTGTGACAGGCCCAGCTGGGGGTGGGGGACTTGCAGAAACAGAACTGTAAGATTGATTTAGTCAACAAATGCTTACTCAGAGGTTATTCTACGGACCGCAGAATAACAGGTGAACCCAGACAGCTTGGTCTGGACTTCAGGGAGCTTGATTCTAGTTGGGAGAGAGAAAGAAGGCCAGGGGGTGTGGCTAGAGCAGAGAGGAGGCCACAGGGAGATGAGACCAAGACGGAGAGGTAAGGCCCAGCGCACAGTGGGCCTTGCAGGCTCCGACCGATTCAGATTTTATTCTGAACAAAATGGGAAAGACAGGAGAGAGGATCCCTGGAGTCCACGATCTTGCAGAGGGAAGAAGGGCACACCTGAAAGGTCTCCTTATGAGCTGGGGTTCTGTGAGGAATGCAGAGTCCCACTGAGGGGTTGGCGGGCAGGGGTTTCAAAGGAAGCCAGTAGGCCTGGCCAGGCCTCTCCCTTTCCCCCTCCCCCTTCTCTTCCGTGTTTACTGACACCCCTCCCCCTTCCTGCTCTTCAGTTCCTACCTTCTTTCTATACTCCCCTTCTGGCCGTCCAGGTGCCCGGGGGTCTGCCTCCCCATCTGACTTAGGAGTGCTGGATCTGGCCTTTTGGGCCCTGTGGTCAGCCTCACAGCAAGGGCAGCCCCAAGCACAGTCAAGACCTGACCCAAAGCCTCATGGGCCAGCAGAGCCCTGGTTTGAGGAGAGGAGCTCTCCCCATCTGGTACCCCTGCACCTGTACGTCAGTCACCCCACCCCACCCCACCACTGTCACTCACCAGTCCCTTCAGCCCACAGCTCCTCCTTTATCCCCAATGCAGGTTGGACATTTTCAAGACGGAGAATCCTGAGCTGCAAGAGAGACGGAAGACTCAGTAGACAATCAATCACTCCATCGACCAATTAACCAGAGCGGCAGAGACAAAGCGCCATCTGAGAGCTTCACTAATTTGGAGAATTTGTGGATGTTTAATCAAAATGGAAACTCTGCCTTGATCTGGGGGGGGTAAAAATGTCCTACAGGAAACCATTTGGTGGCTTTTGTGTTTTCGGTGGGGAAGGAGCAGGCGTCAGGGTTTTGTAGCTTGATTGTCTGGGGTAGTGGCTACTGAATGAGTGGGAAGGTGGGGGGCATCTCTGTCTTCTCCCTCATCCACAACTCTCTTCTTCCAATCCAAACGGTGTGTGTCTGGGGGAAGAAGTGCAGTCAGCGGACCAGGCTTTAAGTGTTGGTGTCTTAGTTTCAGCTCAGTGCCTGGCGGACCCCAGGAGCTCTTCAGAGGGTAAGGGAAGTCCCACTCTGCCCCAGCTCCAATACTCCATCCCTGAAGGACTGGAGCAGGAGGGCAGAGTGAGGTAATCGCAGTAGCTCTGGGCCCAGTAACCCCCAAAGTGACCAGCATCTGAAGGCAGAGCAGGGACCCAAGTGTCCCAGGGCACCACCCTGAGCCTTTCTTTGACCCACTCCGCAGGGGACCACCTCTACTGTCCTGAACAAAGCTGGAGGCGGTGGCACCTCTATAAAAGCGCTCTGAAGAAGCCCCACGGGGTTTTCATGCCGCCCCGCCTCCTGGGTCCAGAGTGAAATGCGTGGCCCTGTCCGCCTTCTGAGCTCAGGGTCTTTGCAAATTCTCAAAGGGCCGGTGTGTTTGTGGATGCATCTTGCATCTCTGTTGGATTTGAGGGTAATCAGAGGCGCTTGCTCAGAGCCCACGCATACACACGCCACACACGCCCATTCTTCGTGGCCTGGGCCGAATGGACAGTCCTTCCTCTCCTTCCCTCCCCCTGCCGTGCAGCACTCGGTTCATGTTTTTCAGACGGTCCTTCTCCTTCCGCGGAATGACTAATCTCACAGGTTCAGCAACTCGCCGGCCGGCTTTGGCGCCTCAGAGACCGCGGGTCATTCTCCCTTCGCGTGGCTCAGGGCCCCGGCCTTGAACTTCCCGGGCCCAGGGCCCACCCCTCAGGCTCACGCTGTCCTGCCGGGCTTTGCACTCCGCGTGCGGGCTCCCTGCTCCTCTACACCCGCCGCAGTACGAGTGGCCGGGAGGGACTTGATTGTTCCCTAAGAGGCCGACGCTGCGTGGCGCTCGGAACCCCTAGATGGTCCAGGTTAGGCAGGGAGGGCGGCTCCTCTCGCCCAAGCTCAGGTAGGGAGATCGCGGGGAGAGAGGCCCTGGCAGAGTGAAGAGGAGATGTAGGACAGATTGAAAAGCTTGGCCTGTCTGCCTTCTGGGCTCAGTCAGTGTCTGCAAATGCTCAAAGGTGGAGTGTGTCTGTGGATGTACTTTGCATCTCGGTTGGAGCTGAGGGTTCTCAGAGGCGCTTGCCCGGAACCCACGCGTGTACAGACACACACACCCAGGTCACTGCTAACTCTTGGCGATCCCTTTTCTCTCCCTCACGTGACTCCGACTGTCACCTTTCTTCGCAGCTCTTTCCCCTGTATCCTCCCCGCTTCCCCCCTCCCTCGCTGTCAGCGCCTGCTGCTTTCTTTGTCTGTCTGTCCGTCTGTCTCCCCATCTCCCTCGCTCACTCGGGGTGTTTATTTAATTGTTTTCCTGGGCTCCGCGGCAGGCTCTCCTGCCGTCAAACTCTGCCGTCCCCACTCTGCCTGTGCAATTTAAAGCCGTAGTTAAATTATGACTTCTCCGGACCTGTTGTGGCACCTCCGCCTCGGCCTAATTAAATGATCACATCCATTCTGAAGGCAGCTCTCTTCTACCCTCCAACGTTAATTACAACATAAGAGGCTTTAATGGCCCGCCTCACCTCCAGCTCCTGGAAAGAAAGGTCAGGCGATTAATTTTCGTCATTAATCTTTTCCCAATGTGGACACTGTGCTGTCACCGGAGCCTATTAACCCCCTTTTGTCCCCCCTTCCAGGCTCCCTCGCACCTCACCCCCTCCTCCCCGAGTGACTGCAGAGAAGGAAAATATTTAAGAATCACTTTGTCTCTCTGGCTTTTTTTTTCCCTTTTTCTGGAGACAGCTTCTCCTCGGGGGTCTTGGGGGTGGGATAAGTGTGTCTGTGGGGGGGGCACCAAGTTCGTTCGTTTCCCTGCGACGTCAGGCAGCACCTCTGAAGGCTGTTCATGTCTAAAATGTTATGAATCCAGGAGTCAGGCTGAGGAGCAGAGAGGCTGGATCTGTGGCATTCCATCACTCCTGGGAGGGGGCAGGGCCCGCCATCCCTGTGTGGAGGGACAGACGAGGACAGGGCTGTCACATGTCTATCCTTCACTTGGAGCCTCATAATAAAAAATAAGGGATGTGTTGACACCTAGGATTTTGTGGTTTAGGATAGACAATTTTTTTCTGCGGTGGTCTAGATTCCTTCCTCATCACCTTCCACCGTTCCTTTCCTCCTTCTACCCTCACCCTGTAACTTCAGCCCCTTCCATGGGGATAATCTAGATTTCTGCAGCTGCAGAGGGCTGAGCAATGGCCGCTTCCTTTGGGGAAGCGGATTCCAGACCCATCTCTCAGGAACTGGGTGTCCTCCAGGGTTGATGGTAGTCTTGGGCTCAGAGGGACAGGAGTGAGTGGGGAGGAGTAGCAGAGTGGGCCAGCAGATAGGGAAGGTCGGTCGACAGGAAGGTGGAGCGGGCAGGTGGGGGAGAGGGGGCTGGGAGGGCGTGCTTTCCTACCCCCTCTTCCCCAGTTCCAGCAGCAGGCCAAAAAGGGGCGTGGAGGAGTATGAATTGGTTCTCTGCAGACAGCGTTCCTGCCAATCCCAGAATTTATTTGATTTAAAATTCTAATCCAGAAGAAAAGTCCACAGGAAGTGGAGGAGATGAGGCTTGGCCACGAGGTGCTGAGAACTGGCAGAAACATGAGAGGTGCAGGTGTGAGACATGCCAAAGACACAGGCTCAGCTCACAGGCTGGCCCTGCCACAGCTCTCTGTCCCATGGGGAGGGTGCAAGGGGCCAGGCAAATGGGGTGATGATTAGAAAGTGACAAAATTGCCAGGGTGGGTTTGCATGGAGGGTGAGAGCCCAAGCACCTGAACTCATGAGCCCAGACAGGCAATACTCTCCAGGCCCTCTGTACCCTGCCCTGTGCAGCACTCCCCGACATATTTATGTCATCTGTCCAAGGAGACCAAGCCACACACACTCTCCATGTCTGAGGAGAGTCAAGGACCCCCTGGGGTGGCTTGGAACAGAGACCCATCACCTCAGTGAAAGCTGGATTAGCCAACCCTCAAAGCTCAGAAACCCAGAGCTGCAGTGATTTCTTGAGCTTCCGGCCCTAGGTAGAAAGATGTTAAGTGGGGGATAGGTGGGGGATGTTCTCGAAACCCCAAGACTCTCCAGCTAGGAGAACAGGGCAGCCTTGCCACAGCATTCACTGACCCTGAGTGCCTAACGATGGGAACCCATCCAAACTTGTGCGAGACTTTCCAGTTCCTCATGGAGACAGGGAATCCAGTTTGCAAAAGGGACTCTGAATACCTCACCAGGGACCAGAATTGTCTTGCGTCTAGCAAGGCTGGTTCTGCCCAAGTCACTGGCTTTTAGAAAGAAGAAAGTTCTAGGGAACTCAAGAAAGGTTGACCAGGACCCAGGAGGCTTGGGTTCCTCTGGCAGAGGTCTTACTTCTAGGAAAGTGTCCTCTCTTCCCTCCACTTCCCCAAACCTGGCTGCTACTGGCATCTGCCACAAGGAGGGCACCCCTATCTCCCTGTGGCCCAGGATCAAAGCTCCCCATCCAGATTCAGCCTGGTGTCCCCCCCTCCCCTAACTCTACCCCAAGGACATTGGGGACATCACGTCCACAGAGCCCTGCACAGCCGGATAATAATAATTAATAACCATTAGGAACAATAAGGAGAATACCAGTGCCCAGTCAGCCCAATGTGCAGCCTCGGCTTTTTTCTTTCTTCCTTTTTTTTTTTTTTACTTTAATGAAAACAATGATTTGACTTTGAAGAAAGTGACTTTTTTAAAGTGAAAGCTGGATTGGGTTCCTCATCCACCCCTCCCCCTTCTGCCGTCCCCCTTCCCTTCTGAGCTCCTCCTCCCATCTTGCCCCCCCCATTTTTCTCTCTCCCTTTTTTCTTTTTCTTTTAATACTCTGCGTTCTATCATGCAAATCCCCTTTCAAATTATGAGAGTATTAGAGCCATCAACGGTAATGTCACCGCCACAAAATGAGAGTGGGGACTTAAGCACCTAACGAACAATGAAATGTGCGAGCCCTGGGACAGGACAATTAAGAACTGGGCTTAGCCAGCCAGGGAAATTTATTGCTATCAAATCCATATTTCTATTTTCCCCCTGAACAGTAACCTATTTGAATATGATTAAAGGGTTTCATTACGGCAGAGAGAAAGGCCCGTGTCCCACGGTTCCTGGTGAGCTCACAAACAGGCTGGAGCTGGGGTGCCCCTGTGAGGAGATGGGCAGGAGACCGTGGGGGCCAAGGTCATGGAGAACCCAGGGTTCCAGAGATGGAAGAGTAGGGGGCTGGCTCCCTGTCTAGATGGCTCTGGGGGAGGAAGCGATTGGCTAGAGATGAGGTGTGAGGGTCTCTGATTCTAGTCTTTGCAGAAGGTGCCAGAAGGTTCATTAGCAAATGGGGAGACTGAGGCACTAAGCAGTGGAGCAACTTAGTGAAGGCCACTCAAATTAGTGAGAGTGGTGGATCCAGGTGGATCCAGCGGTGGACCCAAAGCCAGCACTGGTCTCCCCTCCCTGGGACCCCATCTCCTCTTCCCATCCCCCCCTCTTCCCTTTCTTTTTTCCATCACACGTTGTCCCCCCCACCCCACCCCAGTGTTAAATGCTATAAAGATACACTAGAAACACGAGAAGCCATTCCGGCCAGGGAAGATTTACAGTCTGGGTGAGGCGATGAGACCAGACAGAGGAGGCCGAGAGCAGCTGGAGATCGTGGACGCTGAATGTCAGCATGAGCGGTGCCAAGTCCTGAAACGGAGCAAGTCCTACAGGGGTTCAGGATGGGTTCAGAGGGGCCGGTGCGGGCTGGAGTAGCTGCAAAGCTCTGCTCTAACACAAACAGATGGCAGACTTTTTCTCCCCAAGAAGTCTGTACATTATCACTCTGCTCTGTGGCGGAAACTTAATAAGATCCGGCCGTTGCCCCATCCTGCTTTCTCAGCTGCACCTAAACCAATAACGCGCACGATAATGACACCAATAATAACGCACTGCTCCTGTGCCTTTGTGTATCACTTTAGGTGTAAAGAGCTTTCACACCCCTGTTCTCATGAAATCCTCAAAACGACACTGCCAAGGGGGGCCGGGCTGATGAGTGAGATTCAGAGACCTTAAATAATTTGTCCAAAGTCACACAGGTAATAAATGACAGAGCTGGAATTTGAACCCAGGTGGGTCTGGCTCTAAAAACCATGCTCACACACGTGTGATTTCTATGGGGGGGCGGCTGCTGCACACACTCTGGACCAGCAAGCTGCTCCCCACTCCCCACTTGTGGCAGCTTCTTTCTTGCTGGAAGCCCCGAAGAAAAGAATAGATGGCTGAGCCAGACAGATCAGCTGTATCAACGCTGGCTGTCGGAAGGTGACAGATGTCCTGTGAGATCACCCTCACGTACAGTGCAGACTCACACCAGCAAAGGGAGAATCATGCAAGACGGGAAATAATTCAGTGCTAAATTGTGTGATCCGGAGCTGAGAGGAAGCCATGGTAGGCCTTGACATGGCTGGATCTGGAGGCAGAGCCCTAGCCTTCCGGATGGGCCCTGGACCTGGGGGAGAGGCCTGGGAAGGGGTGGCCAGCAGGGTTTGAGGATCTGAGAAGGGACACGGGCTGAGTGGCGTGATTAGGGCGGAGGGTGGGATTTGAGCTCCTCTAGACTTTTGGCTCTCTGTCTCACTCCTCTGACATTTACCCTACACCCCTCTTCCAGAGACTGCAGTCTTGTACGCTGGGAAGCTGGACAAAGTGGCATTACTAACACTTGGATCTACCCTGTGTCATCTGGGGCCCACTCTCTGCCAACATACACTGGCCTGGTGCAACCGGGCCTCACCGGGGCGAGGGGGGATGGCACGTGAAGAGTTGACCAAGGCCGAGAGAAGCTTCCTTCTGGTACCTGGCAGCGCCATGCTGAGCTCGCCTTCCCCTCCATCTTGTAATCATGTCCCCCGTCTGCACCCCTCTCCCGTCTCCCATTACACTTTTCAGCGTCTGCTTCTTTCCGTCACTCCTTCGCCATCCCCGCATCTATCCGTTCCACAAACACTTACCACGCACATGCTGGGATACAGGAATGTTTTCCCACAGCCTCCTTGTCTCAAAGGAGCTCATCATCTGTTAGAGAAATGGGCATGCATCCAGCAAAGAATAATGACCAGAGGATCGAGGGATGGGTTCCAACTGGGCACCGCCACCCTCCAAGGTTGGCAGGGCGGGTATTGTCCCCATTTGAGAGGTGAGCCAGAGAGGCTCAGGGCCCAACTGGGTAGCCCAAGGTGGTGGCCAGTGTGAAAAAAAAGCTAACCCGGCTACCTGACAGACTATTTAGCATTTCTGTCCCTCCCTACTTCCTTCCAACCCTTTCTTCCCTAAAATCACCTAAGCTCAATGTTCACTCTTGGCGGCTGTTCATCTACCCACCCAAGGGTGGTGGTTACAATGATAAGCTTATTTACTGACCAATCAGAATGGAGGCTGGTCCTAGCAATGGCGCAGAGTCCTGAGGCCCCCTGCTGGGCCAGGTGCTAATGTTTAGTTGCTGAATCTTGGGGGAGGTCCAGCAAATTCCATGGCAGTTGCTAGGATGGTGGGGAGTGGGGCATTTATTGGATTAGGGGCAACGACTATTTACTAACCAGTACGGAAATGTTAACCAGTACAGGCCCACCGGTACGTGCCACCTAACCATCAACATTATATCCCTCCATCGGTCCATCCCTCCATCCATCCATGAACCCCATTCACCCATAAACCCATTCCACTCCACCCCATCCACTAATGTGCTCCGAACTCTGTAGGGGAGCAGCTCTGAAGTAGAAGACAAGCTTCGTTTTCTCTAGCAGAGTCCACTTGATCTGGGAAGCCAGGATAGACCCACCTAAACGGTCAACAGCCAAAGAGGTGTCCCAGGGCAGCGTGGGATGGGCTGCTTAGTGCCTCAAGGATTCAGAGCAAAGATCGTGTATGTGGAGGAGGCTCAGAGGCTGCCAGAGCAGCACAAGCCTTCGAGCTGGAGTTTTGAGCAGATGAGGATAAATCTCCCTGTTGCTCCTTGGCCCAGCCTCCTGGGGGCGTCACATGCTGCTTCTCCATCCTCAGGTCTGAATGTTAGTTTGCTGTGTGCCTGCCTGTGCGGGGTCTGCCTCAGAAGCTAGAGAGCAGGGCCCAGAGAGGCTACTCTGCTCGCTCCCACCCTGACCTCTCTCTCTGGCAGGCACATTGTTGTCTCCTGTAGGGAAGGAACGAGCCTGTAGTGGGGTTCCCAGCTCTCCCGCTCTCCCCGCCCTGCCCCCTTTCCTTCCAGGGGCTGTCAGTTTAATGGACAGGTGTTTAATTCCAGCCTGCCAGGCGCCTGGAAATGCCAGCATCACTGCACATCAGTGTGCGGAGTTTGCTCTTAAAAGAACAGCGAGAAGCTGAACTCTGCTATCTACAGCTCGGCCCTCTCTCTCTTTGTCTCCAATCTCATCGGACAAATGTAGTTCTACTTTTCCCACTGATGTTTTCCACTGGGGCAGCTGAGCTCAGGGAGACTGGCAGAGGAGGTGAAGAGCCTCTCCAAATGCCTCCAACGGAGATCAGCTTCCCAAGTTCAGGGTGTCATCAATTATGTCCCTGGCACGCGCTGGGCCTGCTTTTTAACTATTAAAATCATGTAATAGCTGAAGCACACTGCTCTTGAAGCCCCGGGGCAGAGAGGCAGCTGTCAGATTCTCCAGCCAGAACAAGCTGCTTCTTTCCTCTGCACCAGCCCTGCTCAGACACGAGCCAGGAAATGCAGGCTCACCTCTGGCCTGGGGGGCGCATGGAGGTAGCCTGGAGAATCTGCCATAGAGTCCTGGACATGGGGGTTGGAACATGGTGTGGAGTTCACTGTGTAATGCTACCACCAGCAGGACTTGTCACCCAGCTACTCTATCAGTGTCAGAGCTGGGGGTTAGGGACGTGCCAGAGGCTGGACGGGAGGACCCATCTTTGGGGGTAAGGAATGAAGTTTGAGGAATTGGGTCAGAAGTGGGGTCCTCTGGGGTGTATCAACTGCAGCCAGAGGACAGAGCTGGACAGCCCCGTTCAGGCAGCAAAGGCACTTGGGTGGCATCTCAGAGCACCGTTGGGCTCACCCTGGCACACAGCTTCCTTTTTGGCTCACCTATGCCCACTGCCCTCCTGCTCACTTATTGGTTGCTTTTTGCTTTGACATCTCCTACCTGGCCCCCCCACCAGACCTCCACCCACCCACATACCCCAACGAAGCATCACGGTTCCTAACGAAACAGAACCACTGCCAGATGAAATATATTACTATTAAATACTTAATTCTTCTAGTGAGCAGAGAGCAGGCAGTATGAATACGATTATTAAAGAAAATTACTTTGGCTGATCAGATATTTCTGCATACTAATTTCTGACCCCTCTTCCCTCACTCCCGCTTCTCATCCCTCAGAGACCAGGACAGATAAAATTCCATCACAAATAGCTGATTATCGAGGCTTGCATTAAAAATCACATTTTCCCCCTGTCTCTCTCTCTCTTGTGCCTTCTCTATGCTGATGTCCTTGCTGAAGAAAGGGTGTCCCCAGCCAGTGGCAACTGCTAGGCAATATCTAGGGAGACCATATTCCTTCCTTCTCTTCTCTCTCTACATTTTCTCCAATATTAGCAGATCCACTCTTCCAACTGGTTCCCTAAATGGGCAGAAGACCCCACAAGCACAAGGGACTCTGCTCTCAGCTTCTCAAACATCTCATCATAGCTTCTTGCTCCACTGTTTCGTGCTTATGAGCACGGTGGGGCTGCCCACCAACCAAGATGACTGACTTCGCACCAAATGGGTATGTCAGCCTTTTAAAGAGGGCCCCACCCCAAAATGTAGGGACTTCCTAACTTCAGAGCTTTTGACTGGCCACGCTTTAGGCCTTTTTGTAAACACCTGGGAAATACAGAGTGAGGGAATTCATTTACTCAACCCATTAAAGTCAATAAACTTTCATGTGTGTAGAGATGTATATATGTATCTCCAATGTCTAACTCAAAATTACACTTAAACTTTCTATGCCTTGGTTTCTCCATCTGCAAAATGGGGATAATCGCAATACCTACTTCATATGATAGTTGAACGAATTGAGTGAATATATAAAAAACACTTAGAACATTATCTGGCCCTTAAGAAGCACTATGTCAGTGTTAGCTATCATTACTTTTATTGTTACTATTATTAATATTGATATATTGGTATTGATATAATTTTTAAAACATGCTCCCCACCTGCTCATGAATGACTCCTTACAATTCCTCCATCAGAGGGAGTTTCTCTAGGCTTCTTTCCTAGATTCCTACCTGGCTTAACTAGGTTCTCAGTGCCTCCCAGATCCCCTTCATAGTGACCCCTTGACCTCAATCTGAGCCCCCCAGCCTCAGTTCAGGCCACTGATGCCAGAGCAATTACCAGGGTTCTGGCAATTAGGAGAGTGTGCTAAAAATACACTCATTTCCCACAATCCCATAAGCCTTCAATTCACCTGCTTTTGTAAAAAGATGCTTCCTTAGGTGTCACAGGTAGAAGTTCTAATTACAGCCTGGGAATGTTAATTCCCTTGCCCCTGGTATGTGGATCACTGCTCTGTGGGGTTCCTGGCCTCCTCGGAGCCTTGGGAGGGGAGATGGGCAGGCAGCCCGAAGAGAGTCGGGGTGGGAGGCGATGCCACGCCTGGCGGCCTGCAGGATGCGCCCTCAGACCAGAACATGCTGGTGCGACCAGTGGAGCTGGATGAGGCCTGGAGGATATACCCTCTCCTTCCTGGCTACCCCCCCAGGTAGCCTTTGGGGGGCTGGGGCTGGAGAGGGGTAGACTCCACAGACAGAGGCCCTGACAACCTGGGGGGAAGTGGGAACCCTGAGTTCCGGTGGCCTGTCTGTCTCCCTGTTCCTACCATGTACCATCATTCTATGCTCAACACAACAGCCAGAGGGATCCTCCTAAAAACTAAGAGAGCGTTCCCCATCTCACTCAGAATCATCACAGTAGCCTCAAGGCCCTCCCCTCCCCTCTCCCTGCTATAGTTTCCTCTGCAGTACTCAGCGGAACCTACTGTTGTATATATTTCACTTCTTTGTTTTGTTTCAGTGTACGTATATCCCTCCCTAGGACATAAACTCCATGAAGACAAGGACCTTCATTTGTTTTGTTCACCGCTTTGTTCCCAGGGCTCAGACAGTGCTAGGTACTGAGGAGGCACCCCGTAAGGGTTTGTGAATGAATGTGACTCTTCGGGAAGGATTTCTAAGCAGTTGGAAGAGTAAATGCACTGCACAGAGGCACAGGAGGGCCCCGTGCATTTGGGAGACGAGTGACTGTGCATGCTTGGTGAACAGGGTGTTCGTGGAAAAGAAGAGATGAGAGCAAGGCTGGCATGGCATTTCTACAGGGAGGGCACAGAGGAGGGAGGTGACATGATTAGATTTGTGTTTCTGGAAGATTCTGGAGGCTGGTGGGGAGCGGATTACAGCTGAGCAAGACTGGAGGCAGGAAGACCAGGGAGAAGGCTGCAGAGACGTGCAGGAGAGAGAGGACGAAGTCTTGGTTCAAAGCAAAGTGATATAGATGGAAGTGAGCTCCTAAGGGACATGTCGGGGGACTGGGGTGAGAAGCAAGGTGACAGGCCTCCTCCCGTTCTCCAAAACAGGTCTTTCTGCTCCCAGACCCCAGCCATGCTGTCTCTAACTCCATCCCTGGGAGCCCCCTCCCTGACCTCTGGCGCTATCTAAATTCTACCCATCCTTCACAGCTCAAACCAAGCCGTCTCTGCCTCTGAGTCCGGTGTATCACACTGAGGTTCTCTGAATGACTGGTGTTCCTCATGTGCCACTCTTGTCATTGCCTGTCCCCACCTGTCATGTACACATTGCAGGAGCGCTTCCCTGGTGAGCTTCCTGAGGATTGCGGCATTCCAACTGCAAGCCTAACAGAATTGCACAGTGGTTTAGAGCCTGGGACTTTTACCTCGTGCTCTCTTGTATTTCACTCCTGAGTCGCCCAGTTAGTAGTTCGTGGACTTTAGGTAAGTTACTTCCCCACAGGTAAAATGGGAATACAAATATCACCACCTCACAGGACTGTTCTGAGGATTCACTGAGCTGATGTAGTGGATGTAGCAAGATGTAAAACGTGTCTCTACACTCCCCTGGTACCCTGTCCTTCTGCATTGCAATTCACATGCTGTATATACGTAGCCAACTGCATCATGACGGCGGGCGGATTCTCTGTCTTCCCCACTAGACCGTGAGCACCATGAGGGCAGGAGCCAGCATAGCCCAGGACAGCCCCTTGACATAGTCACAGCTGTTAAATAAATATGTGCTGAATGAATGGACTGTGGGATTATTAAACACTTAACATGTTGAATTCAACTGAAACAGATGCCAAAGAAGAGAAAATGCTAGCCAAATTGACCATGGTTCTTCCCAGGAGTTCCAGGATCCTGTGGGAGCTCAGGCAGTGTGGCCTGCCCTAGAAGCCAGCAGGCAGAATGACCTGGAAGAGGCAGGTGGGCTGGTCTGTTCCATCACACCCTTTCCTAGAAGGGAGACATGGAGGTCAGAGCTCGGGCTCAGCCTAAGACAGGGAGGGTGCAGCCTGCAGAGTGACCTAAGTGTGGAGGGAGGTGGCTACCTTGCTCTCACCTCAGCTCTCAATGGAGGATTCTGGACTCAGAGGCAGGGGTGGGGCTTGGCTTGCTGGGCCCTCTGGGAAGCTGGCAGGCCTGAGCCACTGTGGAACACTAGTCCCAAAGCTGTATATACACAGGGCTGGGAATGTTTATTTTTCCTTGTTGACTTTCTCCAAATAAACCCCTGGCCAGCAGAAAGGGGCTCCCAGCAGCAGCTGTTTACCCAGTGTTTGTGATAAAGAGCCTTCTCCATAGCAACAGGTGGCGATGTGCAACTCCCGGAAAACATGTAGGGCCTTGCAACAGGGCTGTGTGTGCTCAAAGGGGGAGAAAAAGAGGCAGGAGAAGGAAGGAAGGAAGGAAGGAAGGAAGGAAGGAAGGAAGGGAGGGAGGGAGGGAGGGAGGGAGGGAGGGAGGGAGGGAGGGAGGGAGGGAGGGAGAGAAGGAGGAGGGAAGAAGGCAGGAAGGAAGGAAGGAAGGAAGGGAGGGAGGGAGGGAGGGAGGGAGGGAAGAAGGGAGGGAGGGAAGAAATCAGACCAGGAGATTGGGGACTAGGAAGTGACAGAAGGGGAGACTGGGAAGCAAGCCCCAAAAGGAGTTTGGAGGGTTCTGTCCTCAGGGAGGTTTCTGCTGAGAGTTCCTAGTGGGCTCAGAGGAAGGAAAGGCCACTAAGTGATACACAGGGAAGTGTGTACCCTGCTGGCAGTGGGGTAGCCGTGAGCAGGCATGCCCTCCACAGGAGCCACTCACTGGGCTCGTGTGCCCTAGGCAAAGCGTGAGTCTAGGTAACTGTGCATTTACGTTGTGAATACACAGGGTGCATTCACACACACGTGCACACATAGACATATGCACACCTCAAAGACACATACATACACACCACACACACACACAGATACACTGTGTATGGGTGCGCACGCTCTAGGGAAGGGAGGATGGATTACCGCAGACTTGGTGGCTTAGAACAACAGGAATTGATTCTCTTACAGTTCTAGAGACTAGAAGTCCGAGACAAGGTTGGATATAGGGCCCACCTTAACCCAGTATGACCTCCCCTTAACCTGACTACAAGCGCAAAGGCCCTCTTCCCCAACGAAGTCACCTTCACAGGTACCAGGGGTTAGGACTTGAACATATCTTGTTGGAGAACACAAGTACCTGTGACACGGGAAATCGGCATGAGGGCAGGGACGGCCATCACTAAAGCTTGGATAATGAACCCACACAAAGACTCTTAGAAAGCAGACAGCTCCTTCCTACCCTTGCCATTTCTTCTCCTAAAACAGAATGAGGTGTTGGATCTGGGTGAGGGAGGGGCCCCATTGTCTCATCTGGGTGAAGTCCTCAGGCAGTGGGAGACGAGGATGCTTGAGGCATCACGCATGGTGCCTGGGTCCGTGTCCCAAATCCTACTTGTGTGACTTTGGTCAAGTTACTTCTTCCCTTCGTGCGTCTGTTTCCTCATCTGTCCCAATGATCCCCACCTCAGAGCTGTGAGACTCATAAAGCTCTTGGCGCAATGCCTAGCACAGAGCAGGCACTCCTCAAAGCACGGGCGTTTTGGTTACTTTTCACGGGCCTTGGCTTTTCCATCAGGAATGTATGGAAATGCACTTGGGAAGACCACACTGAGGTGGTGCCCAGGCCTGCAGACAGCAGTCTCTGTTCCAAAAGTTGGCGCCGTGACCCAGGCAGCAAGGGGAGCATGATTCGACGTGGGCACACACAGCCGTGGTGGAGTCTGTCCCAGAGACCTGGTGTGGGCAACGGCGTCAGCAGGGCCTCCCAGCTAGACACAGGCCCCTGCCTACTCAGACAGACGCACACCTGTGCTGTCTTCCAGTTCAGCGAGTGTGTTCACCTGAGAAAACTCAGGCCAGCACCTGAGTCAGTGCAATCATCCAGCTGCTGAAGTGTGTGAGGGACATGGTGACCAGGGTGAAAGCACACACACGTGCACACACAGACATACGCACACCTCAAAGACACATACATACACACCACACACACACACACACACACACACACACTTCACAAACACACACACCTCACAGACTTCCTCCCACAGATTGTCACAGACAAAGATTTCAGCCCCATGCAAACACATCCTGTGGGTACCAAGGGTCCACCCCCATATGTATTAGTTCATGCACAAATCTTTCTTGAACACCTACTATGCTCTAGGCGATGTTCTGTCACTGGAGAAACAGCAGGGGACAAAGCATGAAGATTACATTTTAATTAGGGAGGCAGTAAGAAACATGAATAAGGAAATCCTACCATGTATTAGACAGAATTTAGTGCCATAGAGGAAAACGAAGGAGGAATAGAAGCATGAGGAGGCTGCAATCTCAGACGCGTGCTCTGCTCCTTTCTGGGGTTCCCTCTTTCCCCCCAATGCCAGGCCAGGAGCCAGAGCCCTGTAGGGTTGGGTCCCGCCGCTCTCCCCTGCGTGGGGTGGGCCTAGACTCTGGCCAGAGTCCGACATTTGCCTGGTGGCTCCTGGTGTGGCTCATGGGGTGGGGCCTCTGTCACAGTCCCAGCAGCTGGTGTCCCTTGGCAGGGTGGGCTGCCGCTCCCCCGAGAGCTGTTGCTCTCCTGCTACAGCGTGTCATCCTCCTCGTTGCTATTCTAATCCTCATTACAGGGAAATGTCCTCACACTGAAACACAACAACTACGCAGCGCTGTTACACAGCCCCGTGGGGAGACAGGGCATTTTTCTGGAGCTGCTGGAGAAAACAGTCAGAGCAGCATGGGGAGAAAGGGGGCGGGGGTGTCAACATCCTTCGGGATGTCAACTTGTTCTCCCCTCTGTCCTCCCAGCTCCTCTCATCATCCTGACCAATAAGAATCCAGCTAATTGTTTACTCCAGGCCTGAACCTGCTACCAACTAATCCACGAGCACTTCAGAACCAGCCCTGCCCTTCGCTTCGTTTATCTTTGCAGCCAGGCACCTACAACAGTGCCAGGCGCACAGTAGGTGCTCCATAATGCTACTTGAAGGAGTAAGGGAAAGCAGGGCAAAAGAGGGACACAAATAAACGCAGAATTGGGTGCAGGAGAAGCATGACCGGTAGCCCTAGGCCCCTGGGTGGGGCTGTAGGACACAGGAAGGAGGAGAAAGAGACGAGGAGTTTCCTATTTCCCCACCCAGGGATCTGTACCCCTCTGGAATCGTAGTCCTGGAAGTCCCACCCTCCCAGTTATTCTTTGGTGCTAAACATGACCTCCTTGCTCCCAGTGTTCTCATTTAAAGGGCAATGTACTCCCTGTGAAAGACCACGTATTGGGTAACCACTAGTGTGCTGTTGAAGGACCTTGGTTAATTCCTTGAACTTTTCCAGGCCTCACTGTCCTTGTCTGTAAAATGGGGCTATTACACACTCCGACCTCGGGGTTGTTGTGAAGATTAAATGAGAGACTCTTTGTAAAGCACTGAGTATGGAGCCTGGCACACAAGCACTGCTCAGCAAATGGCAGATTGCGTCGGTGCGTGAATCAGATGTATTTCTCTGACAGGACGCCTCCCTGGGGTGGGGCAGGATGAAGGAACATTTTGATTGACTGATTGTCTTCCCCAGGGCCAGCCAGCCTTGGCATTGCTGAAGAGACTGAAGCAAGAGAGAGTATACAAGGGATTTAGAAATGCAGCTGGCTGGGTGGGCTCGGGCCCCTGGGAACAGGGCACTCAGAGACGAGAAATAGGGCCAGCTTTGGGGGACCTGCGTTGGGGAGAGGTGTGACTGGGAGGGAGAAGGGGGTAGGTGAGGAACGGGGGCCCTGGCATTTTTGCTTCCAGCCCTGAGCGATGAGCACAGGGGAGACAGCTAGAGAACAGAGCCCTCAGAAAGTTTCCAGCACATTCCTGCTAAAATTAGCCCTGTCTTGCGTATGCAACTCTATATTTAAACCAGCGGCCTGTCAGAGTCACTGTGCTGTGTTGCCGGCACACGCCAGTGGGTTTGGGGCCCAGTGCCGAGGCAGGGGTGCAGGCGGCAGCCTGGGGCATAGGCAAGATGCCCAGCGAATGGGACGAGGCCATTGCCCACCCACACCTGCTTGTGCAGAGTTGCATGGGGGGCGTGCATGCGTGTGTGGCACATGCGTGTTACGCCTAGGCAGTGTGTGAGGCTCCCTGCCATGTGTCCTGGCCTCAGGGGACAAAACCCCAGCAGGACAGACAGACGCAAACACCATCACAGATGCAGGCACATGCAGAAGGGATGGGGCGGGCAGGTGGAAAGAACAGTCTGAGAGAAAAGAAGGAGAAAGAGGCCAGTGAGCAAAGGACAGGGATGGTGGCAGAATGAAGGAGCATCTGTTGAGGGGACAGAGGGAGGGAGGTAGACAGCTCTAGACAGCCTGATTCCGGGCGGGTGGGCGGGAGGTGCATCCTGCACTTGGGCTGACCTCCTAATCCAGGGGACTGAGTGTGTGTGGGGGTCACAACGGGGACTCAGCCTCTTCTAACCACCCAGCCCCCACCTCCCCACTCAGAGGGTGAGGGGAGCCCAAGCTGCGCTCTCCTTCCCCACCTGCCACCCAGCCTCCTCCAGGGAGAGCGCTGGCTGATAAGAAGCCGGTTTTACCTGAGGCCTGGAACATTAACTTTGACACTGCAAAGGGGATATTTTATTACGCAGGAATATTTCTGCATGTCTTCAGAGAGCTTCTCGCTCAACCCCCACCCCCAGCAGCAAGCCTCTTTAGACAATTAAAACTGAGTCTCCAGTGAACCCTACTGATCCGGCCCTGCTACAGGCCCCAAAGAGGGGATTTATATGTGAAGAGGGGTTTTGCATGCGGGCGAGTGTCTCCTGCATCCTGTGTGGCTTGATTGCTCATCTTTGTCCACCATTTGTGTTGTGCATGTATGCACGCTAGGGGCAGACGAGGTGAACTCGTGAGGCTTCCCACCAGGCCCTTCCTTCCTCCAGCCCCAGTCTCCTCTGATTGCAGACCTGCTAAGGGCCCCAGAAAGCAATCAGTCTCCTCTTAGCCTACAGACGGTACCACTGAGTCTCCAAGAAGGGGTGTGATTAGTCCAGGGTCACACGGAGCTCGCCATTCATCTGGACTTGAATCCCTGGTTCCACGCTTTTCTGTGTATTCTTTGCCTTCTGCTGAACTGAGTCCCCGTCATAGCGTGTGCCGGGCTTGGATGTCACCTTCTCCCAGAGACCAGCTCTGGCTTTCCAGGTAGGGCGGCCAACGGTCCAGTTTTCCTGTGACTGTCCTGGTTTTGGCATTGAATGTTCCGCATCCAAGCCAGGATGGTTGGTCATCCTATTTCCAGGTCAAAACAATTCCCCCGTTTCTGTGCTCCCAGAAATATCCAACGATACGGCTAACATTTATTGACCCTTTCTACTGTTGACCTACGTAACTGATGCAGATTCCTTAATTTAATCCTCATAATAACCCTCTGACATAGATACTGTTATTCCCATTTTTCAGAGGGAAAATGTGAGGCGCAGAGTGGTAAAAAGGCAAGCCCAGCTGAGGACAGAGCCAGGGTTTAAACCTGCACACTCCAGCCCCCAGAGACAGGGCTCTTAGCCACTGGACTATCCTATCCTCTCTTGGAGGGCTCCTCCTGCGATTGGTACATGAGGCTGGCTCCTTAGTCAACCAAACTCTCAGCAGAGCAAAGCCCAGGTCTCCTTAACCCCAGTGTCCAGTCCAGTGCCAGGCACATGATACTAAGCAACGTTTTGCTGACTGAATCCATGCCTGGCCTGTCCTCCCTCAGCTGGCACTAATTCCTTCCCTTTGTCCCATACTCTGGGCCTCTGGCCTTCTGAGCCATCTCCCTTGCTCCTATGTGTTGTTTTTCTGGCTCCTAGGTCCTCTAATCCAGATTCTTGAAAGAAACGACTTTCCTGTGAGCCAGCAAAGGTCAAAAAAAATCCATGCTTATGTTCTGAGAGGTTCCAGACTGAGTGTTTGGCCTGAGGCCGCCGCAGACCCTCTCTCTGCATGGTTCCAAGATGGGAGCACCCAGACTCCAGAAGCTGGACCTTGTCGGTGGCCTGTGGCTTCTGGGGCCTCTGCTCTAGCCACCCTGCTCCCGTGCACATGTGATCCCCACAGAGGGGTTTGGGTGGTACAACTCTTGCGGTTTACTCTGTTTCCAGAAACCCTTAAGTGAAATTACAGCTTTAATTAAATACAGCTGGCTGTACGTTACACTCCATATAATTATCGTGTTATTATTATTATCACTTAGACAAAAGTTCAAACCAAGTTTATTGTAAATACTGTTTGACAGAAACAACTGGAAGAGCTGAGGGCTATTGGCCTGCCTGAGTGACAGACAGGAGTGGCCGTTGCTGCTCTGTAGGCAAAGGAGAGAAGGGCCTTTGGGGGAATGCGGGTGTGTGTGGGGGTACCTGGGATGACAGAGTCCTGGGACAGGGTCAGGCTAAGTAACCGTGTGACTCTGGGCAAGTCTCTGTCCCATCTCTAGGCCTCAGGTCCCTTCCCTGGGATAGAGAAGTTTCATTTATCTTATAACTGTTGATTGAGACCTACTATGTGTCCGGCACTGTTCTGGGACCTGGAGTTCAGTGGTCAACCGATCAAAGAAGACCCGTACCCTCGTGGACCTTACATTCTTGTGGAAGGGAGAGAGACAGACAGTAAATGAATGCGGAAATAAATGTGTACTGTCATACCAAGTAGCAACGAGTAACCTGAGGAAAAATAAAGCAGTGAAGGGGAGAGAAAGGGATATTAGAAAAACTGGAGGTACTAGTTCAAGAAAGCCCCCTTCTCCCCAAAGGGGTGCCATCTGATCATGAACCTGAATGAAGTGAGGGAGTGAGCTGTGAGAGAATAAAGGGGAAAGGCACCCCCAGCAGAGGGAATAGCAGGAGCAAGGCCCTGAGCCAGGAGCCTATTTGGCGTCTTCAAGCAGTGACGAGGGGACCAGAGTGCTCGGAGCAGAGGAAGAGAAGAACAAAAGAGGTCAGAGAGAGAGCGGGGCGCGTAAGGCCTGGTAGGCCTTACAGAGGACTTTGGATTTTATTTAAAATGTGAGGGGAAGCCTCACTGAGGTTCTTGCTGGAGTCTTTCATGGGGTTCAATCAGGTTGCAGCTGGGACTGGGGTTATCTGAAGTCTGCGTTGGGTGGGATGTCCAGGCCCTCTTTTTCACTCTCATGTGTGGCATCTCAACTGCATGCTTGGCCAAGCATCTCTCTCTCTCTTTGTGGCTGCTTCACGTGCCTAGCCTGGGCTTTCTCACAGCAGGGTGAGGTAGCTGGACTTCTTAGATGGTGCCTGACCGTCCAGAGGCCCAGGCAGAAACGCTTTTTCTGGTCTAACCTTGGAAATCACACGGTGTCACTTTTGCCACATTCTATTGGTTACCCTGGGCTGACCTGGATTTAATACGAGAGGGGTCCACACAAGAGGATGAGTGTGGGGCAGCATGGTTAATTGAGAGGCCATCTTTAGAGATAAGCTGTCAGAGAAAAAAAGAAAAGCCACAGAAATAATTATAGCTGCTATTCATTGAGTGCTTTCTATGGAACAGGTACTGTTTTGGTTTCCATATTTTAATTCAGTTCATCTTCATATCAACCTTAAGAGGTGGGTACTATTAACCCTATTTTACAGATGGGGATACTGAGGCACAGAGTGGTTAAGCATCTTGCCCAAGATCACAGAGCTAGTGAGTGGCGAGCTGGGATTGAACCCAGGCTGTCCTGCTCAGAGTCTTTGCTTCACCAGACTCAAGCTTCCTTGGCAGCCTAGAGAGAACACCCCAAAACAGCTGGAGACAGAGGGACCATCCTGGTCTCTCCAACTTCCCTCGCCCAGGGCATGGCAAATGTCTTATTGGTTTGCAGAAATGCACAGCAGAAGGGGAACTTTCCCAAGTGTGGAAGGAGAGGGCTTTTTGAGCCTGCTGCCCAAATACACCCGTGGCCCTTGCAATTGGTACATATAATCACAGACCCATCACAGTTTTGAACTGGAAGGAATCTTCAATATTAAGCCCAAATCACAGGGTATAGACACAGGAACTGGGGCCTAGAGAGAGGTGGGGATTCGCTTGAGATCATCACGGTTACCCTGCAACACATCGGGGAGACCTGCAGCCCAGATTTCCTCCCATCACCACACACAGAGTCCTCACTGAGGTCTGGGCAGAGTGGAAACTATACATAGGGGACAGGGCTGCCGTGATGGCCCAGCATTCTGTGCTCCAGTGGGCCGTTTGGTGTGCGTGGCCGTGTGTGACCCTTGTCAGAGCACTGAGCTGGAGAGGTTGGGCAGAGTTTGGGTTCTAGCAAGGGGAGAAAGGGCTCTGGAATAGGGTGATGGCACAGTGCACCAGGAATCAGAGGAACTTAACCGTGTGACCCTGAGGACCTGTTCAATCCCTCAGAATCCCTGAGTGAAATGGGCCCCGGCCACAGCCACAAGGGGCGCTGTGGTGCCCAATGTTTCCTCTTTCAGAATAAGAAGGGACCTCTGAAGATGAGCAAGGACGAAAAAGGGTTGGCGTCTAGTATTTCAGAATCCTCGGGTTTCTGGAAGGACTGGGTCGCTGGCTGGCTAAGTCCAAAATGTGGAACCCCAACTCCCGATGAGGGGTGGTGTTGGACTTGGATGGACCAGCCATGTTTTCTTCTGAGGTCTCAAACCTGTGGCTGTCTGGGTCTGGGGCGGGAGCGGGGTGGGGCAGATTGTCCCTGGCGGCCAAGTGTTGGCCCTGGGCCTGCTTCTCCTCCTTCCCCGGAGTCACCCAGCCTGTCACCTGGCTCCGAGCGGAGCAGTGGAACAGGTTGCTAACTTCTGCTGACACTGGCAGGGGCAGCCGCTCCCAGCCTGATACCTCATGGCAGCCACACTTGCACAAATCTTTAATTGTTTAGTTTCAAGAATTGTGTTTTGACCGCGAGGGGATTTTGGCTGGAGCTCAAGAAGTGATAATGATATTTCGCTGCCAAGACGTCTCCTTGGCTCTCTGTGTGTTAATGTGCACTTTCAAGACGCTCCAATTAACTACATCAGCTCTCAGGGAGAGAAAGGGAGAGGGAGAGGAAGCAGGCAGGAGAGAGAAGAGGAAACGGGCCATTCGACTCTTAGAAGGCAGACAGGTCCCCCCTCCACCATTTATTAGCAAACAAGTGGAGGGGGGGATGACAAAGTTCTTAAGACAAGCTCCAAGCTGAAGGGAGGACGGAGACATTGGATAAAGCTGACAGAGGCCCTGAAGTCAGTGCCCCAGCCCAAGCAGAGGCTCTCCCGGCCTGGAGCTCTCTTAAGGGCAGGCCTGCTTCATTGGCCCCCCCCCACACCTCCCGTGTGGTCTCCCCCGCCATCCATTTCCTTCACACATGCCAACCTTTGCCTACATACATTCAGTTTCCCCGTTATTCAGAGGAAGAAGATGCAGACTCTGATCTAACCCCAACCGCAGCCTGTCACCATTCTAACGTCCTCCATTCTGACGGAACACACAGGTCTGAGGTATGTGGGGCCTACATACACACAGACATTATGTGTGTGCTGTTCCCTCTGCTCAGAATGCTCTTCACCAAGATATCTGCTTGGCTTGCTTCCCTACCTCCTCGAGGTTTTGACACAAATGTCACCTTCTCAGGGAGGCCATGTTAAAAACTGCAATATATGCCTTGTCACTCCCAATCCTCCTTCCCAGCTTTGTCGCGATAGCATTTACCACCATCGAACATGGAATGTATCTATCCATTTTTTAATTTTGTTATCTGCCCCCACCACGGGCATGTGACCTCGGAGGGGGCAGTTTTGTGTTTTGCTCCCTGTTGTCTGTCTCCAGCAAGTAGAGCGGTGCCTGGCCTGTGGAAGGTGCTCAGTTAGTATTTGTTGCCGGTAATGGCATGAATGAACTCTGTACTACCCATGACGCTGGTCCCAACATGGTTCCCTCCTCTGAATCCTAACTCCAACTGTATGTCCACTCCTAGGTGAGGTCTGCTTCTGCACTAACCCTACCTCCCCCGCCACACACGCTAGTCCTTCACCCTAACATCTCACTCTTACTCTCTTACTCTTGATTCAGCTGCATCTCTAGCCCTGCCCTTCACCTCTGCTCTTACCCTCGCCCTCCCCAACCAACTCGTGACCCCTTCCTGCATCCCATCAGCTCCTTCCCCATTAAATGTCTTCTGCCCTTCCTGGAAGCTTCTAGCTCCTGTGTGCTGTGAGATCCCTCTCCACCCTGGGCCTCGAAGCAGGGCCTTCCACTGAAATTCCAGCAGAGGCCACACTGCTGACTCTCCAGGTGAAACCCCCAAGAGGGGACAGACTCCTGCCCTCCGTTACTCGGTCAAGGCCACACTCCCAGGCCTCCTCAGTCGCTGGTAGAGCAGTGGAGGACTCTGGGCAGGAAGGAATGCCTTCCGCACAGTGTCGGGCTGGGAGTGGCTGTGGGAGGCTCCTCCTGGGTTATTTTACTTTCCCCCAGGGGTGACAGGAGGAGGAGAAGGAGGAGGGCTCCCTAACTCAAGCACCAAAATTACTTTTCCACGTGCTGAGGTGTGAGCTCACAACAGCCGCCCCCATCCCGGCTCACACACATACTTACACTGGGCTCATGCTCAGAAGCATCTAGAATCACAAACATACTCCAAAGCTGTGGTGCATGCGAAAGCAAAGGCTTCCTCTAAAGCAACATCTGCCTCACAGAGACACCCACCTCCAAAGTGAGGGAAGGGAAGGGGGCAGCTGGCGGGGCGCGGGGCGGGGGGGGGGGGGGGGGGGGTGCTGCGGGGGCAGAGGCTGCCCAGTCCAGTAGGAATGGGGGAGGGCTGAGACTCCAGTGAGACTGACTGGTCAGAATCCTCTTCCCCCCTCCCCCCACCTCCTCCCCCGCTTCTTCCCCTCCCCCTCTCCTCCTTTTGCCCCTCCTCCTCCTCCCACCGCCTTCCACCCTCATCCAGTATCCATCAGGCCTCCGAGGGAGGGTCAGCTCTGCCGGCTCAAGTTACATGAAGTTGAAGACAGGAAGATTTAGCGAGGGAGCCGGGCGCAGCACAGTGTGCTGTTTGTCCGCCTTTGAAACCAGAGGCCGAGTGGCGGGGTGGGGAGCGGAGCGGGCGGGAGGCCGCGGACACTCGGGTGAATTATCGCTCCGTTCGGGTTCTGACTTCCAAGACTCTGGCCGCCCTCCCCCGGCCCCAGCTCCTGTTTCTCCAGGTGCTGGGGTGTTTTCCTACGTGTTAATTTGCCCCAGTTGACGCGTCCATTCTTGGCCCCGGCCCCCCAAGGGGAGACCAGCCCGCCCTGGGGTTGGTCAGGGGCTGGTCAAGGGGACTTTGGGGGTGGAGAGACCCTGGAGGTGCGGCCCAAGCCTCGCTCTAGGCCGAGCGAGACAATAGCTAGGGTGGGAGGTGTGTGTTTGCGGAGGGTGGATGTTAGCTCAGAGACCCTACGTTGTCCTTGCCAGACTCCACACCTCCCTAGGCGCAGTCCCTAAGAGGTCCTGATGGGCCTGCGCACTCACAGCCCCCTTCCCCCCCCCCGCTGGCCCCTCAATCCTACCTAGCCACCTCCTCCGGGAAGCTGGCTAGGATTTCCCCTCCCTGGAAAAGAGCCCTGTGGAAACTGTCTGTGAGGTGAGGTGCATTTGGCCTCCTAGACATCTTGTCACTCTGTCTTCACTACGACATGATGAGGTCAATTTAGATTTTACCTTTATGATTTTTAGAGACATTTTAGAGACAGGGAAACAGGCTCTGAGAGGCTAGGTGACTTGCCCGAGGCCACCCAGCTACTAAGAAGCAAAGTCAGGATTTGAACTGAGTTTTTCTGAGTCCAGTGTCCACGTTTGCCCGCATGCATATGGGAAGAGGGTGACTGAAGAGGAGGAAGGAGAGGGGAGCCCGGAGCCAGTATTAGGGTGGACTGGTAACCAGCCCCCCCCCAGGCAGGGCAGGGGCCTGGCAGCAGAAAAAGCTCTCAGAGATGCCAGGAACCAGCCTGCCCTCGCCCTTTGACCTTAGTCGCGCCTCTCCCAGACTAGGCTGGGACTGGGGTCTGAAGTTGGGCCACCAAGTCTGCCACCAGCCCCAGCTGAACCTTAGGGTGGCCCCTGTGGGCGTGCCCATACCTCCTACTGTCCCTAACCTATAGGCCTGAGGCCCAAGGAGGGGCGGCAATTCCTATCAGACCTGGGAGCTTCGGCTTCGGCTTAGAGAGGGGTTTGTTCTGCTCACTGCAAAAGGCTGGCAGCACAAAGGGTCTCTAAGGGGGCGGGCGGTGACATTTCTCCTTACAGTTGTCCGTTCTGGGACCCTGTTCTCCTTGACCAGAGCCCCTCCTCATCTGTCAGACAGCGGGGCCAGGCTTCCCCACCCTGGGCTTGTCACCCCTGACATTCCTGCACCCTCCTGTCCCCCCCATCCTGGCCACAGAGCCCCCCCCACTTCACCCTCTCTCAGGGATAACTAGAATCACCGCCATTCAGCCTGCCCCTCCTCTTCTCACCTCAGCTCATCGGCCTCAACTCACGCTGACCCTGTGCCCCTCAAGTGCGTTGTGGGGGATTGTGGGCAGGTGGGTCAAAGAGTGGGAATGGTCACCTCCCTCCCCTGCCCGACATTTCAAACCTCCTCAGCAGAGCTGTGTGATAGGCAAGGAAAGGAGACAGAGGCATTCAAAAGTTGGGGTGCTGAAACCTCCCCGTCAACCTCTCTGTCCACCTTTTCCTTTCCTCACCCCCTCCTTTCACGTGATCTCTGAAGCCGGAGTTTGTTCCTATCCAAAGCTAAACCCCATACCCCTCACACACCGTCAACTTTGATCTTACCCTCCCGGAACTTCTTAACTTTTAGAGTCCTGTTCACTTACCTCGTGCTCCTGGTGGAACCCCAGGGCAGAAGGGCAAGACGGGGTGTCAAGGGTGGGATGAGCAGGCTACAGGGAGGGAGGGCTTAAAAACCGTCTCACAGCCCCACCAGCTAACTTGGCACACTTGAGAATCAGACTGCTCTGGATTAGAATCCAACTTTAGCACTAGTGTGGTCTTGGGCAAATTATTGAGCCTCTTAGAGCCATGTCTTTTCATTTGGAAAAGAGTCTAATCTATCCTCTGGAGTTGGTTATGAGGGCTAGACACCCCGGCGTATAGTAGGTGCTTTATGAATGATGCTTTCTTGCAGCAGGCTTGTTGGTGAGTGAGTGCCTGTGTGTGGGGGGTGAGGGTGTGCCTGGGGAGAGCAGACGGAGAGAGGAGACCGTTGGCTAAATGGGAGGCAGCCTAGAGCAAGCTCAGAGAGACCCTTGGTGCTGAGGCCTTGGAGGAACTCTGGAAATGTTCGGGCTGGACCAAGGTGATAACTAAATGGTCAACATCTTTACTGAGTTCTAGCGGTTGCCTTGGCCGTGAGTCAGGCATGGTGGAGGGTAGAGAAGAATTCATTTATTGATCCCATACAGAATTTTTGAGCACCTTTGATGGGCCAAGGCCGTGGTGCTTACGTTTTACTGGAGTGACGTGGACAAAAAGAAAGTCAATGGGCACATAAAACAGTTGCAGAAGAATCGCAAGAAAATGAACAAGGGGCCAAGAGGGGTGGTAACTCAAGAACATGGCCTGGAGGTGGAACCTGCAGCATGGGCAGGAATTGGGGAACAACACCCCAGGTAGAAGGGGTGGGGGAGCGGGGTAAGGGGGCAGGGAAGATCTTAGCCTGCTTGAAGAACTGAAGAGAGAAAGGAAGGGAGGGAGGGAGGGAGTGAGGGAAGACGGAAGGAAGGAAGGAAGGAAGGAAGGCAAAAAGAAAAAAAGAAAAAGAAGTGGTGAGGTGAGTGCAGGGAATGAAGGGAGAGTGCTGGAGATACAGTGGGAGACGTGAGCAAAACGCTGCGCTGTGTACATAGGACGCTGTTGGCCATGGTGAGATGTGAGATTTTCTTGTCAGGGCAGTTGGGGGTCATTCGAAAGAGAAGAGGGACACCATCTGAGTAATGCTCCAAGATTATCCCTGCTACTCTGAGAGGAAAGGATGGGTGAGGATAAGGGTGGGAGGTGGGGGGCCGGCGGGGGGGGGGGACAGTGGAGGCTGAGCTGAGGTCAGTTGGCGGGGAGACAGACTGGCCTTGGGTGGTAGCAGTGAAAGTGGCGAGAACGGATGGATTTGACCAAGCAGGACTGGCTGATGGGTTGGAGTGGAGGGGGGAGGGTGAAGGGAAGGGAGAAATCAAAGCGGGGATGCCTAAGCTTTGGGCTTGAGTGTTTTGGTGGGTGTGAACAGCATTTCCTGAGTGGGAAACCTGAGAGAGGAGGTGTAGGGAGGAAGACCAGAACCCTGTTTTGGTCCTATTACATCTGAGTTGTCTGTGAGGATGGGAGGTGAACAGTTGGAGAAATGAATTGGGAGGGAACGTTAGGGCTAGAGGAAACATTTTAGGGCCTTAAGCAACAGAGAGTCTGTAAATCCTGGAGGATCCTGGAGGAGACCCCCTGGGGAAAATGTATACATAGAAGAGAAAGGTGGTCCGGTCTGGGCAAGGAGGAAGCCCACCATTTAGAGTTAGAGAGAGGCCAGCAAGAGCCAGGGCAGAGTGGCCCAGCCTGTGAGGTCGGAGGGGGCAAGGAGAGGGGTGATGGGGGATTCCGGAGAGAAGGAAGTTTCAAGGGGAAGGCACCTCCATCTTATCAAATGCTGCCGAGCAGTGCAGGAAGTTAAGAGCAGAAAAATGACTGTGAGTCTTGGCCCCGGGGCGATGGTCTTGGCAGAATGTGCTAGTGAGGGAGGCCTGAGTGCTGTGGCCTCCAGCAGGGACAGCGGGAGGGAAAGCTCACTCTAGATGAAGCTGTTGGGAAGACGGCCTGTGGCGAGGCTCCCGGAAAGAGGAAAGTAGAGAGTGAGAGGTTGAGTTGTGTTTTCTTCTTTTCCTTAAACTTTGCTATGGGTACCCTCTCCCCGCTGCTTCCTGGGCGTCTCCAAATGCTGCAGCACCAACCAATCCAGTCGTGGCAGAAACTGCTAGTAGTTGACCCCAATATCTATTTTCATCCTCTTCCTTAGTAATGTAATCATCAATTCTTTCCTTGCACATCTTCCCACTCAGAATAAAGACTACATTTCCCAGTCTCCTCTGCAGCTCAGCATGGCCATGAGACAGGGTTCTGGCCCATGATGTGTCGATGAACGTATGTGGGGCTTCCAGGAAATCTTCTTAAATGGGAGGAAAATCTTTCTTTGAGGTTCCTATTCGGTGCTCACTGGAATGAAAGTGTGATGGCTGGAGCTTCAGCAGCTCTTTTGGATCATGAAGTGGAAGCTATGTACTGAGGAAGACAGAGCAGTAGAATTGAAGGAACCTGGATCTCTAATGACTTTGTGAACTCATCTGCCTGACTCCAAGCTTCCTATGATATATATGGGATTTCTATATGTATGAGAGAAATAAACTTTTATCTTTTATAAGCAATGGTTACCTTGGATTGTTTGACACTTGCAAAAACCTAATCCTAACTGATAATGCTAGCAAAACAGAGATTGCCTGGGAGCAGAGGGAGCAAATGATCAAAGCATCCTTTCACTTGAGCTTTTGGAAATGTATGGCCTTGACAGTTAAGAGCAGGGCTGAGACATTTAGTTCCTCAGAAAATGGTTTTCCAGGGCTTAGGAACTGGCCCTGGAGGTTGATGATCAAAAGATTTGCTCAGCCAGAACTCTGAGGAGGGCACCAAGTATGCTGGTTATCTTGTTTGTGCCTCACCCCCAGCCCAGTCTGCTCTCTACCCTTCTCTGCTGTGCTCTGTCTGGTTTCCTATTGGGTTCGGGCAATGGAAATAGACAGAAGGGGTTGAGGGTGGGAGGAGACACTCAGCCCCATGACTTCGGTGTGTTTGCATCTCTCCAAGACTGCAGCTCCTGCAAGGCAGCTCCTTCTCCATGGCTGGAGCCTTCATGGATGCATACAGCACTTTTGCTCCCCTAACCCCTCAGACCTAAGGTGGCAACGGCATCCGGTGTGGCTAGTCTCTGGGTCTCAATGTTCCTAGTTCCTCCCCTTCACTCTGTAAAGATTCCTTTCTTTACATCTCTTCATTTGCACCAACAGGGGCTGAATCTGGTTTCTTGTTGGGACCCTGTCTAATACAGCACCTGCTATTCAGGCCACGAAGAAACCCCTGGGCAGAGGCAGACCCAAGGGAGAGAAAGAGAGATGGCCAGCGGGGCAGAAACAGACAGGACAAAATAGGGGCAGAAGGCTAGCAACAAAGATCAAAAAGGTAAGAACAGTGGTAGACAGAGACAGAGCAGATAGAAATGGAGATGGATGGCGAAGAGGAAGGAGATAGGCGTGGAGGGAGGGACAGACAGACAGATGGAGCGATCGGAGGCAGGGAAGCACAGAAAGGCAGCAGGAAAAGGGCTGATACCAAGAGGTAAGAACGACAAAGGATGAGACAGATGCTCAAGCAGACAGAGGCTGGAAATGGGCAGAGAGAGGGATAAAGGGAAATAACAGCCAGAGGTGCAGTGACAGAAGTATTCCTGGGGAACGCAACATACCCTGTTTCCCTGAAAACAAGACCTAGCCGGACAGTCAGCTCTAATGCGTCTCTTGGAACAAAGATTAATATAAAACCTGATATTATATTATATTATGTTATATTATACCTGGTATCATATTGTATTATATTATATTATATTATATTCCCGTTCTTATAGTAAAATAAGACTGGGTCTTATATTAATTTTTTCTCCAAAAGATGCATTAGAGCTGATGGTCCAGCTAGGTCTAATTTTCTGGGAAGCACGGTAGAAAGGAGAAGACAAAACCCCCAGCACATTCATTTAATTAAAAGATCTCAGCCCTAAACCAAAGCTTCCCCTGTCTCTAGCCCTTGGCTGTGGACCCTTCGGCGTCTCTTCTCCACACAGTGGCCAGTGTGTCTCTTTCTGATCACCAGTTGAGACTAGGGCCTTCTTCGTGGGACCAGGTATATCAACAGGGGCCCATTCCAGGGCCATTTAATGCAGAATCAACAAGGGATGCAAATTCCAGATGCTGAGTGGAAAGCTGTTAGCACGTGGGCCTGAAAGGGAAGGGGTGCTGGAGCTGTAAGCAAGGCTGCCCCAAGGACCAGGGCCTTCAGTGGGGGAACACGGTCATTGCCAAACCTGAACACCAGAGAAGACACTGTGGGAACAAACACCCCCACTTCTCTCTTGAATCTTCCAACCTTCTGCTGTGCCTCCATTGGCCAAAGCCAACGGGAACCCAGAGGACAGAGATATAAGTGATGCAGAGGACAGAGAGCTGAGGGGTCAGCCTCTGGATGCAGAGGAAGGGGGAGAAGGACGGAGAGTGAATGGGGAAGGCAAATGGAGGCCACTTAGCACCCTAGATCCCCTCTCCCTAGGACGGGTTCAGAAAGGGCCAGCTCTGCCTATTAGAAGGCGTATGCTCAGGGATGGTCTATGGTTCTCTTAGCCTCAGTTTCCTCATCTGTAAACTCAGGGTGAGAATAACGTCCACTTCCTAGGACTGTATGAGAAGGAGTAACCTGAGACTGTATCTGCGGAAATGCCCGGCACAGTGGCTGCCACCCTGTAGCTCTTGGGCACAGCTGGTGGGGGCAGCTTTTCCCTCGCGGGTGCTGAGCACCCCAGATGGGGAAGGCTGCAGTGTGCACCGCTCTGAGAAGATGCTGCATCCTCAGGCTGGCTGTGAACAGAGGCGCAGGACACCTACAGAGCAGCGCTCAGACTCAGAAAGGATGGGAACCCCCAGTTGGAGGAAGGAGCAGATAACGGGCCATGTGAGAGGAATGAGAACAGCTGCTAGAGGAGCTGATTGGTACTGCGCTTGCTTTATTATTCTCAATTTTTACTCCAGACGTCTCAAACATATACTAAAGCAGACAGAATAGTATAAAGAGCCCTTATGTACCCCATCACCCAGCCTCCACAATGAGCAATTCATGGCCAGTCTTATCCCATCTCTCCCCACATTATTTGGAAGCAAACTGCAGACATATCATTTCAGCCATAATATATCATATGTATCTCAAAAAGATAAGGACTCTTTTAAAAATAACTTCAATACCATTATCAAGTAAACAAACTTAAAATGAAGTCTTTCACACCAGTACCAACCTAGCACCCAGATCTAGGTTCCCAGTAAAACAAAAAACAGGGCGCCGTGGAGAAAAGGCTGATTCTAGGACTAGGGCAAGAAATGCACAAGATGGACTTGGCGTATCTTATAGTGCCAGAAAGTTTGGAAGTGCTTAAATAGAACAAAACAAAAGCAAAAACGAAAACACCACATGTCAAAGGGACACAGGAGATAATTGAAATAGTTTCCGATGGCCAAAGTTGGAACAATTTGAGCAACAAAATAAATATAGTAGCATTGGATTATTACCCAAAGTATAAAATAACTATCCCCAAGTCCATGCTGGTATAAATAATTGAATAAATAAATGGAGGAGAAGAGAGAAATGCAGAAAAATTTCAAATAATTTATGTAGACACTCTGCCCTCAAGAGGTGGCAGCATAACTCCCCCCCGCCGCCCCGTAAGTGTTGTGGCCATAGTACCTTTGTTTCAAAGAGCACAGTATGGAAAGGGGTAGGGGGAAGTAACTTTACAGTGGAGAATCTGACAAACACCACTCAGCCTGGTGATCAAGGTCATCATCAACCGTCATAAATCATGTTGATAGTACATACCCTTTACATGATGTGATAAACATGGCACTTTACCTCTATGGTCTTCCTCTCCCAAACCCATAATCCCAGTCTAATCAGAAAAACATCAAATTCCAATACAGGGCCATGCCACAAAATACCTGAACAGTACTTCCCAAAACTGTCAAGGTCAAGAGGACCCTAAGGAGAGAGGACAACTAAATGTCATTTGGTATTCTGGATGGGATCCTGACACAGAAAAAATAATATTAAGTAACAACTAAAGAAATTTGAACAAATTATGGGTTTTAGTTAATAATGATGTATCAATATTGGTTCATTAATTGTAACAACATTGTATCAATATTGGTTCATTAGTTGTACCATGCAAATGTAAGATGTTAATAATAGAGAAAACTGTGGGGGGGGGGGAGGAGGAGAGTTGGGGATATGGGAACTCTCTGCACTCTTTTCTCCATTTTGCTATAAATCTAAAACTGTTTCAAAAAGAAGTCTGTTATTTAAAAAATTAAGTCTGTAATATATCCAACAAATATCCAATCAGTGTTCAAATTTTCAACTGAGTCACACATACTCATATATCTTTCTTTCAGCTTATTTGAATCAGGAGTCAAATGAGGTCCACATATTGCAATTGGTTATAGACCGGGTTTTGAAGGAGGTGATGGTAATTAAGGGAGAAAAGACCTTTGTGCATCATATGTATCTTGGGTAGGAGAACTGGGGTGTGAGGGGTGGGTAATATTTGCTTGTCTCGGCCTGAGCAACATATGGGGGAAATGAGGTTTCAGGGTGGGGGCCTGAAGGCAGTCAGCTCTAAATCTTCACAGGAAACATAACAGATAAAAACAGGCTCCAATTGATAGAGTTCAAGGTCTCGCAGGTTCCCTGTCTCTTGTTCATTGTACTGTCATTGATCTGCCTCCGGGATACCACTGTGGAGCTCAGAGAAAGGGATAGATATGGGCTTCAGACTCAGGTCTCAGAGCAAATCTTCCCTCTGCCACTTTGGCAAGGAACGACCTCTCTGAACCTCAGTTTCCTTATCTACAAAATGTGATGTATTTTCAAACTTTCAGGGATATTGTGAAGATTAAATGAAACAATGCACCTGGAAGTGCCTGGAGTTGTGTCTTTCCTCTCTCTCTTTTTGGGACAGAAGAGGCAGAGTATTGCTAGTCTAACAAAAAAATTTGAAGAAAGGTGGGGTAAGGAGTTGTCACGTGCAGCTAGGGAGTGGGGGGGCCTCCTTGGCAGAGGGTGCACGTCGTCCTTCGAGAGGTGAGTTCTTGTGGGGGGTTTGATAATCATCAGAGACCAAATTGGTATCGGGCCAGCTGTTGAAGGGCCTGGGAGGTGTTGGAGGCTCAGGGGAGGCCCCAGGTCTGGCCTTGGGAGGCCAGACCTATCTTGAGGGTCATTATGTGGGAAGCTGACTGAGTCTCCATGGGGGCTGGTCCCCCAAAGAGTGGGCTCCTCTTTGGATGACAAGGAGGGAGGGTTTGAGGGGCAGAGTGGGAGGCTGGGGTGGGCAGGGCATGGAGCAGCATCACCTGTGTCCTCAGGCTGCAGCCAGAGAGGCAGGGCCTGGGGATGGGGGCATTAGGGAGAAATACACATCTGCCCATCACAGGGCCTGCTCCCTGGAGGTCTTGGGCCAGGCCATCAGCCCCCACACTCACACTTGTGTGAGCTCTCAGAGGAGGCTCTTGTTCCTGAGCAAAGGAAGCAGAGCCAGATCAGGATGGAGAAGGAGCCAGAGAGAAGAGGCAGTGGGGCAGAGATGGTCAGTAGGAGGCAGTGACAGAGGGACCCTGAGAGGGGCAGAGAGGCAGAGAGACCAGAGAGGAGACAAGGGCACCTGAGTAGTAGTCAGAGATGAAGAGACACAGCAAACAAAGCAGAAGGCAAGGATGATGCTGCGACATGCAACGTTTCTACCTCCTCCTCTTTGCCACAAAAGTCCCCCACTGGTGGGATCGCAGATGTAATTTGGCAATGGAGTTTACCTTTCTTTAAAAAAAAAAAAAGTGAGGGAGGAAGGGAGGGACCCTCCTGGATTAAGAGCAGATCCTGGGGGAGGAGTTAGGAACTTTCAGTCTCCTCCCCTATCTCCTAGGTTCCTACTTTAGGCTTGCCTATTCCATGCTGTTGGAATGCTGTTCCCATCACCCAGGATACTTTGCCAGTCCCCTCTCAGCCTGATAAAAATTCTACCCATCCTGCAAAGCCGGCTCAAAGGCTTGACTATCGTTCACACTGAAGCATCCTTTGCTCAGGTCCTCGTAGCCCCCACTCCTCTCTCATGGTCGACCATATAGCTTGTACCCGGCGTTAAGGTGTGGTTATTGAAATCCTTATGGCCCCATAGTGTTTTTTTTCCTTTTTATGTATATCTGTCTTTCTAACTGGCATTTCCTTATAGATTGGGACTTGTGGTCAGTTTTTTTTTTTTTTTTTAAAGATTTTATTGGGGAAGGGGAACAGGACTTTATTGGGGAACAGTGTGTACTTCCAGGACTTTCCCTACCAACCCCGAGTCAAGTTGTTGTCCTTTCGATCTTAGTTGTGGAGGGTGCCGTTCAGCTTCAAGTTGTTGTCCTTTCAGTCTTAGTTGTGGAGGGCGCAGCTCAGCTCCAGGTCCAGTTGCCATTTTTCTAGTTGCAGGGGGTGCAGCCCACCATCCCTTGCGGGAGTCAAACCAGCAACCTTGTGGTTGAGAGGACGCACTCCAACCAAATGACGCACTCCAACCAAATGAGCCATCGGGGAGCTCAGCGGCAGCTCAGCTCAAGGTGCCTTGTTCAATCTTAGTTGCAGGGGGCACTGCCCACCATCCCTTGTGGGACTCGAAGAATCCAACCGGAAAGCTTGTGGTTGAGAGCCCACTGGCCCATGTGGGAATCGAACCGGCAGACTTCAGAGTTAGGAGCACGGAGCTCTAACCGCCTGAGCCACCAGGCCGGCCCAGGACTTGTGGTCTTGATCATGCCTGTCCCTGAGAAGGATCTCCAAATTCACTTGCCAAATGGACAAAAGGTCCACTCCACCCTAGTCCCTATAGGGTGGGAGAAGGGGAGTGGGGATGGTGAAGGAAAGGGCACCCATCTCTCAGTCCTTCAAGGTCCAAAAAGAAATGAGCTCCAAGGTGCCAGCCTTGCCTCCAAATCCCACGGTGACATCATACTCATGGGTCATTTGCCCCAAGAAACCTTGTGGCGTCACCAGGCCTGGCCTGGGTGGACGCTCTGGTGCACTGCACCCCAATCTCCCCCAGACCCTGTGCCACAGATGGCTCACAGGTGGAGCCCTCAGCTCATTCGGGGAGCTCTTTCCTTCCCTAAGAGATGAAGCAGGCATCCCACTTCTTAATTTTGTGATGGGCTCTGGGAAGGAGGACATTAGGACCTTATGCAGAGGTGAGGGCAGGGAGAGACAGCCTTCATACACTCTGAAAAACCCAGGTCTAGGCCATACAGTGCTGGGAGGAGGAGGGCCCCTCACCTGAACAAAACACATTCAAGGCCGACTGGAGCAGACATCGAGGCCCAGGAGAGGAAATCCAGAGGGCTGATGAGGTCCCAGGGGAAGTGAGACCTTCAGGGACCCCTGGTAGGCCCTTGGGACTCTGGGTTCGGGTTCTATCTTGTACTTCCCCATTCTAGAGTCCCCATGCTGCAGGTACCCACCAGACTGTTTTCTATTTTTCTCCTCAATGAGGACCCCCCACCAACCATCACAATGTATCTCTCTCCACCCTAGGAAGCTGTCCACCTACACGGCCCCCCTGAAGGTCCTTTCTTCTTCTCCCCTTGATATCAGCCACCTTGTGGTATTTCTATTCAGAGATTGATGAGAAATTTGCACGTTAACTGCAGTCAATTTGATTACAAGGAGGACCTATCTTTGTACAGAAATGTAGCTGGAATCCTAGGGCTGGAACTTACCTCAGAGCCAGTAAGCCAAAGGGGATCCAGGAATTTCTTTGGCACCACTTTTTGACACCACATTTCTTTGGTCCCCACAGGGGACCTCACATCTATGCTGAGACACTGGTAGTGACAGGAAGCTCAGTGCCTCACAGGGGTACCCAGTCTGCTGTAAAATAATCCCGAACCCCTGGAAATGTCTTCTGTCTTCTGAACCACAACCTGGACTCCTGGTTTTGGTGTGTGTGTGTGTGTGTGTGTGTGTGTGTGTGTGTGTAGGTGTGTGTAGGAGGCACTTATCTAAGTTTTGTTGTTTTTATGCAGAGCTCCACAACTTGCCTGCCTCTCATCTGTCTGACTTAGGGGTCTCCATGCAGCATCACATAGTTGACCTAGGCAGACATTCCACAGCCTCTGGGGCTGGGGGTGGGGCTGGAGGCTACAGTTTGAAGAAGGGGAGGGGAGGAGGAAGACTGAGAATAGGAGGGAGGGGGAAAGTCGGGGTAAGGAGGTAACCTGCCTGGGTAAGTCTTGCAGGGGGAAATGGAGGAAGGCGGGAAGACAGGCTGGGCTGGTAAGAAAACTTGGAGTTGGTAAAAGAAAGAAGGAAATCTAGAGGCGTTCCATTCACAAAAATCTCCAGAGAAAGAGTTTCCTTACTGGCAATCTTGGGCAAGTGACTTAATCTCCCAGGGCCTCAGCACCTTCATCTGGAAAGTAAGTATACTATTAGGTCCCACCCCCTAGGCTTGTTGTGGGGATTAAATGAGACACATATGAAGTTGTGCCTGACACATAGTAAGTGCTCGATACAATATAGCGATATCATCTATAATACAACATTGTATTACAAATAATATACTATGATTTGCTCTTTCTCTGAGCCCCAATTCTCCTTCCAGCGTCAGAATCTGGGCTCCCTTGCGGCATCTGTTTAACAAATCCGTTCTTCCCACTTGTGTGGTTTTGCTCCGTGCTGCAGGCAGCAGCCATCGCTGGGTGGAGCAAGGCAGAGGCTCCCCTGTCCATTACTCAGGGTTTCCAAAGCCCTGGAAGGGACTTTCTCTTCCTCCTCCTCTCCAGGCAGTTCCCAGTTCCTGGGGACAGGAAGTGTGTATGTTTGGAGAGGGATAGCGTTATTGTGCTTGCAGTCAGCGTCCCAGAAACAGGCCCTGAGGCTGTGTTGGCTGCGTGGGGCAGCTGCGCCAGCCTCCTCCTCTTCCCAGCCCTGTAGGGGTCTTGATGGCCGGCAGTCAGGCAAATCTGCCTGCTAACCTGGGCTCCAGCACAAACTTGCCGTGTGACCTTGGGCAAATCCCTTCCCCTCTTAGGGCCTCAGTTTGCTCCTGTGACTTAAAAAACGGAGAAAATAATCACAATTCTGTGATTTGATGACGTAAGTTATTGAGATAAGAGAAGGGCAAGTTAAGGAAACCAGGGATTTTGCCCAGTAGAGTCCAGGCACGGTTCACTAAGACAAAGCGATTGGGTGGGGGGAACTATCTGAACAGCCCTCCCCAACTACCCAGGTCATCGCAGGAATGCAGACCCAGTTTGATCAGCTCCCGAACTCCAAGAACACATCCCTCTGCTTTTCTTCTCTGGTTCCAGTCCGGCCTCTTCCAGGGGCTTTACCCCTGTTTACAGAAATGGGAATTTGCATGATGAAAATAACCCCAGCCGGACTGCGATTTTACTGCGTTTGGCACCGGGCTCGGAAAAAGCGGCTGCATAGCCAATTACTGGAATTTTTAAACACAAATAATATTTTACGGGATCAGTGGGCTGGCGCGGGGCCGCTGCACCCGGCGCGGCTCCTCCGCCCACAAACAAGCTCCGATTGTGCGGCGGGCGAGTGCGCCAGCCCTGGGCTGGGAGGGGCGGTGGGGGTACAGCGGGCGGGCAGGCAGGGGTCCCGACGCGGGCAGGTGCAGCGCGGCTCGACGGCCCGGCTCCCCGACCCGCAGGGAGCGTCGGCGAGGCCGGGTCCGGGGTGGGGTGCGGCCGGGCGCCCCGGCTCACCTGCAGCGCCACTCCTGGAAGCATTTAGCGCGAGAGGGCGCGCCCGGCGTTAGCTCCCCCGCCCGGCGGCCGCCCGCTGGTCCTGGCCTGCGCTCTGCGCCCTTGGCACGGCCGTGGCCGCCGCGCCGCCTCCGGAAGGCCGGCTTCCCGGAACGGCCCGAGGGCGGCGGGGAATCCGCGCCGAGGTCCTGGAGCCACCCCTCGCCTTCCCTCTCCCGCCCGAGACGCGTTGGCGCGCTGGAGGCCGACTCTGGGGCCGCGGGCACCGCCCAAGAGGCCAATGCAGGTCGAGGGCACAGCCAAGGGTACGGGGACATCCCCACCGTCCTGCTAGGGATCCCCATTCCCACGCGCCGCGAGACCGTCGGGCCTGGCTAGGGACCCGGGAGACTGGCTATCCTGGCAGCCGCGCAATCCTCAGCCTGGTCTGGTCCTCGGAGCTCGGCCCGCCTCCTCAGCCCAGTCCCAGCCCCAGCCCCAGCCCCAGCCCCAGCACGCACAGGGTTAAGCAGGAGCAGGTGTGCAGCCAGATGCCGCTGACCACCCCCCTCCCCCGCAGCCCCGTCGGCCTCCTCCTCCTCCGCCCACCCGCTCAGAACCAAACAGTCCCAAATAAAAGTGCTATTGTTGCCTCTCCCCACCCCCGTCGCTGCCCCGCCACCTGGAGCGGAGCCCGGTCCCCTCTTCACCTGCCCCGGGGCCGGCCAGGGGGAGGGGAAGTGGGGCCTCGCAGCAGGGACTTCCGCTCCCCCTAACCCCAGTTTCCCCTCCTCCAGTGTCCCCAGCACTGACCCCTGGGCCAGCGATGGGGGACGTGGCTTGCGGAGGTGGGGGGCATCTTTCTGGCCCGAGAGTTGGGTTCTGGCCCCCTCTCGCCCCTCCCTCTGACCCCTCACCCTCACTGGCTAGACACGAGGCGCGTGGACAAAGCTCGGAGAACATTAGGCCCTGTGCGCGGCGCCCAGGACTGTGCCAGACTCACTGCGGCTCGGCAATTGGGAGCTGGTATTTTTTAAAATAACTATTTGTCCCTCAACAAGACAAGGAAGGCGGGGTAAGAGTGATGACTCTTTTTACAGACCAAGAAACAGGCTAAGAGAGGTGAAATGTTTAGCCCAAAGTCACAAGGCTGGTAAACGTAGTGGCTTCATACAGAACTCAGGTTTGTCGACTCCCGACACGACGGGGCCTCGGGTGCTCATTTGATGGACAGGAAATGGGGGGGACCCCAGAGACTGGCAGCCTGGCACCGCCTTGAGTTGCTCTAGGACCTTGAACAAGTTACTCCTCCTCTGGTTTCCTCGTTCCTAAATCGATAGGGGTGGGCTAAGCCTGATTCCTGGATTCTCTTGTAATAATCCAAGGGGCTGGCTGACCCCCCCAAGGACTGGGGGCCCGGGGTGGGACCCCACGAGCGAGCGAGGCAGCCGCAGCCGGTTTAGAGGGAAGAAAAAGTTTCCCTTTTCGCTCCCCATCTCCGCCAGCCTTCCCCCGCCCTGCCTCCATCCCTCCCTGCCGGCCCCTGGGAGGCTGAACTGCGAGGTTAAATAAATATCTGACGGTGGCTCAAGGAAACGAGTCAAGACCGATGCGGAGAGAAGAAACCCAGACCTCAGAGAAGATCCGCCCCGGAGCCTGCAGCCCCGCTCCGCCCCTGATGCGTGCAGTCCTGGCCCCATCGGGCCTCGCCCACGTTCCCCCAAGATAGCCAGCCCCTAGCCAGCGCAGCCCCTTTCCCCGGACCTCCCCCACTCTGGCGTGGGGCTGGCTGGGGCTGGGGGCGTGCGCTCAGGGTTACCGTATTTCTTCTCCTTGCTTTACTGGGAGTCGGGTGACTCGAGATTTTGTTTTTGTTCTCGTAGCTCTACCGTAATCTCTCTCCTGACCTGCAGACCTGTAAATCCTGTTTTCTATTTCCACCTGAACCTCTAGCAGGCATCTCAAACTCAACTTGTCCAACTTTGAATTCTCATCTTTTCCCTCAGACCTGCTCCTTTCAGTCTTCTCCTGTCTCAGAAAAAGGCAACTTCCTCTGTCCAGTTGCTCGGAAAGAAAAATTTGAAGTTATTCTCAACTTTTCTCTTTTTCTGTCATCTTTCAGCCAAATGCCTTAGCAAATCTTGTTTACTTTGTCTTCAAAACAGGTCTGGAATCTGCTACTCTTCCGCCCTTCCCCCACTGTTCCAAACGTCCATCTTCTCTTGCTTGGAATATTGTGACACCTCCTAACTCGTCCCCCCTGCATCCCTTTCCCCCCTCAGTGTTCTCAACAGAGCGGCATGGTTATCTTTTTAAACCAAAGTCAGGTCCTGTCCTTCAAAATCTTTCAGTGGCTGCACATCTCACTTGGAGAAAAAGGACCTTACAAGACCCTAGATGATCTGATCACCTCTCTGCCCTTTCCTCTCACTCCTCCTCCCTCGTTCGACTCCAGTCACACTGGCCTCCTCACTGTTCCACAGGCGGAACAGCGCACTTCTGCCTCAGGCCCTTTGCACTGGACATTATCCCCTCTGCCTGGAATACTCTTTTCCCAGATTCCTACAATGCTTCCTTCTCTCACTTTGCTAAGGCTTTCTCTGACCTCCCCCCACCCCAATATACACAGGCTCCTCCTCTCCCTTCCCCTGCTTTTCTTTTCACAGTAGCATTTATCCCCACCTAACACGCTACACATTTACTGTACCTGCTGATGTGTTTGCCTGTCCCCTTCCACTAGATCAGAGGTGTCCGAACTGTTTTCAACGTTTCTCACCAAGGGCCATATGCAGTAAAATACACAAACAGCCGGGCCACTCACTCGAGGTGAAGTACGTGTTGCCTCACCTGGTTTATTTAAGTAAACTAAATATATTTTTGGAATTTGCTGCGGGCCTATTAACAATGGATCGCGGGCCGCAGTTGGCCCGCGGGCCGCAGTTTGGACACCCCTGCTCTAGATTGTAGATGCTACGAAGGCAGAGGCTTTAAAAAAAAGTCTCAGCCGTAGAACAGGGCTTCCCACATAGTAGGCACTCAGTACCTGTTTGCTGAATGAATGAGTCAATGAAAGAATGGACCAGTCACCTTCCCTACCTGGGCTCGACTTTGCTTACCTGTACAAGTGAGTTGGATCCAGTGAAAGTCTCCCTCAACGAAGAGAGTCCCATGGTACCTCCTAAACCTTACCTGCTAAACCATTCGGTCCTAGGCCTTCTACAACTCACCTGGAGGGTCGGGAAGTGTAGGCCCGGGTTAATGGGAGGGGTGACCTGAGGAGGGGAGAAGGGGGTGAAGGAGCCGCCCCGTTCCTTTATTCCAGTGGACACTCTCCCTTGTGACTAGGAGGCCTTTGGCCCGCTGGCGAAGCCGAGCCAGGACGAGTCCGCCCGTATAAAATATCCCCATGGGAGGTGGAGAACTGGTGGTGGAGAGGGGTGGAAGGTGGGCTGAGGAAGGTTCTGAAGATTCTCCAGAAATACGGAATTGTCACCTTTCCTGATACTTGAGAGGAGAAGTAAGAGGGGAGGGATTGCTAATCAATTACTCATTTGTTCAGGCTGCTTATGCTTAAAACGTCTTTACACAGGGGTCACCAGGGCAGAAGCACAGTGACTCCTAATGCTGTAGACAGGAGAACCCAAGATGCCTCTTTGATGGCCGGCCAGAGGTGTTCATAGGCATTGGGTGTCCAAGATGAATAAAACTCAGTTCCTACTCTGGGAAAGCTCAGACGAGTATCTAATAAATTTAAAACCGTGATTGATATTTCTAACCAGGCATCTTCTTTGGGAGCAGACAGGGGAATGATCCCAACTTTTCCCATCGTGGGAGGGGATGTCACAGGAAGCCTCCTGGAGGAGCAGACATACCTGAGCAAGACTCCAAAGATAAAGAGAGGAGGGTGGGGCTCAAGACCGCAGGACCAGCACTTCCTAATCATGGAAGTGACGTGCTGAGAAGTGAATTTTGTGATTCTGGAAGGTGAGAGTGAGGGGTAGAGAGTGGCACCAAGGTATCTACTAGCTCTGTGTCTATGACCAGTGCAAGGCAGAGAAGCCTTCCCCCCAGGGAGGTGACGTCCTAGTCTAGAGGGCCCCCTCACTCATTCAAGGAGCATCCTAAAGTTCCCTCGTGTGCCCTGCCTGGGGCAAGGCCCTGGGGGAGGCAGGACATGCAGAGTGAGACTTGGGCCATTAACAGCTCTGATCCTGGTGGACCCTGTGACTCTGGTTGAGCCTGGAACCTCTCTGAGTCTCAGGTCTCCTAACTGTAGAGGTGATAAATTCCACCTGCCCTGCATGACTCATGGATTAGATTGAGGGTCAAATGAGATAATCCTACCATGTGCACTTAAAAGTGTATGACATAGGGATAAGAAATAACATGAAGCAAGGTGTCAGTCCTTTAAGAGCTTAGAGTAAGGTCTTTATAGCTTTGAGTCCCAGGCCTAGGTCCCCCAATCTTCTATTTTAATCTTTATATTGGGGTCCCTTGGGACTGGCCAACACCCTCCCTCGCCTTATACATGTGTTGGCTTCTTTCCTGACCCCAGGCGTCCAAATGAAGGCTCCCCCTTGTGGCACATTCTGGAATAACAGGTCTCGGTGGGGTTCACCACAAAAAGGGAGCAGAAGAAGCCAGGAGAGGAAGAATCTGAAGACCTGGGAAAGGAGCAGGGCAAACCTGTGCAGAAAGTAAATCCTAAAATAGAATGTTAGATAAGAGAGTACTTGAGACCTCTTCCCACACCCCATTTTACAGATGAAAAAACTAAGGTTCAGGGAAGGAAGTGAGGCAGGACCATGATTCAGGTGTCCATATACTCCCACTCTGGTGCTCATTCCATTACACCAAGTATCATATACATTTATACAACTCAGTGAACAAACAGTATAGATGGCAAACTTCCTGCACATCTGGTAGCATCCCCCTGAGGGCCCCTGGCTAGGTACCGTGTTTCCCCGAAAATAAGGCCTATCTGGACCGTCAGCTCTAATGCGTCTTTTGGAGCAAAAATTAATATAAGACCTGGTCTTATTTTAATATAAGACCGGGCATAATATAATATAATATAATAATACCAAGTCTTATATAGTATAATATAACATGATATACTATAATATAATATAATACCGGGTCTTATATTAAGTTTTGCTCCAAAGGATGCATTAGAGCTGATGGTCTGGCTAGGTCTTATTTTTGGGGAAACATGATACCAGCCTCTCCTAGGGCAAAGATTCCCAAATGCCAGAGTCTGCATCCAGAGTAGCTGATATAACCTCAGAGCTAATCTATTCTGGACCCAGAGATCAGAGGTAGACAATTTGTGGGAATTTTCTCTTTTTACTGGGGTATGGGTGCAGGGGTGAGGATGGGAGCACAAAAAAATCCACAACTAAATGACCAACTCAACCAGAGGGGTGTGTGTGTATATGTGTGTGTGTTGCAGTTGCAAGTATGGAGTGCTTTATCCAAAGATTTTTTTTTTTTTAAACCTGCATTTTCTAATGTAGCGCTCGCTGCTATTATTAGCCTACTTTAGAGATGAGAACAATGAGTCACCAAAGGACCAAGTGACTTACCAAGGTCACGAAGAGCACTAGGGAAGGACCAAGGTGGCGTATACAGATGCCATTATGTGCCCATGAGACTGTTTTGTTTTTGTGGAGCTGATTTTAGGAGGAACTCTTCCCCACCTGCAGTTGGTCCCCTCCTACGGCAAGGGAGATTTCTGCGGCCTTCCTTGGGTCCTGGCCCCCTGGAGGCCTTGGGCTCTGTGTTTAAGGTGAGGGGTGAGACGGGGAATGGGCACAGAGAATGCAGCCGAGGAAGAGGGGCTGCTTGTCTGCACTGAGCTGAGGGGTTTGCAGATAGCCTCCCCACTAGCTGGCTGAGGGAGGCCTGGATGTCTGCTCACTCCAGGGACTGGAAAGCAAAGGTGGCTCGAGGGCCTTTATGCAAATGTGCTGATGACGGCTAGGAGCCCGGGGAAGACCCTAGCCCATGGCCACCTCAGCAGGGTGCTCAGTAAATGGGGGAAATCCAGGGACCAGGGCTGGAGCACACTGCATTTCGGGTTCAAGGGCTGTATGACCCTGCACAGCGTAGGAGCAGTGGTGGGGACGCAGGCTCCAGAGCCAGGCTGCCTGGTTTCACATCCCAGCTTTCCCACTGACTAGGTCTGTGGCCTTCACTTTGCCCCCTGAGCCTCAGTTTTCTTATGGGGGAGAATGGCACCTACTCAAAGATTGTTGCGTTAAATGAATGAATCATGTAAAGTACTTAAGAAAATGCCTAGCATATAGTAAGTGCTCAATAAACATAATCTATTATTAGGAAAAACCCATCTGAGTTAACAGATCACCGCTGCAGAGTGAAAGCGGGTGGGTTAGGTGAGTGATTTCCAGTTGTGGGGGCCGCAGCTCTCTGGGGAAGGTTATTTTTATCAGGAGGAGCAAAACTACAGAAAGTAAAACTTGGTATAACACTCCGTGCTGTGGCTTGCGGAAGATTTGAGTGTTTCCCTGCGGGGCATGAGCTTACAGGGCTGATTCACAGGGCCAGAACATTGCTGGGGTCCATGGCTCCCTTCTTATTCTATGATTCTGAGGCTATCTTCTTAGCCTGGAGGGTGTGAAGTCCAGGGGAGTGTCAGGCTGGGTGACGAGGGACCCCAAGCCCAAACCTGGCAGCTTAATCATTGGTGTCCGAATGGGACCTTGGGGGAATCCCAGGCTCCTGAGGTTCCTGGATTGTCCTGCATCCAGACGGTCCCTGGGGAGCGGATTTGGGTGGGGGATGAATGAGAGGACTTCCTGGGTGAAGGGCAGGCAGGGAAAGCTCCTTGCCCATCATGTTTACTGAACTGCGCTGAATTATGACTAAATGCCAAGCTCTGGCTTCAGGCAATTGCCTAAATCATTTAGGGGTTGACAGAGGAGGGAGGGAGGGCACATGAGGAGCTTGGGGGAGAATGTTCTTGTAATTCTTCAGTCTGAGGTACATTAAGGAGCCATAAGCCATGTCGAGAGCTTGAATTACATTAGAGAGATTATCCTGTTACAGTTCATAATCCTGGATAATATACCGTCTTGGAGCACACCTGCCCATGATAAATCTCACCCTGTAATGGCCTGACCCTGGGGACCCAGGGAGGCTGGGGCAGCTGGTGGGGCTCTCAGCGTGGATGTATCAGCAGAGGCACCTGTGAGTCCCCCGGCTCACCTTCATGCCCCCCTGCCCCTGCCTCTGCCCAGGGGGAGTGAATGCAGCTGGGAGCTTCAAACTTCTCCCTCTCCACTAAAAATGTTTGGCTCCCTAGGGCCCTTCCAGCCTTAACTCTCACCCCCTGGGCCTACCTCCTGCTCTGGTGGGACAGACCATTTGCATTTCTGTCTCCAGGCTCTCCTCGCCCTGAGTGCCTTCCCCTTAATCTCTCCAAACCCGGCTGGCATTTCATGGACCTTGAAGACCTCTCTGAGAACACATATTGACATCTCCCGTAGCTCCAGCTCAGGTCACTGAGCTTCCCTTGTGTGTGTCACCCGCCACCTCTGGTGTTGGCACATCTTTTCTGAGCGTCTGTCCCTCTAGCTAGACTGCAAATACCAGGAGATCAGGAACCATGACTCTTGCCACAGCACTTACCACAGAGAGCTTAAATAACTTGCCCAAGGTCAAGTTATTGACCTAGTTAATGCCGGAATCCGGATTCGAACCCCAGTCGCCGGCTCCAGCATCTGTGCTTTTGGCCACCAGGGAACACTGTCTGTCTACCTGTCCTGCTTCCGTCAAGGGCCTGGTCTCACTTTCCATGATCTGGCAAATCCTTACTAGATTCTGTTTGCCTTCTACTGGGGACCCTTACAAGCCAAAGGGATGACTCTCTCGTGGCAGATCTTAGGGTGGGATGGCACCAGAGCCTTCCAGATTCATCCCCAGTCTTTCCAAGTGTCCCATTCCGCTGCGTGACCTCATTCACATCCCTGTTAGTTGGGCAGCCCTGTCCCAGCCCTAACACCTGTCTTCTCTGTGGCCTACTGCTTAGTCCCCAGCTGCTGGCAGGCCCGGAGGGATCTGGGTACCTGCCACCTGTCCTTGTGCTCTCTGCACAATAATCCAAGCCCCATCAGCCTCAGATTCTGCTTCCTTCTCCCACCTCCCTTCCTCAAACACATATTCCACATGTGCCTCTCCTGGGGGCACCGTTGTGGGCCTTCTGGGGTAAGCCACGCTGCTGGGGCTTCAGTTAATGCAGGTCACTCGGGGTCTCCTAAAAAGAAGCCACAGCTTCATGTATCGACTGCTCACTAAGTGCCAAGAACTGAGTTATGCTTTCACCTGCATGATCTCCTTCACTCCATGCCAGCCCTATGCGAAAGCTACTACAGATGAGCAAGTTTAGGCTGAGAGCAGTTAAAAACAATGTCACAGGTCGACACCCAGTAAAGGGCAGCGGTGGAATTCAAACCCATTCTTCTAGCTCCAGAGCACATGCTCTTTACGCTTGATGCCACATTCTCTCCCCAGGCACTCGGGCTGCCTCCCTAGCTCCATCCCCACCCAGCCCTGCCCTTCTCCATCCTTGCCGGTGCTACTAGCACCTTTCTCTTGCTAACTTCCAAACTCCCTGCGTTCCAAGTCACTCGGTGCTCCGTGGATTCGCTCCCTCTCTGTGCACCTTCATATCATTCATCCAGAGACGGGGGCCATGGCAGTTTGATCATCCACCCATCCATTCATTCCCATCCTTCATTCATGGAATCCTGGAATGTCAGGGCGAGAAGAGGCCTTAGAGATTATCTGGTCCAGTGGTTTTTTTAAACCAGAACACATATTTCAAAGAAAAGCTTCTGTGGAAGTTCTAGAGAGAAATCAGACCAATGAGCAGATTAGAGTAGGGGAAGTGGGAAGTTGGAGGTTGTGTCCCAAGTCCTACATTTTCACCGGCCCCCACTATGAACCCCTGCTCTGTACTCGCTGACTACAGTTGGTTGGGGGTTGTGTCTAGACACCCAGTCCCAAAGAAACGGTGGCCTTCAGTCACTAACTGAAGGTTTACCAGTGCAGCAACTCACTCTCCCCAAGCTCTGAGTCCCACGAACTCAGCTGCCACTCTCCACGGACAAAGCTACGTGACCTTGAGCAAGTAAAGCATGCAACTTTTATAGCCCTTCATCTACTTCTTCCTCTGAAAAATGGGAATAATAACAGGGAGTAATAATAATGTTGCTGTATAATAAACCACCCCAAAACATAGTGGCTTAAAACAACCATTGTACTATCTGTTCCAGTGTATGAGCTGGCTGGGCTCAGCTTGGTGGTTCTTCTGCTGGTCTCTCTTGCAGTTGCAGTGGATCCACTGGGGCTGCAGTCACCTGCAGGACCAATCCAGATGCTGGGACGGGCGGGCTTCTTGCTATATATGGACCCTCAGGACCTCTCCTCTCCACATTATCTCTCCAGCTGGATAACCAGAATTCTTACATAGCAGCTCAGAGCTCCCAGGATCACAAAAGTGGGAACCTCCAGATCTTCTTAAGATGCAGGCCCCGAAGTGGCACAGTCACTTCCTGTTAGTTAAATTCAAGAGGAATAGAAGTACGAGGTCGGACAATTAAGTTCATGAACTCATCCTAGAAAAAGCGCTACATACCTCATTGCTGAATATTACTACGGTCACCTTCGAAGTACTCCCCTTCGGAAGCTATGCACCGATGCCAGTGCCTAGTCCACCCTTCAAACCAATTTTGGAACTTTTTCTGGAATGGCCATCAGAGCTGTTGTCGTATTCCCCTTGATGTCCTGAATGTCATCAATTAAATGTCTTCAATGTTTCCTTTATCTTCAGGTAAAGAAAGAAGACACTGGGGGCCGGATCAGGTGAGTAGGGGGGGTGTTCCAATACAGTTATTTGTTTACTGGCTAAAAACTTCCTCACAGACAGTGCCATGTGAGCTGGTGCATTGTCGTGATGCAAGAGCCATGAATTGTTGGCGAAAAGTTCAGGTCGTCTAACTTTTTCACGCAGCCTTTTCAGCACTTCCACATAGTAAACCTGGTTAACTGTCCAGTTGGTACAAATTCATAATGAATAATCCCTCTGATATCAAAAAAGGTTAGCAACATTGTTGCAACCAGTTCGCAAACTTAATTGGCAGACCTCATAAATGCCACCTCTTACTGGGGGAATGAAAAAGAATTTGCAGTCATCTTTAACCTACCACAGTCTGTGTGACCTTGAGCGAGAACATTACTTAGCCTTTCTAATTTTCCATCTGTGTTCTCTGTGAAGAATAAACACATCAATCCACGGAAAGTACTTAGACCAAGTGCCTGGCACATAGTAAGCACCCACTACATGTTAGCGGGTGCTATTTTTACTCCTAGCCCATATGGCTAGCACTGTGCTAGGTAACTGGTGCGTGTGTGGGCTACAAGAGTACTGGCAAGAAACAGTTTATACTCCTGATAATAAATAATCTAGTTCATGAGATAAAATTAACACACGCAGAGATCAAAGTACTAATTCAAGGCATTGTGTAATTAAGGAGCCCCTGAGAGGTACAGATAACATACTTGAGGAAGTTGGAGGACAAAGAGATTGGACGTGGGGGCTGGGTGGTCAGTGAAACCTTCAAGGAGGGAGGGGTTGCCCTCTGAGGGGCAGGGCGGTCTGGTGGCTCAGCACAGATGCCGAGCCAAACTCCCTGTTTCCACATCTTTGCTTTGCCACTTTATAGATGTGCCTTTGTGTCCTTGCAAGATAGTTAGCTTCTCTTTGCCTCCGTTTCCCTTCGGTAACATATCTATTTCATAAGGAGAAAATGACTTATTTCCTATAAAGGGCCACAGTGTCTGACCAGTGATAAATCCTCAACAAGTTCAGTTAACCTCATCCTCCCACGCTAGGTGGAGAGGAGGGGCAGAGAGTTGCAGGTGGATGGAAACAGTGACTGTGTGTGCAAAGCGGGAAGGTGTGTGTGTGTGCGTGTGTGTGCGCGTGTTTTGCTCAGGGACAGAGAAAGAGCAGCTTCACACAGGCAAAGAGGAGTGTGAGGGGCAGGCAGCGGCAGACCTTGGTTTGGGCTTGATCCTTAAAGGTTTCTAACAAGGGAGGGATGCCATCTGGGCTGAAAGATGTCAGTGGTGTGCAGGTGGGTTGAAGACAGAGAGATGGCTTAGAGACTTGCCACAATTCAAACATGAAACGGGCATGTCTTGAGCCTGAGTGGAGGCCGAAGGAAAAGACTGGCTGCCTGGAGAGGGACTCGCTGCGGCTCTGGGGGATCCCCTGGACACCTGCCCATCCTGCCCGCCTGCCTGGCTGCTGGCTTCCACCCTGGCTTTCTCCCTTCCAGGCCAGGCTTGAAGGCTACGTTCCGGATGGGGAAAGCACAGGGCTAGTCCACCCTCAGAGGATGGACTGGACCCCACCTGGTCTCAAAGAGTGGAAGTAGACCAAAAGGAGCAATTCTGAGAGGGGGCTGTGGCCCAAACCAGCCCTGGAGGCCCAGGGTGGCAGACTGAGCAGAAACTCAACACTGCTCTCGTGTGTGTGTGTGTGTGTGTGTGTGTGTGTGTGTGTGTAATAATGTGCTCAAGGGAGAGATTGTGTGTGTGTGTGAGGGAGTGTATTTGTTGTTGGTGTGTGTGTGAGAGAGACAGAGAGACTGTGAGTGTGTGACACAGAGGGAAGACGGAGGACCATATGTCTATTTTCTTTGAGAAACAGATGTCTCCTCAAGTGGGTGAGTCGGTAAGAGAAGAAGGGCAATGGGGTTAGAGAATCAGTTCCACATTAGCAAATAAATTGTGCAATGTGCCGGGCCCCTGCCTGTGTCAATATTTCTAATTTTTCAGATAGGTTCTTTTTTTCTAACTCCTCAATCTTTTTCCCTGTTGTTTTTTCTTTCTCCGCTCCCCAAGCTTGCACAGTCACAGGACCAGTGTTCCCTCCTTCCTGTGGTCAGTGGCGGGGAGGGGCTCCCTTCCTTGGCACAGGCCTCTCCTGTGCTCAGAGCCTGACCAGGAGTAGGGTAGGGTAACAGACCAGGTAACGCTCATCATTGCATCCCAGCCAAAACTTGCCTCCCCTCTGTCCCTCCTCTAACAAACACTCAGTGAGCACGAGTGATGTTCCAGGCACTGGTCCAGGCCCAGAGGCCCAGGGAAAGCTGGTTCTGGAATCCCCCTCACCCAGCACCCTTGCTCAGGGAGAGAGGGATGAGACGGGAACACCTTTTGCTTCATACTGAGGCACAAAGTGTAGGGACAGGAATCTTCCTGAGTGCTCCTCTCTGACGGGCCCTCTGCTTTCTGTGTTTGTCTCTGCTCTTCTATCCTGGTGGGAAAAGCAGAGAAACTGGACCCTGGGTTCAAATCTCAGCTCTTCCTCTTTCAAGCTGTGGGATCTGCAGCAAGTAGCTTCACTTCTCTGACTTCTGTGTCGTTTATTGCTGGGTTGTTGGCAGAATTCAATGAGAAAACGACCCAGGTGCCTAACAAAGGCATTTTCTCTCTCTTTTTGCTTTATTTCTTTTTCCTTATCCCTTTTGTTTCACTTATTGAAGAAAAATGTATGGAGCCTTTGAGACACCAGACTGTGGGAGCAAGAAACAGAAAGGAGTTCTGGTCTCCTCTGTCCAGAAAACAAGATTTCAGTCCGAGCCTCTCCCGCCACAGCCCGAACTCTGGCCTCTGCCTTCATGTCCCATCTTTATCCTTTAGGAAGTGGGGAACCCCAAAGTCTTCTGGGTGGGTGGGGGACACCGTTAATCACACCTGTGCATTTAGAAGTGGTTCTAGTAGTGCCTTTTGCTGGGAGCCAGGAAGTGGGGCAGCAAAACCAGGCACCAGAAAATCTCTCCTTCCCCTCTTGTTCTCCATCTCCCCTTCTCCCTCCCGGTGACACTCTTCTTTCTCTTCCTTGCTCTCTCTTCTCCTCTCCCTCCATTCTTGCCTTCCCTTCGGCTCCCCCTGCGGCTTGCCAGCTGCCAGCAGATGACATCTCCTTTCATGTTTGGGGCTGAGCACGGCTTTGAATGTTCGTTTGATTCCGTTAAGATAATAGCTGGTTCACTGTCAGATGCAGACTGATCAGTTAAAACCTTAATCACTGCCTGTCTCCTCACACGGCACTTATTTTTTAAGAGATTAATCCCCTCAGCCCTGCTCCAGCTCACATTCGGCTTGGAAAAGAAAGGCAAGGTTTGTGCTATCCTTGTTGTTATTATTGTGATTATTCATCATCCTTGTTACTCTGCATATTAACTCCTTCCCTCTGTTCTATCAACTATTTCTTTCATTCCCCCTTTGGGTTTCCAATGTTCCTCCAGCTCACTTGTGTTCCCTCTCTGGCTCTGGCTCTGTCTCTCTCTGTCTCTCTCTCTCGGCTGTGGCTCTCCAGGTAGTGTGAGCACAATAGCCCATACGTGCCCTCCCTGCCTCCGTGTGCACACCTGGATGTGCTACACAGTGCAGGCACAGGTCACAGCCCAGGCAAAGGCACACCAGGGCGGTTGGAGGGTGCAGCTCCGTGCCTCGGGCAAGGCCTGATTTTCGGAGCCAGCCAGACCTGCCGCACTCCTCCCTCAGTCACACGCTGTGTGACCTTGGAGGGGAGCCTCAGTTTCCACATCTGTAAAATGGGCACGAGAACACTCACTTCAGGGAGGCTGTGAACTCTGAAGGCAGGAACACGTGTAAGGTACCCACAGCAGGGCCTGGCACAGAACAGGGGTGCAGCGTTATTCCCGCTCCCTGTTCCCACCTCCCAGATTCATGAGGTTGCTCTGTGCCTCCCTGCAGATGATGAGTCCTCTCTAGACCATTCTGTAGATATTCCTCACTTGATTACCTGTCTCAGCGGACAAATCATACCCAGGATTGGGGAAGGAGATTCTGCTTGACACTGACATGTAAAGGGAATGAATGTGTACTGTTGAATTTTCCAGAGGAAAGAAATCCAGAGACCATCTAGTCCAACCCCTTAATGTACGTGAAGAGGCTGAGGCTCAGAGAGCGGGTAACTTGCCCCGGGTCTCATCGTGCATTAGAGCAGGGCTGGAACTAGAATTCAGTCCTGGCTGTGAATTCCTCAGCCAACCAACCAACATTCACTTAGCGTGTATTATGGGCCCTGTCCTACGCTGTGAGAGGGGACCCGGCTGTGCCACACTGGGTGGTGGACAGGGAGGCTTAGACTCCCTCCTGCTCTGGCTGGTGCTGTGGCCACAGGCAGGCTTTCTGCAGGGGTCGTGTGGGTAGGATTTGGGAGGGCAGGACTCCTAGGAAGGGGTGAGGATCCCGGGGGACGCCAGCCCCATTCCAGCTGTGCTTGGTGAGGTGTGCTCACGGAGCTCAGGAACTGCCTGCACGCACCAGTTCTGTTTGGTGGTCACAAAACAAAGCAGGTGCTGGTTGGTTTGCAGGGGCAGAGATTCGTGTCAGGTAGAAGGAAGAACTTTCTGACCCTGAGGCGTGGGAACAGGTGACCAGAGAAGCATCATTCCCGTCATCCGTGTCATTCCTTCCTTCTTTCTTCCTTCACTGTAAGGTGTGAAGAGCTTGGGTTCTGGAGCCAGATCGCCTGGGTTTGAATTCCTTGCTATCTGGATACCTGGATGAGTCACTTAACCTTTCTGGGACTCAGTTTCCTCCCTTAAAATGGGAATAATGATAGCACCTCAGCACTTAGTGCCTGGCACATAGTAAGTGCCACATAAGCGATAGTCACCTGTGTTCAGTAAAGGCGTATCAGACATATAAATGTGCCAGGCCCCATGCCAGGTGCTAAGGGTGCAGAGTCGAGCAAGACGTGGTCCCGGCTGCCAGGATGAGCTTGGTCTAGCGGGGAGGCAGACAAGTAAGCCCGGCCACGTAGGGGACACCTAGGCCAGCCTCAGGGATGAGGGGCAGTCTCCTGGGAGAAGTCGCTCACGAGTGTACTGCTGCATCCCCAGTGCCTAGAATGGGTCCTGGTGAAGAGTAGCTGCCAATCTTTGTTGAATGGACACAAGAGCCAGCCGAGCTAGGTCCTAAAGGAGAAACAGATGACAAAGTTCCTCTCCTTGGGTCTGTTGTCTCATATGTGGCGTCCAAGGACCCTTCTAGCTATTCTAGGGATCCATGTCAACTGGCAGGGGTCGGGTACAGATGAGGATAAAGAGAGTGGGGGTGGGAGGGGGGTCAGAGGGGTGGGTAGGGGTTTCATGGCAACTGATGGGGGTGGGTGGGGGGTGGGGAGTTGGAGGTGGGGTGGATTCCACTCCTGCTCACAGGCTAGGGGCTGGAAAGGGTTAGGGGGCTGAAACATCTTCCCCAGCCGCCTACACCAGCAGGAGGCAGCCCAGGGTTAATGGCATGACATCCCTGGCCCAACGGGCTTCTGATGCCTTTTCTAATTTGGTGAGCGGTGTAGATTAGAAGGCAGGGAGAAAGAGAGTTTTCCTCTCACAGGTTATTATCCTGCCAACTCCCCTGGCGCCCAAGGGAAGGAGTCAGCGTGTTCCAGGAGAAAAGGAAGCAGGGTCTGGCATTCTGGATCGAGTGCCCCCGGGGAGTGGGGAGGGAGCCAGGGCTGGTGCAAATAAAATTGATGCTATTAATGGATCTGGTGCTGGTTGAAATGGGAGCAGCAGCCGTCTCAGCAGCAGCAGAACCAGTGGGAGGAGGGAGGGGGCTTCCTGGAAGTAGAACTCACAGATGCTGAGAGTCTTTGCCTAGAAGGGACCCCAGATTGTCCTTTTCCTGAAGAACAGGGGCAGTCTCACCTTGCTGGGTCACAAGATCCTTTTCCCCCCACTCCAGCCCTCCTTAGTCTAGACCAAGGGTCGGTCGTAAAGTCTGAGTTGATGTCAATCTCAGCTCCTCAAGGAAAGGCCAGTGCCTCCGGGCTGCAGGTCCCATGAACCCCCTTCTAGAGAATTCCATCACACACCTGGCCTTGTTCTCAGCTCCCACTGGGGGAACAAGGAGGGAGAAACAGGCTGGGGAGGAGGATTTGGCTATTCTCGTCTCAGAAAGGGGCTCCAGGATGGCCCTCCTGGCCAATAAGAGCACCCACTGTGGCCTGCCTCTGATGACTAAAGTCCCACCTTGTTAGGCTTTGGCTGAGTGGCGTCAGGGAAAGGCGTCAACCTGGAGGCCAGGAATGCTGAGTTCTAGTTCTGCCCTGACACGTGAACGAGCTGGGTGACCTCTGGCTGGGCACCATGTCTCTTTCGGCTCCAGTTTCCCCAATATGCCGAGGATCTGAACAGAATGTTTTCTCAGGTCCTGCCAGGAGGCTGTGGCCTATGTTGAAGAGTGCCTGCCCCTGAGGTCATATACGCATTCGCTCCTCTGAGAGCCTTCCCTACCCAGTCGCAGTTGAGACTAGACTTAGAGGACAGGCAAGAGGAGCAGGGGGTGGGGCTGCCCTGGGAGGGACCTAGCAAGGAAGGAGATCTGGGAGGGCCAGCCCCCAGGAGTAGGAGAGATCTGGTGGGCAGCCATGAGGGTCTGGCTAGTGGTAGCCTTGTGGGGTGCCCTTTCTAGACCAGTGGGGTACCTAATTAGATACCCTGAGTGAACCGCTTTTAACATGTCCCCATATGATAAAATTATTGCCATAATAATAAATAACAAATAACAAATAATAATAATAATGGCCAGAAAAGAAAATCAGACAGTGAAAAATGTTCTTTTATTAAACCTTGTATAATTATACCAGTAAATAAATAATACATGCAATGAATATTAAAGTACAGAAAAGACAAAAGTAATTGATTATGCTTTAAAATTATGCTAATGTTTTTTTGGAGGGGTGGAGGAAGGAAATATAGGAAGAAAAGCTCCCCAAAGAGTGAACTCTGCAAGTTTCCGAGGGTGATTTGCATAGAGAATGATGGGATTGAAGGAGCTTGAGGCGGCTACTTTGTCTTTGCAATCACTGTGCACCCTTGTTTATTTTTGACTCTACTGTTTGAATGCAGGGATGTGTAGAACTGCAGGAGTTGAGACTCGAACTCATGACTGAAGCCAGATCTCATGACTTTGGGTTGTTACAAACTTACTCTCGAAATGAAGAGTGTAGCGGGGTCCTGTGTGTTCCCAGATGACTGTATACAGGAGAGTTCTTGAAATGAACTACCATATAGTGTACAATATTTATGAAAGGATAAGTGACAGAATCACACTCATTTGAAGCTCATGTATATATTTTTGAAACTCAACAGTAACCGCAGCATAGTAATTACTTAGGTGATACAGCACGACAGATTTTTTTTTTTTCCAGGTAGGGGTATTTTATCACTAACAGAATTTCTGGTGCATGGTGATAAGAAAAAAGCAGATTGACATCTAGGCAGTTTTATTATTGTTTTAAAGTTCTCTGCAGACAGCGAACCCTTTCGTTGCCTGCACCCGAGGCAGACTGCTCCCACTCCCCCTTCCCACCCCACCTGGGTTCTTCACTGGGGTCTGCACATTCACAGTCCCATATTCCAGAAACCTTTGATCCAAAGGCAAGTTAGGAAAACAAGCACATAGCAATACATTTTAGTCAGCAACAGCATTATCATTGTTTAATAAATGTGAAGAACCTAGAAAGTTTCTAATAGTACCTATACTATGCCCTAGGCATGGTGTTTAGTACTTCAAATCCATTAGCTCACAAGCATCTTGGAAGGTAGGTTTTATTAAGCCCATTTTATAGATGAGGAAACTGAGGCTTAGAGGGGTTGTATACATCCGGTTTACATCACTGGTTAGAGGCAGAGCTGGATTCAAACCCCAAAGCCCATGCTCTTAACCTCTACACGAGGGACATACAGAGTTGTGTAAGGATTAAACGAAACAATGCACATAAATGGTTAGCAAATAGTCTGGTGCATAATACATATAACAATACTAGCAATAAAGGGTATGATCATTTTGAAATATAATAATAAATATAAAGTACTTCATATTCCTGACACAAAGTAGGTACCTAAGAATGAACATAAAGGCCGAATGTGATTACACATCCAATGAGTAGAACAAGGCATGTTGCAGACATTCAGAGGATAGGGATCATTTTGAAGTAGCCAAGGGGTCAGAGAGGACCTCCTGGAGGAAGGGAGCGTCTCCATTTAGGCTTTAAAACAGGCTGCCTTCAGAAGCTTACCTTTCCTGCTCATACAGGTGAAACATGCTTTGTCTTGGTGACCTAGCAAGGTGGAGCTCCCAGAGCTAGTGGACCCCAGGCCCTGAATCTCTTCTGTCTGAAGACCTGGCCTCCTCGCTGCTCCAAGACCCCCTCTGTCTCCCAGGCACAGTTCTGTCTCTGGTTATCCCTTACCTGTTTCTGCCCCATGCTGTGCTCATTTGCAGATACTGAAAAATCCTTCCCCCCATCCCCTGCTCCTCCATAAACAGTAAGGGCTTTATTTCTATTTATTGTATTTATCAAACACTAATTGAGTGCTTACCCAGGCCTGTTCTAAATGCTTTTGAACTTTAGCTCATTTAATCCTCATCTTAAGCCTAAGAAGTAGTTACTAGTATCGCCTCCATTTGACAGATGGTGGAACTGAGGCACAGATATTCACTTGCTTAGTAAATGGCAGTTGAGATTCAAACCCAGGCAGTCTGGCTGCAAACTCCATGTGCTGAACCACCAAGCGAAGCTTGGAAAGCAGGAGGGTTCTTTAATCGTCTCTGCAGCCCCTACAAACCCAGGCCTAGGGTCTTTCTTGTACAGTGTCAGGTAATATGGAAATTGGTCGATAATGAATTGAACTGAGGGTGTGTGTGTGTGTGTGTGTGTGTTTGTGTGTGTGTGATACCTGTATCCGGTGGGTAGAGGCCAGGGACGCTGTTAGATGTCCTATAATACACAGAACAGCCCTGCAATGAAGAACTGTCCAGCCCAAATTTGAAAAATCCTTCTCTAGAAGCCCAGCTCCATCACAAGATGCTTGGACGATCACTTTCCTTTTCCAAGGCCTTAAGAAATGGTAGGAGGCTGGGAAGGTTAGCATGGTTCCTCCCAAATGGCCCTGCCTCCATAGCCCCAAAGACCCACTGTCAGAGTGCCTAGTGCATGGAGTACAAATTCCCTGATTCGCAGGGCTACCCAGCCTCTTCATCTGTTGGATGGGAAAGCCGGGTAGGGCTTTGAGGAACCAAGTTCGAGCATCTCTGCTGACTCTGCCTCTTACCAGATATACAACAGAGGGTATGTTGTATACCCTCTGAGTCTCAGTTTTCTCATCTCTGAAATAGGATTTAATAATTCCGACTTCACAGGCTTTGGTAAGGGTCAGCCAAGATAGTGGCACAAAGCTAATTGCTATTGTAACTATTATGGGGTGTGGGAGAGAATATGCGATGTGGCCTGAATCATGCAGGCCTAAGCCTGTCTGTTTTAACTCCCTCCAGGAGGAGAGGTAGTTTGTGTTGGTGGGGAAAGGAGGGCCGATGCCTCTCTTCCTCATTCCTCCCTCCCTTTCAGGGAAAGGGAGGGCGGAATGGGGAGTCCCACCGGAGTCCCAGGCCTGTAGGTCTCCTGGAGCAGTAGGCGGAAGAACGAGGGGTCGGGGAGGCGCCCTGGGGCGAGATGCCGGACCAGTCCCCTGCAGACAAAGCTCTGTCCCATTGGGCCTGGAAGCCACTTCCCGAGACAGTAGCAATTATCGCAATCAAACAGTTGACACCAATTACGCACCGGGCGAAGAGGCGACGGCGGCTGCGCGGGCGCCTCGGCTTTGCATATCTTAATGCGGACTGACAGAAACTGACCCGCGGGGGCGCCGGCCTTGCCAGCTCTCAGCTGTTCTGTGGCACCAATTTTCAGAGCTAAATTACTGCCAGGGCCTGCACGTTTGCAGGATAGAACTGTGTCCCGAGGGACGGCTGGAACTCCCTTCCAGGAGGGCCGAGGGCGCGCAGCGGGCCGGGCGCGCTGGGTCCTGCGAATAGCGTCCATCAGGGTCCAGCGGCCTTAGTCAAGGAATCCACTGCGCACGGCCTAGGGACCGCTCAGGCTCCTCTCTGTCTGCCCTGCACGTGCGAGGTCTGGCTCTTTGGCTCACTGAAGCACCCTGAAATACTGCGGGTGGTGAAGGAGGAATGAATCCAGTTTGAGGCTAGTCTTTCAAGTCTGCCTGCCTGAAAGTCAAGGAGGACTGCAGTGGGGCAGGTCCTTTCGAGAGCAGGTAGACTGGCCATCTGCGGCCAGTGGTTTCTTTGCCGCTGGTAGGAGGCGGATCACCTTACAAGAGCACTTTCCCAGATGAAGAGTTTCCCTAAGATCTCTCTCTCTCTCTCTCTCTCTCTCTCTCTCTCTCTCTCTCTCTCTCTCTCTCTCTCTCTCTCTCTCTCTCTCTCTCTCCCCCTCCCTCCAGACACACACGCCGTCACATCACTCCCTCCCGACTGCCAACCCAATTTGCGTCTCTTAGGTGCACCTGCGTCCTATTTTCCAAACTTGTGAAAAAACAAGCCCTTTCTGAAAACTGACCGTTCCTCCCACCGCGTTGTCCAAATAGGAACACAGAGATTCAGCAGGGGTTCCCAGAAGAGGGGGGAGTCGGGCCGGGACTGAGGGGGCCACGAGGTTCTGACGACCACTGAGGCAACTCCAATTGGGCAGTTATTGGGCACCCACTGCGTGCCGTGTAGGGCTCCGTGCTTGGGCTGCCAATCCTCTGGCCCAGTCACGAGGATGCAGTAATGCCACGGTCACTGTCCTACTTCAGAGATGTGGCCTGGGGACCCCAGTTAAGTCCCAGCCGCCCTCCCTGGCCTGTGCATCTCCGCTGAAAGGGCAGTTTCTGTGCGGATACGTGGAGCCAGTCTCCTGGCTGCAAGGCCTGGCTCAGGTCTGGCGACCCAAGAATCCTGATTCTGGGTCTCCTCCTTTCAGAAGCCAGGGTCATCTTTGCTAGAGCTTAGAGTTTCGCCCTGAGGCCAAGGGAACCGGCGCAGAGTGTTGCGGGGCGTCTCCTCTAGCGCCACGCACGCATTCTGTCCCCAGCCGCCGATGGTAGCATTAGTCACCGTCCCCGCCACGTGAGGCGTCAGCCCAGGCAGCCGAGGTAAACTCAGGGCTTGGGTGTCAAGCGGAAGCCGCTGAGATTCCGCATTGCGCTGGGGCGGAGAGGAGGACAGGTCCCTTTACTGGGCCGAAGGACACCAGGGACCCCGATCTGCCTCCCGATGCACCCTGACCTGACCACTGCGCCACGTCCTGATGCCCTCCACCACCCGGTCCTGCTCGGAGCGCCCCCAAGGCCCGGGTGACTTGAAACCTAGCCTGTAGCGATTCTCTCGTCCTCGGGAGGGCGGGCGACGCCCCTGACGCGAACGGAGCATGTGTATCTGTAGATCGTGTCAGCAAGTGCACGGGCCATAAAAGGCCGATCCGGCTTCCTGGGGATTAATGATCAGACACTGGGAGCCCTGTTCTCTCCTTCTCCGCCCTCTTCCCCACCCCAGGAACAAGAAAAAGAAAAATCTGTTGGAAATACACTTTCCCCCCGCCACCCCCCTTCTCCTTCTGCTTTCACCGACTTAAAAGAAAAATAAAATACATTCCAGGAACCAGGACGGCTGCAGAGCAAACTCAAACCAGAAAATGCTTAAAGATGTTTTAATGACTTAAACACAGGGGCCGGTTTGTGTCTAAAAGTTTCCACATTAAAAAAAAAAAGCAAATTCAATATTAAATATCCTTCCACCGCCCCTCCTGGTTCCCCAAGCCTTCTGGGCGACTCCACCTCCCCGTTTTCCTCTGCACCTCTGCTTTCAGCTGCGGGCTATTAGCACCCAGTGGGAACAGAGACCAGGCCCCTCCATAAAGTTTATATTCACATTCCAAAAAACGAAAAAACAAGGAAAAAGGAGAAAAACAACACCCTAGGTACAGGTCCAAATGCTCCTGCAAGCAGATGCCTCCCCCACCCCCCAAGCTCAGGGCCAGAGGAACTGTTAACTAGCAGCTGACAGATTTTTACAGCACGAATTAGACCCTCATTTGGCTCGGGATTAGCCCAAATCTTCCATCGCATTACTGCTCTGCCTTGGTGGAGCCCCCTTTCCTGGAATTGGGGAGTTGTGGCTGTGTCTCTGGGGTCCTGGCCAGAATTCTCACTCTCTGAGCTGGGGTGGGATGGGGCAAGAAGACAGGGTGGTCACTGGTGAGACTTGGGGTCCTAGATGGGGGTGGGGGTAGCCAGCTGGAAGGTCTGCATGAGTTTCTTGAGTTTGTCAGGTGAAGTGAACTTCGGACACCTGCCTACACGAAGGAGCTAGGTCATGTGGTGGAAAGGCAGGTGCTGGCTTAGAGACTGGTCTTATTCCAGTCACAAACCTTGGGAAGGGATCACAAACCTTGGGAAGAACAATAGTGGTGGTAATATTTACTGAGAACTTATTATATGTCAAACTCTATATTGAGCCTTTTTGTATTTAATCCTCATAGTAAATCCACTGTGTGGGCCCTATTATTATTATCCCCATTTTACAGGTGAGGATGCTGAGGCCTAGAGAGAATAGGAAACTTACCAAAGGACACAGCCAGTAAGTAGGATAGTTGTGATTAAAACCCAGGACTGAGCGACTCTAGAGCTCTGAGCCCTCAGGTCAGACTACCTTTTGTGCTAAAATCACAGTAGGTGCCTCTTATAGAAACTTCTATCCCTAAGCTATTGGTCGTCACTTCACCTACTGACTGATTATCAGGACGTTTAAGCCCAAATTCCTGCTGGTAGTTCTGACTGTATCTATTGTGAGATCAAGACTAGCCATCACCGTCTAATTCTGGCTCCACCCCTGGTTTTAAGAGCTGTTTGGATAGGACCCTGGTGGGGCCACTGGCTTCCCTCCTGCTCTTCCTTGACCCACTGAAGCCCTTTATTGGGTGTCATTTCCCCATAAGGCAGTCAGTTATTTGCCAAGCGGTCTGGGGAGAGAGAGGGGCATTCATGTCACTAGAATGGCTGGAGCCCTTGGCAGCTGCCCAGATGGTTGGCCTCTGGTAGCTTGACTCTGCTACCAGAGGTGACTCCAGCTGTTTATGCCCTCTTCTCCTGGTGCCGGGCAGCAGAGGGTGGGCAGAGGGGGTGGGGGTGGAGCTGTTGGTGTCTGGACACAAAGGACATGGTGACGCCTCAGCCTTGTCAGCTCCAGAGTGCTCTTCCTGGAACAGGCTGCTTCATGGACACAGCTTGCTACTTAAGGGTCAGCCCAGAGCAGGAAAATGTCTGGGAATTCTGGAGCTGTTCAAAATCCTTTTTTTTTTTTAAGTGGAAATTTGAGGAAATTTTGAAGCATATGTAATACTGAGACTTTAAGAGCCCTTTCCAAAGTTAAATCACTTTGTCAGTTTAGGAATGTAAAAATGCTTTATGTATAACTTGGTTTGCTCATAAAATCTTCATTTGGGTATATTTAGAAATGTGAGGCCAGGAAAAGGAAAGTTGAAATTTGAGGGAAAACCTGCAACCCCCTGACTTGGAGTGAGAAAACAAATACAAGCTGCTTTATAAATTTTGTTTGTCTTCCCACATGGTTCAGCTCATGTGTGGTTCTGGAGGTTGGGTGTCAGAGGCTGCCCACTGCAGAAAGGAGCCACCTAGGGAGCAGGGCAGGGAGTAGGAAAAACAGAACAGGCAGGGGCAGCAGAGCCAGGGAGGCTGGAGCTGAGTTTTCCTAGGGATTTTGGAGGAGAAGGAGCGTGCCTTTGTGCAAAGGGTAGGCCATTTTCCTCACGGCAGTCAACCCATTCCCAGCAGAAAATGAAGTTTCAATGTCTCTTTATTATAGTCCACTTTCCAACTTCTAGTCTTTCTTCTAGTTTTCTTCTTCTTCTTCTTCTTCTTCTTCTTCTTCTTCTTCTTCTCCTTCTCCTTCTCCTTCTCCTTCTCCTTCTCCTTCTCCTTCTCCTTCTCCTTCTCCTTCTCCTCCTTCTTATTCTTCTTTAGTCTTCTTGCCACCTTCTGACTTCTAGTCTTTTCACCCTGGAGAAGCGAGTCTCCCTGAGTGTCTCCAAGAGCTCCTAAACTTGGTTCATCTCAACCAATACTTATTAGGACCCTCCAGGGATACAGATGTGAATCAGACCCAGTCGCTGCTCTTGGGGCCAGATGCAGGCCCCATCAGAAGAGGATGACTGCTATTTGAGTACTTTCTATGTGCCGGGCACTGTATTAAGTGATTTATGTGTTGTATGAACACAGTTAATCTTCATAACAATCCCAAGAGGTGAGTCCTGTTCAATCCATTTTACAGATAGGGAAATTGAGGCACAGATTAAGTAATTTACCCAAGATCAGTTGGAATTAGAACCCAGGCAGTCTGGCCCTAAGTCTGTGCCCTTAACCTTCCAGAGTATTCTAAGGCCAGAGGTGGACTCAGGATAGTTGGTGAGCACAACTCTGGCCTTAGAGGGGAGGGCACTGACCCTGGCCTTGGGCATCTAGAAAGGCCTCCTTGAGGAGATGACCCTGGAGTGGCTGCAGAGGCAAAGGAAAGGGGAGAGAACATTCCAGGCTGAAAGGATGTAAGAGAGAAGCATCACAGTATAAACCTCATGCCAAGAGATAATAGTTTTTTTGGAATTCCTAGAATATAAATAAAGTGTGAGGTCAGAGGGGGCAGGAAAGGAGGCTAGAGACACAGGTAGGAGAAGGGCCAGACCATAGCGAGTTTGTTCCCTGCTTGGAGTTCTTGTCTTCTGTATGTGATAAGTAGCCATCAAAGGGTTTATGCCAGGGAATGATACAAAACATTGTGCGTTCTTGATAGAATTCTCTGGGGGAGGGCAACACAGTGGAGAAAAGACGGGATAGAGGTGAGACTGGAGGCTAGAACACCGGTTGGGAGTTGAATGGGAGACCTGAATAGTCTTCTTGACATTGGGAATGGAGAAATGATTTGAACTAGAAGAAAAAAAGATTTTTTTAAATTCCATTTTTACTTTATTCAGTCTGCCTTATTCCATTAAAGATTTTTTAACTAGAGCTCTGACTTTCTAAATTCTTCCCAGGATGTTTCCTTATATTTTCCCCATTAAATGCTCACCATTGGTTAACTTAGCCCAGTTCCCATTATTCAGTTTCTTCTCTGAAAACTGGCACATTTATTACGGCTGGGTGACCATGCAAGCTGTTTGCTGGGATCAGTCCTGATTCCACCTGTTGCATAATTTTTTAATAGCACTCCGTGTCACTCTGCAAAGTGTCCTGGTTTGGACTATGAATTATAGGGTCACCCTAGTTAAAGCACTTATATGAAAAACAATTGCAACAAAGCCTTGAATCGTGATAGTGCTAAATAATATAAAGGTACTTAAAATGATCTTCCTTGCTCCTAATGATAACCCTGAGAAGTAGACAGGATAAAGGTTATCGCCACTCCTTTTTTTTTCCTTTTGTTTGTTTAACACATGGACGACGGGAAGTCCAAGTAAATTAAATGACTTGCTGAAGGCACACATGTAGGAATAAGTCGAGGTAAGGGGTTGGACTCTTCTGACGTCCAGCCCAATAGCCTCCGCTACACCACAGCCTCCCTTTCTATGCTACCATCGGTTAAAGATGGCCACACCCTCTTTCCTGCTCCTCCCACTGAGAGGTGGAGTCCAATCTCTTTCCTTGAACGGCTTGGTAGTAGTGATTTGCATAACCAATACAGTGTGAGAGAATTGACATTCTGGGATTTCTGAGGCTAGGTCATAAGAAGCGCTGTGTAGCTTCTGATTAGATCCTTTGTAACACTGCTCTGGGGCAGCCAACCACCCTGTAAGAAGCCCCTCTCTACCCTGAGACTTCCATGCTGTGAGGAAGCCCAAGCTAGCCATGTGGCGAGGACAGACAAAGATGGATCCCTGTAACAATGGTGGTATGCTGTTAACCTGCTCTCTGGAAAAACAGTGCCCTGGTTTATAGTTGCTGATGATTTCTGGGCAATGTCAAGCTACTAATGGTACAACCACTGGTTTGCAAAAATTTATAAATATTTATGAAATGGCTGTTGCAGGCTGGTACAAGCCAGCGTCAGCACACCAGTGCAGGCCAGCCTGCAGCTGTCCAGCCTCCAGCCATAGGACTCATCATCCCAGAGGGGAGCCCAGATATTGTGAAGCGGAGAGGAGCTGTCCTTGCCAGGCTCATGAAAACTGCAGATTCATGAGCAAAATCAATGATTGTTGTTGTTTCAAACCTCTGAGTTTTAGGGTGGCTTGTTACATAGTAGTAGATAATCAGAACACGTGGGAAGACAGTTATGCATACTCTTGAAGAAATAGCAGTACTCTTGAAAATTTTGAGAAACACTTCTCTCCCTGGTTTCTTTGCTGCCATTAAACTGGTGAAATAGTGCAGGTGAAATCTACAGTTAGTGGTGTAGTTGGAGCTTGAGGTGGCTCACTCTTTGCCTTAGGCCCTAGATGCATGGAGACAGAGCGGGGAAAGGCTGGGCTGAAAATGAGCCGGGTTAAGGTTGAGGTGACAGTGGAATATGTAAGTTAAGGAGCCCAGCAGGCAGTCTAAGTTAGGTGGAGTTGTTACGATTAATAATACAGCTCAACACCTAATTTTTAATAGTTAATTTACTTATGATAATTCCAACGTTGGTTTAGAGTAAATGATAAAGCCAGCAAAGCTTGTCTTCAGCTCATGTAGTATGCCTTTCCCCTTTTCTCCTAATTTTTTGGTTCCTATTTGTGATCGTTTGCTCTCCCTTGGAATGTGGATTTATGTCTTATCTTGCACTGCGGAATGGGAGTTGTTTTTCTTAAGGTATTTATTATCTATTGCTGTATAACAAATTACCCCCAAACTTTCAGCTTAAAACAACAAATAGTTATTATATCACAGTTTTCTGTGAGTTCGGAATTTGGGTAACTCGGCTGGCTCCTTCTGGCTGAAGGAGCAGTCAAGAGGTTGGCCAGGGCTACAGCTATCTGCAGGCTTGCCTGAGGCTGGAGGACCCACTACCAAGATGCCTCCCTCACATGGCTGCTGGCAGAAGGCCTCAATTCCTCACTTCATGGGCCTCTCCATAGGGTTGCTTTTGTGTCCTCATGACATGGCAGCTGGCTTCTCCCAGAGAGAGTGACGGGAGAGAGGGAGAAAGAGAAGAAGGACGAGGGGGTGGAGAAGGAGAAGGAGGAAGAAGAGGAAGCCATGATGCCTTTTATGACTTAGTCTCAGAAGTCACATGCTATTTGTTAGAAGCAAGTCCCTAAGCCCAAACCAGTCACAAGGGGAGGGGAATTAGGTTTTGCCTTTTGAAGGGAGGAGTGTCAAATAATTTGTGGACATATTTTAACCCAACCCCTTTTTCCCAAGGCATTTCAGAGAGTAAATCAATTGTATGTCAGGGTTGAAGGTGCGGTGGGCAGGAGACCTATTTCCTGAATTCATGCCATATTTACTTAGTGCACTTTTAAGATGGGTCCTGTTTGTGTTGACAATTATGTCGTAGGATGTTACAGTGGAACGGGACCTCAGAGGATTCTCCAGAGGCTACAAAACTGGTGATTCTTGGGCCTAATTTGTCCAGCCGATCACATTGTGGTTGTTGAAATCTTGATTTTCAAAAATTTGCATGCCTTTAGTTGGACATATTTACCTGCCACTCCTCATTATCTTATATAAACTGATGCGCTCATCTGGGTGGCTCACTGCCCTTAGAGTTTCCTGAGTCCTCGAACTCCTGGTTCTTATCCATCCCTCTCCTTTCAGACAGGAAAAATCAGGTCCAGAGAGAAGTTGACTTTCCCAAGGTCAAAAGGTGAGTGAGTGACAGAACGAGGTCTTGACCCCAGGTTTCCTGACTCCTAGTTCAAAGTTTCTTCCACCTCCCTCCTTGCCTTCCTGATGTCTCATCAAAAGTGGCATCTCAGTCCTCCCCTCTGTCCTGGAGAGTGTACCCTCAGCCCCTCTGCTCACCATGAAGCCCCTGCACCCCTATTCAGCCTCAGATAGGAATGGGACAAGGGATTTCTTTTATCCACATATAAAGATCGGAAGATGGAAAAAGTTTTAAGTTTCACAGCCCTAGAGAAAAAGAGAATCAGGAATGAATGTGGGGAAAACATAGGGGAAGCAGCGTGGTGTGAGAGGGAGACCCTGGAGGATATTTCAGTAGGTTAATAACCGAAGCTGTTGCTAAGTTGAAATTAGAAAGAAGTTTCTGCCTTCTGAATGTCGGGGAGGGGCTAATCCTGTCCTTTGATAAATGGATGACATTCTTGCAAAATGAGATGCTGCACCCCAGTGGCTGCTGGGGGACACTGGGCTGGGGAGGCAGGGGTGACAGAGGCCTCCGGAGCCCCAGCAATGAGGTTTAAGACACAGAACTGTGAGGTACATTAGCAATGAAATTGCAGTCACTTTGGTAGCTCTTTATTAAATAACCTGCAGCAGATACAATGGACAGAGATACCTGTCTCATCCTGGATTACTCACCTAGTCCCCAGCCTTTCCTGAGACCTTCCCCTTCTCTGTGCTTTCCCTGGGTCCTCTCTGACCAACTTTCCAGCTCTGCTCTCTCTCCTTGTCACTCATTCTCTTTGGTTCTGACCTGGACTTCTAAGGCCCTTAGCAGCTAGCTGCAGCTTTTACCACCTCCGCCTGAATAACGCTTTCCAGGATGCCCTGGGAGTGTAGGGACTCTTCCCTCCCCACCTCTCCCTGGTGTCCCCCATCTCCAGGTAGTGGCTTGGAGTGAAGAAGCAATAGGGCCTTTTGTACATTTCAGGGAGGACCAGTCTCCCTGGGTCTCCCCATAGAGGGTGCATTGTTTGGCCTCCTGGGAACTCCTGACCGTGCTAAATGTTGAACCACTCCCAGTCCACCAGGGATGCCATTTTCTTTGGCCTCTTAAATTCATAGCCGGTTACACCTGTAGAGATCTCAGAACTAGGAAATGGCCAGTACAAGCTTAAAACAAGCCTCGTTAGTCCCAACTACAACCCTCCTCAAATCTTCCAAATGTTGAGTGAAAAGCCAAACATGATTTGGTTGAGTGATTTCCTGAAAGGAAAGACAGTTCGAGAAGGTTGGGCAAAGCTCTTGAAACGTAACTCAAATAGTAGAGTTGCAGTTGATCCAATTATCTCCTTCTTTCTTTGGGAAAAAAAATTATTGAGTTTTTAATATATGCGGGGCAAAGTCTTAGGTATTGAGGATTTAGAGAGAAAGGGGATTTGGCCTTGTTCCTCAAATTGCTGAGTGTGATAGTGGAGACTAATGAAAATAATTAGTAAGAGTTTATTACAGCTGTTACAGAGCACTTCATATATATCACAATATATTCATATGTATAATACAGGTATCACTTAATTTTCACAACAATCTTATGACAATTACTATTGCTATCTCCCATTAAATAGTAAGAAAATGAGGCTCAGAGAGATTTAGTAATTTGTTCAAGTTCACACAGCTAGTAAGTGATAGAGCTGGGGTTTGAACTCAGGCTGTTTGGCTCTAGATCCAGAATCTGTATTCTTATAAACTAAAGCACAATTCAGTATAATTTTCATGGCAGGGGCCTGGAGATGGCTAGTATTAGACCTGAAGCAAGAGCTAAAGATAATCCAGACCAACCCTAATATTTCAGCTGAGAAACTAGGCTCTGAGAAGTTGAGTGGCTGTCCCAATATTAGAATTACTAAGTGGGTGTTGTACTCACACTACCCATTCTTACACGCCTCTTTCCCTTCCTCCACCTCTGCCAGGAATCTGGGAAAGTTTCCTAATCTGAGTGAGATGCACCCAGCAGGCGAAGTGCATTCCAGGAAGGGAGGAGCCTGGTGGAAGCCAAGATGGAGGCCCAAGATTCCTAGCAGGTCCTGGAAAACAGCAAGTAGAAGGGTGTGGCTGGAGCATGGGGAGTATGGGGGCGGTGGAAAAGGGGAGGGGACAGATTGGAAAAGGCTATTTTGTTAACAAGACAAAAGGGAGTTGTTAAGAGTGCCATGGTGAAATTCACTTCATCAATGCTTTCTCTGGCCATTGTGTGGAAAAGGGGAAGGAGGAGACATCCAAAGGACCGGTATGGGGAGTCTCCGGAATGCCTTGGTGTCAACAGGCCATTTATAAAGGACGTAAGAAGCGTGTGTAACAAGAACAAACAGGGAGCAATAGAAATTCGTCATAGGTCAGATACCTAACTTAAGTTTCCAAAAAGAAAGTTGAAGAGAAGAAATTGTCAGGGCAATTTGAAAAGCCTTGAACCAATGGGGTTTTACTAATAAATAAGAACAAGAGTGAGAGCTTTTCAATTGGTATTTTGCACTCAGCTTCACAAGGGGAAGAAAAATCTTTGGACTAAGGAATGGAAAGAAAACATTAGTAACAGAGAGCTGCCGCCTGCGAAGGGCTAAGAGACTATAAGACAGAGCCTGGGTTCTCTAAGCAGATTCACTTCTCCTGAGAGAGACTCAGGGAAGGAGCGGCTCCAAGGCAAGCTCATAGCCTTGGCGCACTCTGGGGGGATGAGGTTCTGCAAACTGCTGACCAGTTGTCTAATCCTGACCTCAGTTATGATTCCAGATGGGGTGACTGAGGATATGTTTGTGACACTCTCCCTGGCTCCAGTCTTTATTTTTCAAGCAACTTAAAAAAAATAAGTTGTATATAATTTAATAAAACAATACATGCAGAGAGTTTAAAAAGTCAAACAATGTTAAAAAGCTTACAACGCAACCCAGCAGTCTCCTCTGCCACCCCCTGTCACTCCCCCCTGCTGGCTACCGGTCAGGGTCACCAGAGGCACGCTTCTCAAACTTCTTTGCTTTTTTCTTTTAGCTTTTTAACATGTTTTGGTATCTATTTCCATATTTTCAAGTAATATGCATATAATGCTGTCTCTTGATGAATTCATTTTAGATGGTTTTGTCAACTTCCCCTGGTGAATATTCTCCCTTACAGAGCACAGTACTTCTGAGCCTCCTTTGGGTCAGACAGGGACATGTGACTGTTTCTGGCCCAGTGAAATTGTAAAAGGAAGTGATGAGTATCACTTCTGAAGTAGCAAAAGCTCAAATATGCTTCTCCAGTCTCTCTGCCTTACCACGGGATTGAGGATACCATGTGTTCCAGATGGTGTACCTAAAAGTTGCTATAAAACTTCTGACTGAGTGCCTCAATGAACCCCTGGCAACCTACCGGAGAAGTGTAGCATGAATAAGACATAAACTTCTATTATACTATGCCATTTAGATTTTGGGGTCATTACTTAGTCCATCCTGACTAATATGTATCTTATTATGAGGAATTTATTTCACTTATACCCCTTCTCCAACCCTTCTAATTACATCTCAATTTTTGGTTAATTCCATCATCATTGTTTTTAATTTTATGATTATGTCAATATTGCTCACTCCTGAGCTAAATAGTGTTTTATGATTAAGTCTCTTTTATTGTAAAAATAATTTATTTTCCTAAATTTCATTTTAGAACATTTCGTTTTGATATTCTAAATTCTCCCCATCTTTCAACAACTTTCTACAAGATGTACCTTATTACAATTTTCTACTCTGTCACACTGTTATATAACGTATTGGCTCCACTTTTCTTTTTTCTTGAAGAGTTTTTTCTTGAAGAGTTTGGAGCCCTCCAAACTTCTGCTTTAAGATGCACTAAAGGCTGTCTTAGATCTACACAATTGTTCCCTGTTTTCTGGATCCCATGCTGTCTTCTTTTTTGGTTTAATTCCTCTTTTTGATGGAGCACATCCTGTAGTAGCTTTCTTAGAAAGGGTCATTGGAAGATGTATTTTTGAGATTTTATATGTCTGAAATGTCTTTTACCATTCTTATATGTGACTGATAAATTGACTGGCTTTAGAAGCCTAGGTTGAAAACAACCATGGCAGAGACTACTTGCTGTCCACTAAAAACTTGGGCACAAAGACTACATTTTCCAGCCTTTTTTGCAGTAAAGTTTGGCCAACTGATTCAGTTCCCTTTAATGGAAATTAAAATTCCAAACTTAGGCCATTCAAACCCTCCTATATACACTCTTCCATGCTTTCCCCCCTTCTGGCCAGATGGATGAAGACAATGAAAATAAAATTCTAGGAGTTTACAGAGCCATGAGATGAGAAGAATATGTCTCTGAATAACCACATCCAGAACGCTTCTGCCCTGAACAACCCACCCAGGAATGTTATGTGAGCTAAAAATAAACAATTATTGTTTAAGCCAGTGAAATTTTAGGGCCTACCTGTTATGCAGGTACCTACTCTAACTAGTACAGAAATTGATTCTAGGATTGGAGTAAACTAAACTAAAAACTAAAATATGTGGCATTGGCCAGGGGTAGGTGGTGAGGAAAGAAATATAATGGGTGGAGAGGTGGAGAGACCTGTTATGCTGGGACAAAAGCATTCAGTAAAACTGATTCCAGAGATAATATATTATCCTGTGAAGACCGTGCCTATAGTGGAAGAGGTTGGAAGGCATGCAGGGTTTATTTTCGGATACTTACTTCACTTAACCAGGAAGAGATGCGCGCAGGAAAGCACTGGGCTATTTGCAAGTGGAAATTAAGGGTTGAAGAAACCGTTTCTGGATCCCACAGAGGAGGTGATGAGACTGAAGAAGTCTTGGAGTCACAAAGACCTTGAAGTCATCTCACTTAAACAAAGGAACTCATCTCTGCAGCAAGATCAGACTAAAGACGTTGTCTGTCTACTAAGCCTCTTGCTACAGATGGCTTTACAGTAGCTGATATTAATTTGACATATAGAGACTGACATGGGGCCAAAGAAGCAGAAAACAAACAAATTTAAGAGCCATGACTAGGAAATTTTGAATGTGGTTATTGGTCCATCCAACCAAAGGGAAGCAAATAGATCAGAAATCTATATTTTTAAAAAATTTTATTAGGGAATATTGGGGAACAGTGTGTTTCTCTGGGGCCCATCAGCTCCAAGTCGTTGTCCTTCAATCTAGTTGAGGAGGGCGCAGCTCAGCTCCAAGTCCAGTTGCCATTTTCAATCTTTAGTTGCAGGGGGCGCAGCCCACCATCCCATGGGGGAACTGAACCAGCAACCTTGTTGAGAGCTCATGCTCTAACCAACTGAGCTATCTGGCCGCCCCCCAGAAATCTATTTGAAAGAAGAAATTAAATTCCCAAGGAAACCGCAAGAATAGCCTAAAATCATCGTTAAACACTTGGACCCCTACCCTTCCATGAGCAATAGATGGTCTGTGAAAGTACTGGGACACCCAAAAAGGGAATAGTCCCAATAACCCCTTCAGGGGTGGCCGCAGGAGATAATAGACAAGGGAAAATTTCCTAGAGGGCAGAGCTTGGGCCATAGAAGACAATGGAGAGTTCCTCTTAGAGAGAAGATACAGGGTCCTATGAAGTAACCTCCTCCACGGCCAAGGCCAGGAGTCTCAGCAGGGTTCCATCATTGCTATGGGCCAGGCACGGACTACCTGTGTTTCATAATCTTCATTGCAGTTATCCCATATATTGGGTGTGCGCAGGTTTAGAGGGTGGAGCACAGTTCCTAAGTATTTGAACCAAGAGAAATTCCCTCAGACTTGATGGAAAAGACTGCACATCACCTAGAGGACTGGACATCGAGCAGAAAGCAAGAGCTGGATGGGCGCTTTGCTTTGTCTCTTTTGGAAGGGGACCGAATGTGTTCTGTGAGTGGCAGGAAGGCCACATATGCTGCTGACTGTAGCTGGGTATCCAAATCTGTGGTCTTTTCTTCCTGGGCACACAGATAAGGTAATATTTCCCAGTCTCCTTTGTTGGGAAACACAGACAGGTGGTTAAATTCTCTCCAGTGGAATGAATGGAAACGATGTGTGCCAATTTCAAGCTTGTCCCATAAAAACTTCCCCTGTGCAGTGTCCTATGTTCTTTCCCTTTCTACTGACTGGCTGCAGAAATGACAAGAAGGCTCCAGAGCAAGTGTCCCAACCTGGGGTCCATCTACCCTAAATTCAGGGGAGTCTATGAACTTGGGTGGGAAAAGTATATCTTTATTTTCCCCTAAGCTTGAACTGAAATTTTGCATTTCTTTATATTATGAATGCAGATAATCAACCACTGTAGTATTAGCAGTACCTGTGGCTTTGTCACTTGTAGAAATGACAGATATTTTCATATCACATTACAGTTGTTGCAAAAATCTCCAAATAACGTTACATCTATCACCACTCGCGAATCATGGCAGTTGTTAGACCTGCTACTAGATTGCACATAATTGCAGTCTGCCTGTTCACAGACATTCATGCAACACAACTGGATGACGCTTAGCAGAGGAGGCATTCAGCCACCAAAAGGTGAAGTCACATGGTCTCATATTGGTGAATCAGCTATCTATGCTGCTTTCCAGTAATTCTTGCCTGCAATTGCTGGTCAGTTAATATGTGTTAAGAGGTGAGCCATTTTCATTGATGGCTAAAGGCTTGTAAAACTGGATGATTCAAGTAAGAATTCTTAATTTTCTTTAGTATTGAGAGGTATGAAGGCCACAAATGTAGTCAATCTTCACACTGGTATGTCTTTAAAAAGTAAATGTAACTTTAAATCACCTATGCTATGTATGCATTGTCTTGTTGGCTATTGAATTCATACAGAAACACATATATGTTACTATACCAAAAATTGTCTTTTTATATTTCGATACCTATATGATTCATGCAGTTGGTTTGATTTTTACTACTCTGAGGTTTATGGATTTAAAAATATTCTGAGAAGCGGTCCACAGGCTTCAGTAGACAGCCAGAGAGGTTCCAGGGCCCCCAAATGTCTAGGAGGGAGCCTGTGGTATAGCTGAGGCACAGCGTGGAAGGAGCCTGGGGCCCAAGGACAAGAGCCTTCCTATTATGTGAACATCCATCCAGGACTATTATATGAGCAAAAAATAACTTCTGTTGTGTTAATTGGGGGATTTATTGTTACCAGAGCATATCCTATCTAATGCAAAGACATTGATCCATTGATCTGTAGCTTTTGTTAAAGTGTAACTGTTGTTACTTTTGAGAAGTTCATTGTCAGACTGATATGTATTCCTCTGTGTCATTTCCTGCTTTATATAACCCTCATGCTCACCATTTATTTTTTATTTTATTTTTATTTTTTTAGGATTTTTCCTTTACCTGTTGTTTTAAAATTTCACATGTTGTATCCTAGAGTAGGTCTTTTTTCCATTAATTATGCCGGACCCTCAGAGGTCCTTTTTAAGTCTGGCAACTCCTATCTTTCAATGGGGAAAATTTATCTCTTAGGCTATTTATCTAGTTAGCTATTGCTGTGTCACAAAACCCCCAGAACTTAGTGACCTAAAACCACAACAGTCATTGTTATCACCTCTCGTGGATCTGGGAAAAGCTCAGCTAGGTGTTTCTCTCTCATGAGACTGTAGTTGGATGGTTGCCGGAGCTGGCACAGAATGGACTGGAACAGCTGGGAACTTACTGGGCCTCTCTCTCTCTTCTCAGGGTATCCTATGTGATGTCTCCACATGGCCTAGCTTGGGCTTCCTCAGGCAATCAGGTGGTTGCTTACACGGTGGCTCGGGGCCCCAGGGCAATTTTTCCAGCAAGCAAAGCAGAAGGAGCATTGCCTTGGATGACCTAGCTTTAGAAGTCACACAATCTGCTTTGCACCCTACTATATTGGTGAAGACAGTCCGAAAACCTTTTCAGATTCAAGGGTAAATGAGTGAGACACCATCTCTTGATGGGGGCATGGCAAAGTTCTAGGATAGTGTGTGGGACAGAAAATGTTGCAGCTGTCTTTGGAAAATACAGCCTACTACAATTTCCCCTTCCTTTTCGTTCTTTCTTTCTTTTTCTCCTAGTAATCAGTTTTGATCCTCTGGATGAATTCTTTCCTTTCCTTATCTATTCTCTCTTATTATCCCTCATTTTATCTTTTTGTTCTACTTTCTAGGAGATCTCCTTGACTTTATCGTCAACCCTACATTTTGACTACCATTTTTAATTTGTTCTCTGTTCCTTCTTATATATATTTTTTAAATATTGCATTTTTGTCTCATGATGTAATATCCTGTTATCTTTCTGAAGCTATACATTATAATTTTTTGAGTTGTTCTGCTTTCTACAATTGCCTCTTTTCTCTATGAGTTCTCCCCTCCCCCTTTTAATTCTTTTTTCTTTAATGTTTGAGTCTTTCCTCAGATACTTGATTATTCTTGGATGTCTCGGATTGGAAGTGTGTGGGTAGGCTTGTCGACTGGTGTGCCTTGATTAGGTGGTCACCTGGCTAAAAGACCAAATGCCAGTATTTCTTGGCCTTTTCTCTGGGGCTCATTTGGTTTCTCCAGAGAAGCCTTCTCCCATTTCCTGTGTGGGAGCCCAGCTGCTGGGGTCTGGAGCAGACTAGGGAAGGACCTAGAGAACTCCTTACTGTGTGGATTCGGCCTTGATTTTCCTGGGCTTTCGGAGTTCCCATTTTGGAGCCTCTCTGGTTCCCTTATTTAAGAACTCCAGAACTCCAGCACAACATCAGGCCTCCTGCAGGGTGGAGGAGGAGTGATTGGCTGATTACAGGGGTGGGTGGGTCCCTAGAGTGGTCTCACTCTTCCTTTATACAGGGTTGCAAACAATCCCTGTGTCTAGCCCTCTGCCTTACTTTGACTTTCTGCAGTATCTGGTGTCTCCCATTTCTGAATCTTTCCTAGTTTTTCTGTACCCGATAGGTTTTCTTCTCCTTGGTACTGTCTACAAATACTGGAGTTTGACTTTCCTCCTCTTAGCTAGGTCACATGCCATTCTGCCATCTGCTTTGTTTCTTGTTGTGTTTCAGGGATTGAGATGTCGTCCAGCTTTATTGAAGATAGAGTTGTGTGTCTGTTTCTTTCTTCCTTTTATACATTAGGTGATGTTCAAGAGGAGAAGAGGCAAAACCTGGAAGCCCTCCATGCCCGAATGTCCCAGCGGCTTCAAGGACAAGTGTCTCATAGGCCCCCTGCTTAGGAGGGCGAGCCCTACACTTGGTTTAATGCTCTGTTGCTGCTATCTTGAAATTTGTACTAATTTTTGAACAAGGGGTCCCACATTTTCATTTTGCACTGGGCCTCGCAAATTGCGCAGCCAGTCCTGTCGACGGTTAATCTCCTGACCCATCTTCCATGCTGTCTGAGTGACTGTTTTGAAACAGAAATATAATCATGTCACGCTCTTGCCGGAAAGACGTCAGTGGCCCCAAAATCTTCAGGATGAAGTCCAACATCCCCAGTGTTGTATCTAAGCCACCATGAGTACCCAGACGGACCACCATAGGGCTTACTAACTGGTCTCTCAGTTCCCATTTTTGCCGCCCTAGAGAACAAAGAGTGCTCTTTGAAAGATAGGCTGGATCAGGCCACCCCCTCCTTCAGACCGCTTCACACTTAAAATACAGTGCTCACTCAGGCTCCCAAAGTCTCCCCTGACCTCCTCGCACCCGTCACCCATTCCACTTTCGCCCTGGTCTCCTCGCTGTTTCTTCCTGTTCTGTCTGGAAATCCATTCTCCCAGAAAACAGCATCCTTTCCCTTAATTCAGGTCTCTACTAAGATGTCACCTTTTCAGGGGGCTTCAGAGATGACTCATCGAAAAGAGCACCTCTCATCATTTTCTAGCCCTTTACCTGGCTTTATTTTTCTTTATATCATCGGCCACACTAAAATTATATTTGCTTATTTGTTAATTATCTGTCTTTCCCAATAGGACATATGTTCCATAAAGGCAGGACTTTTTGCTTTTTCATTGTTTTATCCCTAGTACCTCACTCACTATTTGTTGAATAAAAAATGTTTCTTTATTTCATACATTTCAAGAACTATGCAGTAATCCTCACTACTGGGTAAGATACACAAGGTAGCAGAACCTCAACAGAGATATACTGTATTTTGCCGTGTATAACGTGCTCCCATGTATAATGCGCACCCACATTTTTGCCCCAAACTTTCAGGGGAAAAAATCTTTCCTTTTAATTTTTTTAATTCAAAATTTTATTTGTTTACATTTAGGTACTTGTTTTTTGTATTATAAAGGAGTTTTACGATTTATTTTTTAGCATATTACAGTACAAGAAATTTTATTAACAAATAATTATAAAACACAAAAGAGATACAAGGTACAAGAAATTTTATGTACTGTAACAAATTTATGATATTTACGCACCTTAGAAGGCCAAGAACTCTTCGTCATCATTGCAAATTCGTCCTAAGTTCAACAAAACTGATGATCATATTCCAGGGTATTATTTTACATATGGATATCATTATTGATTTCTAGAATTACATTTTTAACTCATAAGCATATATAAAAGAATTAAAAACATCTGTATAGATACGGAATTAGTACTACCCATGTGTAATGTGCATCCTTTATTTTTCCCCTAACAAATTTGGGCAAAAAAGTGTGCATTATACACAGCAAAATATAGTATTTTTTATATGTTTTTTAATTTTTTAATTTTTTTTATATATTTACATAACACCCTTATATCCCAAGGGGCTGGTTTGGGTGTCCCCTTCTATGGGCTCACGAAGATCGTCCGCTGTGCATAGATCATATGTGGTTTTACCTGTCCATTTTCTTACCAGATTAGGGGCACATGCAGAGCAGAGACTAGTTCTTATTTATCCTTATTTTCCTAGAGCTTAGGTGGGTGTCTGGCACATAGGAGTTACTCAATAAATGTGAGTTGATAGTGAATGAATAAAGCAATTCCACAAACACCAATGACATCAAGAGTGAAAGAAACCCCTGAGAGAAGTTATTTGAATGTTTAGAATTCTCCTAAGGCCACGACTGAATGACGTGACTCTTTGTGAGTCTCTTAAACGTGATAGCAGAAACAGCCCAGATCCTTGCGAGCATAAATTCAGATTATCAGTTAGTGGGGGATAGTGCAGTGAGGATGAAGATGAGGTCAGAGGTTCCTGTCATTGCTGACGGCTGATGGTGGCTTGGACGAAGATGGTAGGGGTGGAGGGCATGAAACGTGGTTCGATTTTGGATATAGTTTGAAATTAGAGCCAATGTAATTTGCTGAGGAATGGCATTTGGGTTGTAGAGAAAGAGAGGAATCAAGGATACCTCTGGAGATTTTGGCCTGAGCAACTGGTTGCAAAGAGGGGTGTGCCATTTATGGAGAAAGGAGAGGACAAACATGCAGAACAAGAGTTCATTCTGAACACGGTAGGTCCCACGTGATGGTTAGGCACGTGACTAGAGGTGTAGTCACAGGAAAGCAAGAACCAAGTGTGGGCTGGAGGTATGCCTTTGGGAGTCAATAATGTGTAGATGGTATTCAAAACCATGAGATCACTGTACTGGGTTAAATAACATCTCCCCGAAATTTATGTCCACCATGACTTGTGATCTTATTTGGAAACAGGGTTTTTGCAGATTTAATCAAGTTAGGATGAAGTCATTCTGGATTAGAATGGGCTGTAGTCCAGTGACTGGTATCCTTTTATAAAGAGGAAAGTTTGGACACACATAGAGGGAAAACAGCCATGTGAAGATGGAGGCAGAGATTGGAATTATGCTGTTAAAGGCAAAGATTGCAGGCAACCACCAGAAGCTAGGAGAAGCAAGGACAAATTCTCCCCTGAAGCCTTTGGAGGGAGCATGGTGCCTTGATTTCAGACTTCCAGCCTCCGGAACTGTGAGGAAACACATTTCTGTTGTTTAAACAATCAGTTTGTGATCTTTTGTTGTAGCAGCTCCAGGAAACTACTATAATCACCAAGGGTGTGAGTGTAGATAGTGGGCAGGAGGCTCCCAATGATGGAGCCCTGGAAAACTGACTCTAAAGAGGGTCAAGAAGAGGAAGATCCTGCAAGAGATGGAAAAGGCATGGCCAAGGGCGCAGGAAGAAAGCCAGGAGAGGGGATGCATCAGAACCAATGTAAAGAAAGTATTTCTTTTTTTCTAAATTCTTTATTTTTTTCAGTTACAGTTGACATTCAACATTATTTTATATTAGTTTCAGGTGTACAGCATAGTGGTTAGACATTTATATAATTTAGGCACTGATCCCACCGATTAGTCTAGTACCCACCTGGCACTATACATCGTTGTTGCAACATTATCGACTATAGTCCTTAAGCTGTACTTTACATTCCTCTGACTGTTTTGTAATTACCAATTGGTACTTCTCAATCTCTTCACCTTTTTCACCCAGCTCCCCAACAACCCTGCTCTCTGGCAACCATCAGTTTGTTCTCTGCATCTATGAGTCTGTTTCTGTTTTGTTCATTTATTTTGTTCTTTAGATTCCACATATAAGTGAGATTATATGATATTTGCCTTTCTCAGTCTGACTTATTTCACTTAGCGTTATACCCTCTAGGTCCATCCATGTTGTCACAAATGGTAAGATTTCATTCTGTTTTATGGCCTAATAATATTCCATTGTATACACGGACCACTTTTTCTTTATCCAATTGGCTATTTTATTTTATTGGGGAAGGGGAACAGGACTTTATTGGGGAATAGTGTGTATTTCTAGGGCTTTTTTCCAAGTCAAGTTGTTGTCCTTTCAATCTTACTTGTGGAGGGTGCTGTTCAGCTTCAAGTTGTTGTCCTTTCAGTCTTAGTTGTGGAGGGTGCAGCTCAGCTCCAGGTCCAGTTGCCGTTGTTAGTTGCAGGGAGCGCAGCCCACCATCCCCTGCGGCATCAAGGAGTTGAACCAGCAACCTTGTGGTTGAGAGCCCACTGGCCCACGTGGGAATCGAACCGGCAGCCTTTGGAGTTAGGAGCATGGAGCTCTAACCGCCTGAGCCACCGGGCCAGCCCCCTATCCAATTGTCTATTGATAGGCATTTCGGTTACTTCCATATCTTGGCTATTGTAAATAGTGCTGCAGTGAATATAGTGGTGCATATACCTTTTAGAATTAGTATTTTGGATTTCTTTGGATAAATATCCAGAAGTGGAATTGCTGGGTCATAAAGTAGTTCTATTTTTAATGTTTTGAAGAATCTCCATACTATTTCCATAGTGGCTGCACCAATCTGTAATCCCACAAGCAGTGTACGAGGGTTCCCTTTTCTCCACATCCTCGCCAATACTAGTTGTTTGTTGATTTATTGATGATGGTCATTCTGACAGGTGTGAGATGATATCTCATTGTGGTTTTTATTTGTATTTCTCTGATGATTAGTGATGTTGAGCATCTTTTCATACTCATATGTCTATTGGCCATCTCTATGTCCTCTTTAGAGAAATGTCTATGCAGGTCCTCTGCCCATTTATTAATTGGATTGTTTGGGGGTTTTTTGGTGTTGAGTTGTATGAGTTCTTTGTAAATTTTGGATATTAACCCCTTATCAGACGTATCATTGGTGAATATCTTCTCCCATTCAGTAGGCTTTTTCATTTTGTTGGTGGTTTCCTTTGCTGTGTAAAAACTTTCTAGTTTGATGTAGTCCTGTTCGTTTATTTTTTCTTTTGTTTTCCTAGCCTGAGGAGATAGATCAGGAAAAAATATTACTAAGAGCAGTGTCAGAGGGTTGCCTATGTTTTCCTCTAGGAGTTTTGTGGTTTCCATTTTGAGTTTATTTTGTATATGGTGTAAGAAGGTCGTCCAGTTTCTTTTTCTTTTTTCCTTTTTTTTTTTTTTTTGCATATATCTGTCCAGTTTTCCCAATATCATTTATTGAATAGACTGTCTTTCCCCACTGTATATTCTTGTTTCCTTTGTCATAGGTTACATGACAATATAGGTGTTAGTTTATTGCTGGGCTCTCTATTCTGTTCCATTGATTTATGTGTCTTTTTTATGCCAGTACCATACTGTTTTTATTACTGTAGTCTTGTAGTATATTTTGATATCAGGTTAGCATGATACTTCCAATTTTGTTCTTCTTTCTCAAGATTGCTATGGCTACTAAGGGTCTTTTGTGATTCAATATAAATTGTAGGATTATTTGTTCTAGTTCTGTGAAAAATTTCACTGGTATTTTGATAGGGATTGTATTGAATCTATAGATTGCTTTGGGTAGGATGGACATTTTAACTATGTTAATTCTTCTTATCCATGAGCACGGTATATGCTTCCATTGATTTGTATCTTCAGTTTCTTTCTTCAATGTCTTATAGCTTTCCAAGTATAGGTCTTTTACCTACTTGGTTAAATTTACTAGGTATTTAATTTTTCTGATGCAGTTGTAAATGGGATTGTTTTCTTAATTTACCTTCTGGCAGTTCCTTATTGGTGTATAAAAGTGCAACTGATATCTGAATATTAATTTTGTATCCTGCTACTTTACTGAATTCATTTATCAGTTCTAATAGCTTTTTTGGTGGAATCCTTAGGGTTCTCTATATATAGTATGTCATTTGCAAATAATGAATGACAGTGCTGCTTGTTCCTTTCCAGTTTGGATGCCTTTTCTTTTTATTGTCTGATTGCTGTGGCTAGGACTTCCAATACTATGTTGAATAAAAGTGGTGAAAGTGGACATCCTTGTCTCATTCCTATTCTTAAGAAGAACACTATTAGCTTTTCCCTATTGAGTATGACGTTAGTTGTGGGTTTGCCATATATGGCCTTTATTATGTTGAGGTATGTTCCCTCTATTCCCACTTTGCTGAAAGTTTTTATCATAAACAATGCTGGATTTTGTCAAATACTTTTTCTGCATCTATTGATATGATCATATGACCTTTATCTTTCATTTTGTTTATGTGGTGTATCATGTTAATTGATTTATGGATATTGAACCAAATTTGCATCCCAGGAATAATTCCCACTGATCATGTATGATCTTTTTAATGTATTGCTGAATTTGGTTTGCTAATATTTTGTTGAGGATTTTTGCATCTATGTTCATCAGGGATCTTGGCCTATAGTTTTCTTTTTTTGTAATGTCTTTGTCTAGTTTTGGAATCAGGGTGATAGTGGCCTCATGAATGAGCTTGGAAGCATTCCCTCCTCTTGAGTATTTTTTAATAGTTTGAGGATAGCTGTTAGTTCTTCTTTGAAATGTTTGGTAAAAATTCACCTGTGAAGCCATTCAGTCCAGGATTTTTGTTTGTTGGGAGTTTTTTGATTACTGATTTGATTTCATTAGTAGTAATTAGTACGTTCAGATTTTCTGTTTCTTCTTGAGTTCAGTCTTGGAAGATTGTATGTTTCTAGGAATTTATCCATTTCTTCCAGATTGTCCAATTTGTTGGCATATAATTGTAATATTTTTTTTAATGTTTTGTATTTCTGTGGTGTCAGCTGTCACTTCTCTTACATTTCTGATTTTATGTATTTGAGTCCTCTCTCTCTCTCACTCTCTCTCTTTTATGAGACTGGTTAAAGATTTATCAATGTTGTTTGTCTTTTCAAAGAACCAGCTCTTGGTTTCATTGATCTTTTGAATTATTTTTTTTTAGACTCTATTTTGTTTATTTCCACTCTGATCTTTATTATTTCTTTCCTTCTACTCACTTTAGGCTTTGTTTGCTCTTCTTTTTTGATTTCTTTAAGTATAAGTTTAGATTGTTTATTTGAGATTTTTCTTGTTTCTTGAAGTAGGCCTGTATTGCTATGAATTTCCCTCTTAGGACTGCTTTCTCTCTGTCTCCTAAATTTGGAGTCAATGTGCTTTCAATTTCATTGGTCTCAAGGTATTTTTTTATTTTTTTCTTGATCTCATTGACCCATTCATTATTTAGTAGCATGTTATTTAGCCTGCAAAGTTTCTGTTAAGAAATTAGCTGGCAATCTTGTGGAAGCTCCCTTGTAAGTAACTAGTTGTCTTTCTCATGTGTTTGTGTGTTTTTCAGGGTTTTTTTTCCTGTAATTGATTTCTAGTATCATACCATTATGGTTAGAGAAGACACACTTACTATGATTTCAATCTTATTAAATTTATTGAGACTTGTTTGGTGGCCTACCATATGGTCATAAGTGCATATTCCATGTGCACTTGAAAAGAACTTATATTCTGTTCTTATAGAACTTATAGTCTGTGGCTTTGGGGTGGAATGCTAAAATATCAATTAAATCCATCTGGTCTAGTGTGTCATTACAGACTATTGTTTCCTTGTTGGTTTTCTGTTTGAAAGATCTGTCTATTGGTGTCAGTGGGGTGTTAAAGTCCCCTATTACAATTGCATTACTGTCGCTCGCCCCCTTTATATCAGTCAACATTTGCTTTATATATTTAAGTGCTCCCATGTTGGGTGCATAAATGTTTACAAGGGATATATCCTCTTTTTAGATTGATCCCTTTATCTTTATGTAAAGTCTCTCTTTATCTCTTATTATAGCCGTTGTTTTAAAGTCTATTTTGTCTGATAAAAATATCCCTACCCCAGCTTTTATTTCATTTCCATTCATATTAAAAAAATTTTTTTCCATCCTTTTACTTTTAGTCTGTGTGTGTCTTCCAATCTGAAGTGGGTCTCTTGTAGGCAGCATATGTAAGGGTCTTGTTTTCTTATCCACTCAGCCACCCTATGTCTTTTGATTGGAGCATTTCATCCACTTACATTTAAAGTGATTATTGATAGATACATAGTTATTGCCATTTTATTATTCACATTTATGTTCTTTTTTTCTCCCCTTATTCTTTTTAAAGAAGTCCCTTTAACATTTCTTGTAATACTGGTTTGGTGGGAATGAACTCCTTTAGATTTTTCTTGTCTGGGAAACTCTTTATCTTTCGTTTAATTTTAAATAATTGCCTTGTTGGGTAGAGTCGTCTTGGTTGTAGATCCTTGCTTTTCATCACTTTGAATATTTTATGCCAATCCCTTCTGGCCTGCAAAGTTTTTGTTGAGAAATCAGCTGACAGTCTTATGGGAGTTTCCTTGTAAGTAACTAGTTGCCTTTCTCTTGTTATTAGGATTCTTTGTCTTTAATCTTTGCCATTTAATTATAATGTGTCTTGGTGTGGGCCTATTTGGATTTATCTTTTTTGGGACTCTTCGTTTCCTGGAAGTGTATGTCTATTTTCTTCTCTGATTAGAAAAGTTTTCAGTCATCATTTCTACAAATAGGTTCTCAATTCCCTGCATTCTCTCTTCTCCTTCTAATACCCCTATGATGCAAATGTTGTTACATTTGATGTTGTCCCAGAGGTCTCTTAAACTATCCTCATTTTTTAAAAATACTTTTTTCTTTCTGCTGTTCTGATTGGGTATTTTCTGCTACCTTGTCTTCTAAATTGCTGATTCAATCCTCTGCTTCATCATCTAGTCTGCTGGTGATTCCTTCTAGTGCATTCGTCATTTCAGTTAGTTTTCTTCATTTCTGACTGATCATTTTTTATGTTTTCTATGTCCTTTTTTATGCTTACTATCTCTTTGTTGAAGTTCTCACTAAGTTCCTTGAGCATCCTTATAACCATTGTTTTGAACTCTGTATCTGGTAGGTTGCTGCCTCCATTTCATTTAGTTCTTTTTCTGGATTTTTGTCTTGTTCTTTAATTTGGGACATATTTCATTGTTTCCTCATGTTGGCTGCCTCTCTGTGTTTGTTTCTATGTATTAGGTAGATCTGCCACATCTTTCAGTCTGCTGGTGGCCGTATGTAGTAGATGCCCTGTGGGGCCCAGTGGCACAGTCTCCCTGGTCACCTGAGCCAGGTGCTCCAGGATCGTCCCTTGTGTGGATTGTGTGTGCCCTCCTCTTATAATTGAACCTTAATTGCTATTGGCACATCAGTAGGTGAGATTGACTCGCAGGCTGACTGGCTGTGGGGTTTGGCCGCATCCACAGCTTATGGGCTACTGCGGGGGGACTTAACCCAAGGAGCGGGATTTACCGCAGCAAGCTTTGGTGCCCGCTGAGACTGCTGTTTGAGTCTGTTGCTTGCGAAGCTAATTAGGTGGTACTCTGCTGTGGTCTGAAGCTGACCTCCAGATATACTGGTTCTGGGGCCTCTTGGGAGGGGTTCCAGTGCAGACTTAGGTCATCCAATGCCTATAACCAGCTGGGGACTACCTGGTAGGAGCTACAAAGCAATCAATGTTTGGTTGCTCCCTGTGCTGGACCTGGAGGTGTATGAGAGGTGGGAGAGGACCTGGACCTGGAGGTGGGAGAGGCCATGCCACGAGTATGGGCCTGGGGTAGCTCTGCAAAAAGCCCAGGGTACCCTGAGGCCTGCTGTCACCTGCTGTCTCCCGTAAGGCTCAGCTTCTGATAGAGTCTCCTGTGGTATGCAACTTGGGTGAAGCAGGGTCTCAGGGAGTCACCAGGGTGGGATGAGTGGTGGTCACCAGGTTAATGTAGGTTCTAGTTTGGTGAGAGTGCTGAGCCTGGAGCTACTCGGCAAAAGTCTCAGAACATACTGAAGCCAGATGCTGCCCACTTGGGGCCCACAAACCCCCAAGAGTTGTCCAAGAAAGTGTTCAACATGGGCAATGCTGAGAATGTGCTTCTGGCATTGTGGAAGTTGGGTGGGGTTGGCTCCCAGGGAGTCACCAGGGTGGAGTAAGTGGAGTTCATCAGGCCAATGAAGATTCAGATTTAGCCTGTGGGTGAGGGCTCTACACAGGACAGATGGCACCTGCATGCTGGCTGCACAGGAGAAGGATTCTACACAAGGAAAATTGTGACTGTCCTTTCAGTCCTTAAACTGAAGCCACACAACTCAGTCTCTCCTTGTTTCTGACTTCTTCTGAGTAACCATCCCCTTGCTGGAGCCAAGGCTGAGTGCCTGCAAGTGAATGAATCTGTGCATGTGTCCTTTAAGAGGATGTCTGGGTTTCCCGAAGCCTTCTGTCTCACCTGATGGTGGGAATCTCCACTGTTTTTCACAGCCAGATATTGTGGGGGTGGGCTCTTCTTCCAGGCACCAGTACCCCAGGCTGTGTAGCCCAGCGTGGGGATGGGTCCCTCACTCCTTTGGGGGGATCTCCATGGTTGAGATATCCCTCCTGATTCTCAACCACCACGTGGAAGTGTGGGACTGGCCTGTTTCATGTCTCTGCCCCTCCTACTAGTCTCCATGTGGCTTCTTCTTCATACCCTTTGTTATAGGACTTCTGTTCAGCTAGACTTTATATGGTTCTCCAGGATTGTTCTATAATTTAGTTGTCATTTTACTGTGGTCACAGAAGGAGGCAAGCACAGCATTTATCTATTCCACCGTCTTGGATCCCCTCCCAAGAAAGTATTTCAAGAAGATAAAAATGTAAGCTGCTCCAGATAAGTTGGTAACAATGAGGACTGCGAACTGGTCATTGGACTTGGCCATGAGGAGGTCACTGGTGGCTTTGACTAGCTCAGTTTTAGTGGAACGATTGATGTGAATTAGAGAATGGGAGATGTGGAAGTGCATATAGCAAGTCAACAATAACTACCATTCTTCTTGATGTTATAGTTGGCAAAGAGAATTTTCTCATCTCATCCTTACAACAACGCTATGAGATGGGCATCATTGTTTACAGAAAGAGAAACTGAGGCTCAGAGGCATTTGCGAATTTGACAGACAGGAAGTGAGGAAACCCAGGTCTTGATAAACAGAAGTTCAGGCTCTTTCCATGTTTCCAAGTTTCCGTCTTTCCATAGTCTGATGAATAAACCTTGGAGAGGGGTGGAAGAAAACTGATTCTTGCCTGTATCCGAACAGTACCAGGGCCTTCCTTCCCAGGAAACGTTTCCATTTAAAGAAGTTCTTTTGCTAGCCCTTCATTTGGGCCACACTCTCACTTGGCTTTTTCTGACGTGAAGGAGCACATCCCCTCCTCCTCCCAGGTGTCTCTGCCCTATGAGGGCTGAGGGGATGCACAGGGATGGGGAAGCTCATCCTAAATGGCTGGTCTGTTTCCTCCTCTCCATTCTGTCCTCAAGGAGAGGTTGAACACTCAAATGGCTCCTGGGGAGGGGCAGGTAATGGACATGACTAAAGTGGGCTCTTGGTGGGACAATGAGGAATGGTTGAGCATGAAGGCTTCCCTAAAGGTGTTTGAATTCAAGTTTCAAAAACAGAGTCTGCCAACAAATGTGACTCTGACTAAAGTTGGTCTGGGCCAGTGTGTGGACTCAGATGCTTTAGGTCACTGTATCATGCCTCCTTTCAGTTCCAGAACTGGGACCTACCCTTCTACCCCCAAGTCTCCCTGTCCTGACACAAATGGGTGCCTGGAGCTCTCCCAGATGACTGTTGTCTTAAGAACACCAGACAAGAGGACTGAGGAGATACTGTCATGCCACAGCCCCTGTCCAGATCTCTACCTTTTCTGAGGTCTTCATCTGCCTCCTCTCAATGTCTTGCTGACATTATGCTACATACTGGCTATCTTCTGTTTGCCTCTCCAGAAACCCTTTTTGGCTGCCTTTGGAGGGTGTTCTGTATGGACTGCATCAGTAGCTTCCATGCCCCCTGGTTTCATGTTGGATGGGAAACCTGACTGAAAGTCTGAGGAAGTGAGGAGAGTAAGGGCAGAGCACTTATTGCCCTGGTTCCTTCCCACAGGGTTATTTGGGCTCCACCAAAGGTCATATCTCTTTTCAAGGTGGCCTTCTCTTTCAGACTCTCTGAGTCTTTTCATTGCTTCACCCCTTGCCTTTAAGAGGAGGTTACAGGGGCCGGCCCGGTGGCTCAGGCAGTTAGAGCTCCGTGCTCCTAACTCCGAAGGCTGCCGGTTCAATTCCCACATGGGCCAGTGGGCTCTCAACCACAAGGTTGCCAGTTCAATTCCTCGAGTCCCGCAAGGGATGGTGGGTTGCGCCCCCTGCAACTAGCAACAGCAACTAGACCTGGAGCTGAGCTGCGCTCTCCACAACTGAGACTGAAAGGACAACAATTTGAAGCTGAACAGCACCCTCCACAACTAAGATTGAAAGGAAAACATCTTGACTTGGAGAAAAAAAAAAAAGAAAAAAAAGAAGAGGTTACAGCTCTCTGCTTTTATAGTCCTGGACACTGCACTAGTCCTTGGGGTTTCCCTATACCTGTCAATACCTTTGTAAATAACAGGCTCTTTGTTCTGGGTTGAATAGTGTCCCCGCCCAGAGTTCATATTCACCCTTAATCTTCAGAATGCAACCTTATTTGGAAAGAGTCTTTGCAGATATAATTAGTTAAGATGAGGTCATACTGATTTGGGGTGGGCCCTACCACCAATGACTGGTGTCCTTATAAGAAAGCCATGTGAAGACACATAGGGAAGCCAGCATATGATGATGGAAGCAGAGATTGGAGTGATACAGCTAAAAGCCAAGGAACACCAAGGATTGCAGGCAACCTCCAGAAGCTAGGAAAGGAATGGAAGAGTTTTCTTTTAGAGCCCCCAGAAGGAACCCGTCTTGCCAACACTTTGATTTCAGACTTCTAGCTTCCAGAACGGAGAGAGAAGTAAATTTCTGTTGTTTCAGTTACCAAGTTTGTGGTCGTTTGTTAGAGAAGCCCTAGGAAACCAACACACCCTTTGTTGAACTTTCTTTCAATTTTCCAAACTTGAGTGTGCCCTCTGTTTCCTGTGAGGACCCTGGCTGATAAGAGTTCTCTAACTCACCTCATCTCCCAGGAGCTTTCCGTGAGACCCCAATCCCCACTGTGGAGCCTAGGACCCTCCCCACTAGGGTTGCACACTGCTTTTTCAGCCATTTATTGCCTGGTTCTCAGCCAAGCTGGTCTCTGATCCTGCTTTGCATTTGCCACAGTTACATTTCCCTGGTTCCTCCACCCAAATATCATCCATTCTTAAGCCCAGTTCCATCCTGTATCCTCCAGCAGAAAGCTTTCTGGATTCCCCAGCCTTATTAGCTCTTGGTGTCAACACGCTTGATCCAGCATATGGGGTTCACACCGGTGATATTAAAATGGTGTCCCCAACTAGACTGACAGTTCCATGAGATCAGGAAGAGCACCGTATTCTTTCTGTGAGCCCCACCAGGCTGGGCACATGGTAATGAGAGTGAAGAAAGAGTCTGAAGAGTTTCTGGATCCGATGTTCTTAGTGTATGACTAGGGGAAGAGGCAGGACCTTCTGGGCTCCAGGGAGCCTATGGATCCTATGACTCTTACTAGCTGCAGCCCATCTGTGACATCATAGTAGGGACAGGGATCTTCAATGATGTGTGCTAAGTGGACTTCCATGGACTCAAAAAGATACTCCAAGAGGTGGGAAAAGAGCATCTTTCCCCTCTTCCCAATTATGTCTTTCCTCTCATCCCCTCTCGCATTTCAGTTCTGAGCCCATACTGTTCAAAAGAGTGAGTCTGACCAATTCTTGACCGTCGGTGTGCATTGAGAGAGAGGATTTTGGTATGTTCCAATCCTCCGGCCGGAAGGAATTGGACTTCTTGCCTTTCATTCTCTTCTCCCCTCCCTGAAAAGTCTTCTGGCTCACTGATACTCATAGCCATCGGCTCCCTTCCCCCAGCTCTAAATCTCTCTCTTTTCCCTTTAGAGAAAATGAAGAGATACCCTGTTGTAGAATCCGTTTCTAAGTCGTCATTCCTGAAGGAACAGAACTTTCCTTGTAAAGAGGCCAAGTGTGTATTGTATTGGCACAGAAAAGCTCTGTCCTTGCATTTCTTTCTCTCTCTCTTTCTGAGTCTCTTTTCAATGGATCTGAATTTTCCCCCTTTTAGGAAAGACTGGCACCTCAAGGAACTGAGATGGGAGGCAGAGGAAAGCCTGGCGGCTCAGTCCTCTCACTCATCAGGGAATAAGGCCTACATCTCTGTGCCCCATGTCTCTCGGCCTTGCCTCTGTGGGTGCAGCCTGAGGACCAAGGCAGTGCTGCACCCCCGGCCCCTGCCAGTCAAATGCCCAGCCTTTCAGGGGCTCCCCAGTTTGTCATCAGGGAAGAAGCAGCTGTCTTCTCCAGCGACTGTCTTCAGAGCTCAACCCTCCAAGAGTTCTCCAAAGCCCAAGGCCACGGCCATGTCCCAGCTGCTACCTTGGGCCAAGTCAAGAGCGTCCCACAATGCTGTGTCGCTACGCAAGCTGGTACCCATGGGTGTGTGGCCTCGGGTAATTCTTGACCCGTTCTCCAAGTCCTTACCAGAAGAATCCCTGCATACCTACAACCCACTGGGAGGGAGTCATTTCCCCAGCCAGGGAGACTTATCGTCCATATCACTTGTAGAGAAGGACAAAGCCCAGTTCTCGCTACAATTCTTGTTTAAATAAAAACGTGTTTGGTCAATTATGGTCTTTCTCCTGGGTTTACTGAAAACATGGTAAGGTAAGGGTCTGTTTTAACTGAGAATATTTTGTTTTCTCATTCTATCCCCAGTTGGGTTTTCCAGGGTCCTGATCTTATTATGATGGAAGGTCTTTCAGTTATGACAGCCTGTAACCCTGTGTACAGGGTACACAGGGACCCTTGGATTTTTTTCTATAGTGTTCGGTTCTGGCGGGCCATGGAGTCAGATCCTCCTGAGTTCAATTTCCATAAGCCTGATGGAATTTTGATTGGAATTGTATTGAATCGGTAGATCGGTTTATTGAGAACTAATATCATTAAATTATGAGTCTTCCCATTTGTGAACATGGTATATCTCTCAATTTATTTAAGTCTTTAAATTCTGTCAATAATGTCTTATAATTTCAATGTCAAGACTTGCACATTTTTCGTTAGATTTATTCCTAGGAATTGGATGCTTTTTGCTGCTATTGTAAACTGTGTTTTTTATAAAGAGTTTTTATAAGTACCAGTGATAGGAAGGGGAGCCTCTGCAAAACCTATCCTTCATCTTTTTTTTTTTTTTTTTAAAAAAAAAAAACAGGATTATTGAGATATAATTCGCATACTATACAATTCACCCATTTAAAGTATACAATTCACCCATTTAAATTATACAATTCAGTGATTTTCAGTATATTCATAGATATGTGTAACCATCATTACAATCAATTTTAGAACACTTTATCACCTCACAAAGAAACCCCATAACCTTTAGCTATTACTGATCTTGTTTTCTATTTTTTGTTGCTGGTAGAGAGAAATCCAATTTGAGTGTATCACTTACACTCAGTGACTACTACACATATTAATTCTAGTAGTTTGTAGATTCTTTTGGATTTTCTCTGTACAACATCATGCCATCAATGAATGATATTTTGACTTTCCTCTTTGCAATCCTCGAGCCTTTTCTTTCTTTTCTTGTCTCATTGTCCTGGCTAGGATGTCTAGTGCAATGTTGAATAGAAATGCTGAGAGTGGACGTCTGTATCTTGTCCTGATCTAAAGGAGGAAGCTTTCGGTATTTCATCATTAAATAGGATGATTGCCATAGGGTTTTGTTTGTTGGTAGATATTCTTTATCAGATTAAGGAAGTTCCGTATAAGTTTACTTTTTAAAAATTTTTAATCATGAATTGGCCACCTGAGTTCAAATCCTGATCTTTCACTTATTAGTCATTCTGCTTAGGGAGTTAGGGGAAGTCACTTACCTTCTTTGAGCCTCAGTTTTTTCATCTTAAACTGGAGGAAAGAATTTCTATCTTAAAGTTTCTTGTGAAATTGAAAATGTTTATGAAGAACACCCAACTCATAGTAGGTGCTCAATTAAATGCCTGGCGTTACATTATATATTGTTTGATTTATCATCCTCCTCCTCCTGTGTATATGCCTCATGAGGGTTTGCTTTGTCTCTGTTGTTCAACGCTGTGTCTTTAGTGTTTAAAACAGTGCCTGGCATATAGAAATTGCTTTGGGGAAAAAATTTTTTGATTAATCAATGTCAACTTCCTCTTTCTCAGAACCCCATGGCTGTGAAGCATGGTTTTAGGCCCTGAAATTATATTTGCCCATAGACAAACACATATTCTCTTGGGCACTCCAAAGTTCAGTGCCAACTTTCCTTTTGACTTTTAAAAAGTGTCATATTTTCCCCATCTCGATTGTTTAGTCAATATCTGTCACCCCTTCTCCCCTAACCTGCTGTGCATCAAAGAACAGAGCTCAGGGTCGAGTCTTAGCATTCCAGCTGCACTGTGTGACAGTGGACAAGTCCCTCCCCCGCTGAGCCCCTGAGACCTGAGGGGTTTCCTCCAATTCCTCCAATTATGGTTCCAAATCAGACATGATGCTTGTGGCCTTGCAAATCTCCTGAGAATCTGCTCTGCTTTACCCAAGTCTCTCTTAAGAGCAGCAAAAATCCAGGTCCAGGATGAACTTTCCCGAACCCTCAGCAAGTTTTGAAATCAGGGAGGTGAATGAAGAACTTGCAGCCTGAGGGATGAAGACTAGCCAGGGACATCTCTGGGCACTCTCCAATGCCACCCACCCTCAGTTCATACGAGGACTTCCAGAACACTCCTTTTCCCCTCCTGGAATGCCTTGCCTTTGCTGCCAAATCCTCTCTGTCCTCTAGATCAAAGATTTTTAATAGTGGCACCATTGGCATTTTAGACTGGGTAATTCTTTGTTTGGGGGGGCCTGTCCTGTGCCTTGTAGGACATTTAGCAGCATCTCTGACCTCTACCTATTAGATGTTAGTAGCACCCCCACCCCACCCCAAGTTGTGACAATCAAAATGTCTCCGGACATTGCCAAATGTTCCCTGGAGGAAAAAACAGCCCCTGGTTCAGAACCACTGTTCCAGATGGTCTTTCTAAAGCCCCTTTTTCATCCACCTCTGCCAGCTTAAATTGCCTTCCCTCAGTAGGCCTTTCCTGCCTCTCCCAGCTCACACTCACCCCGCTCAGAATGCTGAGCAACCTAAGCTGCCACCACATCAGGGGAGAATGGTGTGGACCATTACGGAGCACTCACCCCATACTGTTGCACAGACAATCTGATGTAATCTTCACAAAACCCGGTGAGCAAATACATGTATGGTCCTCTCCATATTTTGGATACTAGGGCCCAGAGAGGTGAAGTCACTTGTCTGAGGTTACACAGCTGGCAAGGGATTCAAATCCAGACTGTCATAAACCACTTACTCCTTTGGAATGCTTTTCTGAAGAGATGGGAGAAGAGGGGTGCTATGGACTCCCTGGAATCTTCCAGATGAACACACCTGTCCTAAGAACCTTCTTTATAGGAAAATAATGTTAGAGATGAAAGGGACCATACAGGTCTTCAGTCCAAGACTTTCGTTATGTGCAGGGAGAAAACTCAGGCTCAGTGACAAGGGTTGACTGGTGCAAGGTGGTGTGGTGCTAGCGTGGCCCAGAAGCCAACCTTCTGGGCTCTGGATCCCCATTTTGCTTTTCGAATACCTGAAGAGAGATGCCCATCTGGAAGGTGATGGAGTGGAACTGTATGCACGATTGGAGGATATGCGAAGCCTGGGAGTGTGAGTGGAGTGTGTGTGGGGGAGGAGGACTGGTGAGCTCTCTCACTCCCTCTGTTTTCCCTGAGTCTGGGCCGAAGCCAAAGAAAACACAAGCCTGGCCGCTCCTCCCACCAGGGGAAGTCAAAGTGAGGGGCTTTACAATTAGAGTCTGGAAAATCTTCCACCTCACATCCTCCCCCTTCCTCCAGTCCTGGGAGAGGCGGGTGGGGGGAGTGTGCTCTGCTGGCAGTAGGGACAGGGCTTCCAAGGTCTGGAAACAAGATGGGCTTCCCCCTCAAGGGGCTCACAATCTTTGGTAAAACCAGACAGACGTTGGGCGTAGAGCAAAACCCCGTTTATTACACACTGAAATTCCATCCACCAGGAACCTGGAGGCAGCCTTGAGCCAACCTCGAACGGAAAGAGCAAAGCCCGCCGGCCCGCCAGCTCCAGCCTGAGTCTTTACCTGGTACCCCAGAACCACCCCTATTCCTGCAATCCTCAAACTTCCCCATCCTGGTCCCGGCCCCGCTGTCCACATCCTCCCCGCTTGAAATTCACTCTCCATTTTCAGAGAAGTGGTTTAAGCCCACAATCAGGAAAGGATGGAAGATGTCCTCCCACCTTTCCTCAACCTCCCTTATCTCACACCCCCCTCCCCAGGCCTAGAGGTCCCCACCGGCTAGATGAGACCTAAGAGAAGGACAGAGTAGGGGTTGCTTCTCTTCGCAAACTCTTTTGGCAACCCCCCTTCCCTCCCCAACCATCTGCCTTCCCGCCCCGACTCCCGCGCCAGGCTGAGGCGCCAACGAAATCTGATCAAAATGCGTTGCCAAGTCGTTAAGGTATTTGAATTAAAAAAAAAAAAAACCTCCCAAGAAAGAAAGTATTTGATGGCTAATAATCTCATTTCAATATAATGGGACCTTCTTCTGCAGAGAGCAAGACAGGTTAAGAGATATAATTATGACTTTGCAAACTCTCTCCCAAGCGCGGGAGCCGCGCTGACAGGTCTGCGCGCGGCTGCGCCCGACTCGGGAGCTGCGAGGGGAGACGCTTTGTCTGCAGGGCCCGTTAAAGAGACACGGTCTCTTTTCCCCCCTCGGCCCACACAGCAATTTAACTGTCAGCCGCGTCTTCGCTCCAGGGTCGGGGGTGGGTGGCAGAGGAGGACCAGACTGCAGGAGGAGGGGAGCGGGAAAGGAGAAGAGCGAGGGGCTGACCTGTCAAACGCTGCTCCGGGAACCGGGAGCTGGGCTTTCAAACCCGTTCCCTCGGGAGCTCTTTAAAGTCACATCTCGCGGCAGGGTCCGGCAGGAGCAACGCTGGGGGAGAGGGGCGGATTTATAGCGGCAGCGCAGATTTATTGCCTGTCTCCAAAGTGGCCCTTTCTTAAAGGATCCAAAAGGACCGGATTCCTTCTTGGCAGAATCGCTCTGTTTCTGCGGGCGGAAAGGAACCGAATTAGGAAGCTGGGGAGAGATGGCGGGTGCTGTGCGTGTCTGCCCCCACCCCTTCAACCGCACACACACTAAGCAAACTTTCCCCCCTTTTACTACAATGGGAGAAAAATACCCATTTGAAGCCCAGATAGGGAATCCTCGAGGAAAGAATTTTCTCGGTTTCACATTTCACCTCTGCACGGAAGGGTGAGACCGGGTAACTCGAACGCGGTGGATCCATGTGTGCGGGAAGGAGGGGTGGAGGCAAGCGAGCGTTCCCGCACACTTAACGAGTACTGATTGCTGTTCGGGTCAGGAGACTGAGGGAAAGTCGAGGCCTGGAGACCGAGAGGTGTTTGAACTGCTACAGCCAACCAGCTGTGCAGCACCGCAGCGCGGAGGGACTCTCGGCGCCCTCCCACTAGGAAGTATGAGCACACGTGTGAGCGCGCGAATGCGCACGTCTGTCAGCATCGCTCCCAGGAGACCGCTCGGCTCCCAAGGCAAGGATACCAGGACACTGTACAAAAGACAGACCGACAGACAGACAGCCTGTCCTGACAAAGGGAGTCGAGGATGAAGGGGACCAGAAGGCCCCCACCCGCCCCCGGGTCCCCGACATCACTTGTCCCCAACTCTCACGACGCGACCGGAGCTTTACTCAGGGCATTTCCCGCTGCTCTCAGCGCCGCCTAACTTTGCAAGGAAGGAATTCGGAGCAAGCGGGTGCGCTACTGCCCCTCCCCAACCCTCCAGGCCCTGAAACTCAGGGACTTCATTCAGATGGTGGCAGGGAGGACGCCGGGGTGTCCTTCAAGGGGTGAGGCCCGGGTGACTCCCTGGATCATTTTGACGGGTGGGGCCGCCAGGACAGAGACTCAGCGACTCCCTCCTACAGTTGGTGAAGCCACAGTGCCAGGGTTCCGGGGTTCCGGGATTCCTTCTGAGCCCGGCGCCTGGCGCTGGGGGACTGTTTGCAATGCCTTCCCGCATCTTGCACGCGCACGCCGGCCACTGCGGCTCCCTAGAGTCATTCGCGCAGCAGTAGAAAATGAGGTTGGCGCTGTTGCGCCCAGAGTGGACCGCACGCCCGGCTGCGTATCCTCGAAATACTGTTTGGATGTGCGCGGGGTCATCCTCACGTGCCCATCGGCTCCCCCTGGCGGCCCGGGAGGCAGGACTTTCCCGGCCGCGGAGGACCTGGGGAAAACCAGGCCGGGAGAGAGAAGCGATGCTCACCTGGTTGGTCCCGTCTGGGAACCCCGCCCCTGCACACGCCACCCCTTCGGCTTCGTGGGGCCCGCGGTGGCCTTACTGTGCTCTGGTGCCTCTAGCTTCCCCGACTGTATCGCAAGATGGAGAGGAGACATATCTGAAAGAAGACCCCCCGCCCCATCAACTCACTAGGCAATAGCCTGCTTGTCGGGTTTCTGACACTCCTGCCCATTTTTCCCCCTTGGTGTTTAATGATCCCAGGACTGAGGCCTGGCGCGCGGCCTCCACCGGGGAGCGTTGCTGACAGGAGCCATGTGGCCGCTAGGGCAAGGGACTGGGGGTGTGGGCTCCCCGGGTGGCGGGTCGGAAAGGGGCCCCAGCCGAGCGCTGGGGGAGGGCAGTTCGGGCGCCGAGGACAACCGGCAGGGGTCCTGGCCCGGTGGGGGGCGCCGGGAAGGCGGGTGCGGGCCGGGCTCGCCGCCGGCGGGGTCAGGGGCGAAGGGGCAGGCGGAGGGCAGCGCGCGGGGAGCCGGCGCGGCGGCTCGGGTTACCGCGGCCCGGCCCTCCCACCCGCAGCTCGGGCGCGGGGGCCCGGGCCGACTCGGGCCGCCCCCCGCTGTTTGCATTTCTCTGGCAGGCGGTGGGGCTTGGGTTGAAAGGAATCGCCTCCATTTGGAACGTTGTTTATTTTTCTTAACTAGCCCAGCGCCGACAGACGACCCGAGAGTGCGGCGGCCGGACCCGCCGAGCCCTCGCTGGGAAGGGGTCAGGACGGGGGGCGGCCAGACGAGAAGAGCGCTGCAAGCCCCCACCGGGGAATGCGCCTGGGTTGGGGGAAGGGTCGCTATGGGGCAGAGAACGACTTTCTTTCTCAACGGAAAACGTACTTTCTCTCGTCACAGTTACCTTAGCTTTGACCTTGTGCGAGGCGGGGCGGCGAAATGGTTAAGCTTTCCGCTTTGGCGTCCGGCTGCCTTGGATTTCAGTTCCGCTTCCTCAATTTTTAGCTCCTTGACCTTGAGCAAGTAGTCTTTGTGACTCAGTTTCCTCGATTCTCAAATGGGTATAATGCAGTGCTTAGCTCTTTGGATTGTTGTAGGACTGAATGAAATTATTCACATAAACCCTCAGCGCAGGGTCTGGAACTTGCTAAAAGCTCGGGAGACATTAGTCCCTCTTGCGGGGGTTGTGGGTGGTTATTGGTGCTGGGGCCACACGACGGGGAGTGGGGGTGGGGACAGCCAGCAAGTATGGGGCCTCCAGGGAAGGGGATGGAGCTGGAGGCCCACGATTCTCAAGCTCTAGGGAGAGGTGCGGACTGGGGAGAGTTCTGAGCGTTTTGACATGAAATGAATAAAATGCAAATGATATTCAAAGCAACATGCTAATGAGGATCTATTCTTTGAGCGTCCACAGCCTTGGCAGTTCCCGAATAGTGGCGGAGCTGGCGTGAACCCAGGGACCGGCAGGGTCCAGCCGCCCGAGTCTCGGGTGTGTGTGTGTGTGAGTGTGCGTGTGTGCGCGTCGGCGCGAGCCTGCTCCGGAATGTGCGTAGCCGGCTCCGGGCGTGCTCGCGCCGTCATGAAAATGAGGTCAGGGAAGGTCGTTCCACTCTGCAGCATAAATCAAGGAGGAAAGGAGAATGGATGTGAGAGGCAGTCCCTGGAGACCGCCCCGAGAGAGGCAGAGCGAGGGAAGAGGGAGGGGGGGAAAGTTCTGCGGAGAACAGGCGAGAAGCGGGCCCAGGCGCTCTCCTTCCCTGCGCATCCAGCCGAACAGCAGCGCCCCAGACCCTGGAGAGATCACGCCTTGAATCCCCCATCCTCCTCCCCAGGCTCCCAACACCTTCCCCCCAATTTAAATGTTCTCTGTCTAAGCGCTCTTTGTCTGAACAGCGAGGATCTTTGCACCCAGCCTTTTCAGGAGCATGTAAGTGCCCGCGCGCACATGCCAGTTGCACACGTAATTGCACACTTGTTACTTGCGCGCAAACCGTAGAGGCTCGCGGGGGCGCATTGAGGGCACCGACATGAAACGTGCTGGAGCCGGCTGCTCTCTGCTATTCCCCTGCTATGCGTCTCCCGCCCGCGCGCGTCCTTTCTCCAAGCAGTCCGCCTTCCCCGGCTCGCCAATACCCACTACCGCCGTCCCCAGGACCCTCTTGCTTTTCGCTTTCTGCCGGCCGCCGGGGGAGTGCGTGCTTAGGCCGGTGTTTCCACGCGCGTGTCCTGTGACTCCAGAATCACAGTCCTGGGAATCTCCCGAGGCTCCGGGTGCCCTGGGCCAGAACTCAGGCACAAGTCCTGGACCACCCAGCTCTCAGGGGAAGAGGGACCAATGTGCGGCAGTCTGGGATGGGGAATGGGGTAGGAGAGGGGCATCTCTCTTTTCTGTATCTCAAGACTCCAGGCCCAGAGGGCAGGAGACAGTGCTGCGCCCCCTCGCGCCTCTGTAGTGCCCGCCGCTCTTTGCTCTCCGCTGCAGCGTGGCTACCCGCGGCTCCAGAAATGGGAAGAGAGCAGGGAAGAGGACGGACAGCGCCTGCGGTCTGCATTTTGGGACCAGGATCAGGTGTATTTTTCACCTTATTCTCTTTATGACAATGAATAATAACAGCGATGATGCCAAAAGCCTGTATGGTAGGCATAAAATAGATGCACAATAATATATACTGAATTAAATTTACAAAAAGTTGTCACCATCATGACCCTGAGCCTCCGTATTTTGTAGTTTAATTCATGAAGTCATACACTCATTCAACAAATACTCAGGGAACGCCTACTAAGGGACAGAGAAAGAGGACACCAAGAGCCTGGCCCTCAGGGCACTTACATTCTCCTAGGACAGAAAGACAGTTAAATAGAAAAACTCAGAGACATAATATGATGTTAGGCAGGGTAGCCCTTTGTGCTGTGAAGGAAAGATTAAGCTGGGTTAGAGAGGGCCTGTCTGGGGAGGACAGAGAGCCCTGAATGAAGTAAGGGAATGAGCCATGCAGACTTCTGGAGGGACAGGGTCCTAGGCAGAGCGAAAGGCCAGTGCAGCGGTGGAGATGTGGGAAAGGCCTGGGGTACAGCTTGACAGGGAGGGGAGAGGAAGGAGGTGAAATGGAAGTCAAGCCCAGCTTTGGAGGCCATGGCGGTGGGGAATTTTGGATTGTACACTAGATATGATTGGGAAACCACTGGAGAATTTTTAAAAAGGAACTAATGCAACTTCATTTGTGTTTTTAAAAATGATGAAGATGGAGAATGTAACAAATTTGTCATGGTTTCCCGGTTTCTGAGTTTCTTAACCCAGATTTCCAAATGTGTCCCAGTCCACACAATGCCAAATATGCATGCTTAGGCCAGAATGCCGCTGCAGAGGCTCAGGAGAAGTCTCCAACGGTATTGTCTCTCTCTGCCACCCATACTTCTAGGCAGGTGTCCAGAATGGGACAGTGAGTGTGGTCTCTAAATCGGCCAGCTCGGGAATCTGGGCCGTGGGGGAGGACGCCTGAGAATCTCTGGCGTTCCCACTTCCTGACTCTCCAACTCACCTATTGCCGTTGCTCTGCCTACCTCGGGCCCTTTCCGGGTTTTGGAGACAGAGAGGGCAACGAGGCTCAAGAAGGTGAGATCCAGTCTCCCTCTCTCCAATTCCGCTGCAACTCAAGCTGCGAATTCTTTCCCCGGGAATGTCTGGTTGCACGCCCATCGTGGTGCCGCACCGCCTCTGCGTGGCCAAGAGTGATACTACAGCGGGAGTCGGTAGAAGATGCAGAACTGTACCAGGGACCGCAGGGGGCGCAGGAACAGGCTTACCGATGGCTTGCCCGGTGCCAGGTGCTGTGAAAAGCGCGTCACTTTAACCATCAGAGTAACTCCGGGAAAGAGAACTGTCATTTCCCTTACTATACAGACAATGAAATTGGGGCCAAGAGAGGCAACGTAGTTTCTCTAAGAGCATATAGCTAATAAGAGGCAGAGTAATTTACTCACTTTCACAGTCTCTTCGTGCCCATAGGGCGTGAGAAGAGGGAAATACTGGCTTCCATCCTAGGAAGCTCTTCCTCCCTTTGTCCCAGAAGAATCGTCTAGACAATGTCGTTAGTACCAAGCTTCCAAATCCGTCTCTGGGACTGTTTCAAAGTCCTTTCTTCTACTCCCTTTGAGCCCATTTCAGATGGGTCCATGTTCTGCACGTTGAGACCGGTTCAAGAACAGCTGCACAGCTCTGTCCTGCATGCTGCATACGGGGGCGGGAGAGGGGTTGTCACGGGTCTCTGTTCCTTTTCTGAGATTCAGACTGGTCGAGCAACCTCGTCCCTAACGGTGGAGTGCTCTGAATAGCGAGCTCCTGCAACCGCAGAGGGCCAGAATAAAGGAAAAGCAAGGGATGACCACACGGCCCATCTCAATGCTTCTTTCCCGTCTTTATTCCCAAGGTCGGGAGACCCCTGCTTGGGGTGGCATTGGGGCTCCCTCTTTATCTGGGACTGCTCAAACTGGCTTTACACCTGCAGCCCTCCGGGTGGGCAGAAGACCACTGAGAAGAGAGAGCCCCGCCCATTCTCCAGAGATGCTGCGGGCGCGGAGCTGGGAACTGTTTGCCATCCTCTGCTGCCCCCTACTGGGACAGGATGTGGCTGCCGCCGCCGGCGGTCTTCCCAGCCCCACCGCAGCGCCTTCTTGTCTGCTTTCTCCTCTTTCTTCCCCGGACAAAGACTCCTTCCCAGAGGCCAAACGGGTTTCCTGGGAGAGAGAGGTAAATTTCTGGAAAGGTTTGGTGGCAGAACATTACAGAGCAGTGTCCACATAACGAAAGGATCATTATCCTTAAACATTTAATAAGAGCCTACAATGAACATGCCCATGTGAGGAGTTGGAGGAACCCTTCCCTCTGGCCCTCTGCCCACTTCAGGCTTGGGCATGAAGGGCTCACAGTTTATTTGAGGAAATCAGACACAAAATGACTCCTACAACTGTTTTAATTATAGGTTCATAAGAAGTTCAAAGATAGTACAGAGAGGTCTGGGGTAGGCTTGCCAGGTATGTGTCCGTTCTTGTAACAGCTATTGCAGTCAACATACAGACGTCTTCCATCAAATCCCTCATGCTTCCGCTCTCCAGTCACACCCACACCTCCCCTTCCAACATGCTTAACCACTGACAACACTTGATGTGTTTCCCATCTTTATAATTTTGTCCTTTTGAAAATGTTATATAATAGAATCATACAGCATGTGATCTTTCCAGAATGTCTTTTATTCCCCCCATATTTGCTCAAATTTTCAGAAATTGAGATCCATCCCTTTTATTGCTGAGTAGTACTCCATGGATGTATCACTGTTTACGTGTTGATCTGTTGAGGGACATCTGGGTTGTTTTCAGTTTGGGGCTGTTACAAACGAAGTTGCTACGAACAGTCATGTGCAGGTTTTTACGTAGACATAACTTTTAATTTCTCAATGCCTGAGTGCCATTGTTGTTTCTTCTGGTAAGTATATTTTTAGTTAGAGAAACTACCAAACTATTTTCCAGAGTGGCTTATCCTTTCTAGTCCCAACCAGCAATGTTTGAGAAATCCAGTGTTTCTCACCAGCATAAAAATAGCTTTAATTTTTAATGTTAGCTGTTCTAATAGGTGCATAGTAATATCTCATCATGGTGTAATTTACATTTTACTAATGGCTAGTGATGTTGAACATCTTTTCCTGTGCTTGTTTGCAATTGGTGAAATGTTTGCTCATGTCTTTTGCCCACTTTCAAATTGAATTCTTTTTTTTTCACTGTTGAGTTTTGAGAGTTCTTTAGATATTGGAGAGTTGAGTTCTTTGTCAGGTATGCGGTTTGCAAATATTTTCTCCTACTCTGTAGCTTGTCTTATCATCCTAAGGGGGTTTTTCGCAGAGCAAAAGTTTTAAATTTTGATGAAGTCCATGTATTGATGTATTTTTTTAAATGGATTGGATCATGCTTTTGATATTATGACTAAGAACTCTTCATAAGCACTAGGTCCCAAAGATTTTCTCCTATGTTATCTTCTAAACTATTATAGTTTTATGTCTTACATTTATTTTATTTTATTTTTTTTTATTGGGGAAGGGGCACAGGACTTTATTGGGGAACAGTGTGTACTTCTGGGACTTTTCTAAGTCAAGTTATTGTCCTTTCAATCTTAGTTGTGGAGGGCGCAGCTCAGCTCCAGGTCCAGTTGCCATTGTTACTTGCAGGGAGCACAGCACACCATCCCCTGTGGGAGTGAAACTGGAAACCTTGTGGTTGAAAGCCCGCGCTCCAACCAACTGAGCCATCTGGTCACCCTGGAGCTGAGTGGCAGCTCATTGACTTCATTCTAGTTGCAGAGGGCGCAGCTCGCTGGCCCATGTGGGAATCGAACCGGCAGCCCCGTTGCCCAGAGCTCGCGCTCTAACCAACTGAGCCACCCGTCCGCTCCTATGACTTACATTTAAATCTAAGCCCCAGTTTGAGTTAATTTTTGTGTAAGGTATGAGGTTTAGATCAAAGTTCCTCCCTCCTTAATTTTTTGCTTATGGATATCCAGTTGCCCCAACATCATTTGTTGAAAAGACTATACTTCCTCCATTGAACTGATTTTTGCATGTTTGTCAAAAATCAGTTGAACATACTTGTGTGGGTCTATTTCTGGGTTCTCAATTCTCTTCCACTGATCCCTCCACCAATACCCCACAGTTTTGATTACTGAAGCTATATAAGTCTTGAAACTGGGTAGAATGATTTCTCCAACTCTATTCTTCTTTTATAGAATTGGTTTAGCTCCTCTGGTTCCTTTGGCTTTCCACATGATTTTTGGAAAAATCTTGTTGATGTCTACAAAATTTTTTTTTATTTATTGCTGGATCATATATGTCTTTCTTTTTTCCTTCCTTCTTTCCTTTCATGAGTTTGTACATAATGAAAATGTACAGCATGGAAGTAGATATGTAGTAGTTTGAATGGTGAACCGCCCCCAAAAAATATGTCAACATTCAAATCCACGAAACCTGTGAATGTTATCTCATTTGGAAAAAGAATCTTTGCAGATATAATTAAGTTAAGAATTTTGAGATGAGATCATCATGTTTACTCATGTAGGCCATACATCCAATGGCAAGTGCTCTTATAAGAAAGAAGGCACAGACAGAAGAGGAGGAGGCCTTTTTAACACAAAGGCAGAGATTGGAGCGGTGAAGCTACAAGTCAAGGAATGCATGAAGCCACCCAGAACCCAGAAGAGGCAAGGAAAGATTCTCCCCAAAAGCCTTCAGAGGGAGAGTGGCCCGGCCAATACTTTGATTTTGGTCTTCTAGCCTCCGGAACTGTGAAAGAACAAATTTCTGTTCTTTTATGCCACCAAATTTGTAGTAATTTATTGCAGCAGTCCCAGGAAACTAATACAGGATATAAAGAGAAAGTTGGTCTTCTTGACCCACGGACACCCATTTTTCCTTCCCAGCAGCCACCACTGTTGCCGTTCCTTGTGTGTCATCCTTCCAGAGATATTCTTACAGAGCCCCTCAATAATTGGCAGGGACAGTCAAGATCATTTTACGAATGAGGAGCCTGAAGCTCAGATTGGATGAATCTTGGCCAAGGACCCCCAAGCTAGTCAATGACAAAGATGAACAGGAACCCAAGATTCCTGGACTTGGTTTTGTTCTTCTTTGATGTAAAAGAAGTGTCTAGGAACAGGTTTTGACATTAGGGTAGGGAGAGAGAAGAGGAGGGCACCAGGTGAGTGAAAGAAGGGGAATACCATGGCGATAATAAAGGGGCGTAGACACTACTATGACATCACCTCAGATGGGCCGCACGCAGTTCAGTGCAGCTCCACCAGGTGATTGACAGACTATAGAAAGAAAGTCCATCCAACTGGCTTTTGTGGAGTCGCTATTACATTTCAGGTGGTAAACTGTATTAAGAGCTGTCAGTATGAAGCCCTAGTAATATCTAGTAAGGGAGTGAGGCTAGTAAGTAAAGCAGTATGGTAAGTGATTAGGAAACAAAAATAAAAACACAAACAGAGGTATGTACTATGTCCTAAGAAAGCCTGGGGTGAGGCACGGTCCTTTCTATTTAGGAAACTGGGAAATGTCTTGAATTTAATTCAGTAGGAGTTTACCAGGTACACAAGGAGGGGAAAAATTGTAGGCAGAAGGGTAAACCACTTATGGAACGATGGGAACCTACAAGAGAAGCTGTATCGCAAAGCCGTGTGGGAGACACTGTCAGTGCCTTGCCCGGATCCCGCGGCATCTCCGTGTGCTCTCTGTACCCGGGGAACAGCCCTCAGACAGGGAGTGTCAGGAGTTGGTGTGTAAATCCCCCAGCTCCTTCACCCCTCAGGTGGGATCATTCTGAGGCATGTGTTTTCCAGTTTCTTTCCAGGATTAAGCCCCTGTTGTCCACTGTGCTAATTGACTGAATAGCTCACCCTTCCTTCCCTGTATCACTTTCCACCTCTTCCTCACTGGTGTTTCCATCACCTCCCAAATAAACTACTTGCACTCAAATCCTTGTTTCAGGGTCAGCTTCTGGGAGAATCCAAACTCAAATAAACCTTGAGCAGCTCTACATGTGGTGCAGTGACAGGAGATCCTGGAGCAGGGGCCTGTCATGGTGGACTTTTAATGCCCTATAAGGATCGTGTCACCTTTCCCTCTAGGCAATGGGACAGTCATTGAAAGTTTAGTAGGGGCGCGACATGACCAGATCTGCACTGTGCAAAGCCCGCTGTGGTCACATAGCCAATCATTAAACGGTTTCACCCACACTTAGAATGAAATCCTAACTGCTAACTGTGGCCTAAAAGGCATTGCATTACGTGGCACATGCCGCCTCTTCATCCTCTGAAAGCTGTGTGTTTGAGTTGGCAATTGTTAGGTTATTGTTGACCCACATGGCTCAGCAGGGCCTGAGCCAGATGAAGAGCTGTGGTAGCCTGGATTGTTCTTCTCGCTTCTTCACTCCCTCTTGCCACATGACCTTGCAGTGCGTGAAAGTGGGTGGAGTATATTTTCCTGCTAGACTTCTTCTGGCCAGTGGAATGTGAGCTGAAGTGCAGTGCCTTAGAAGGCATCACACATTTCCACTCATTCTCTTGCACTCCTACCATTCAGCACGAGAAGAACACACCGTAGGAGCTGCTGGGCCAGAGGACAGGAGACACGTGGAGCAGACAGAAACCCAAATTGAAGCCTGGAACCAAACCCAGCCATCCTGCAGCCTGAAGCCCGAGTGAGAAAAATAGATGCTTGTGGTTATAAACCCCTGGCCTGTGCATCAGTGTGGCAAGAACTCACTGCTGCAGCAGTGAAATGGAAGAGAAGTCGGAAAGTGAACGAGGAGTATTTAAGCCCTTAGCTGTAGAGAATGAGAAGCTAGTGTCGTCTTCCTCCTCCTCCTCCACGTTGCTTTTAGTTTTTAGCTGCCTAGGATATAAGCCCCTTTCCCATGTAAGGACAACTATCCACTCTGTGAAACTTTGTGGGAAGCGGAGCCCACCTCCCAGGATTCTAGCTAAAAATGTGGGCTCCTCACTTCCCACTCTTCCTTGTGGACTAAATCATCTGCTAATAAAATCTGCCCCACGCAGATTGTGCATCAGGTGGAGCTTGTGATGCAAAGAAAGAGAGAAGAATCCATTCTTCTGGTGGCAGTGCCATTTGTGGCAGCGACACCCAGTTGGGGGAACAGGCACAGCAGCAGCAGCACCCAGGGTCTTGTGCTAGAAGGGCTCTCAGTGTAGCTGTGGCATCAAATGCTCATCGGTGGCAGGAGCAGGGCCTTCATTGGTCCAGCTCTGTGGTGTGATGGTGGCTGCTACCCTGTAAGCAAACCCTCTGAATACGCTGTGGTACAGTGACTACATTAATGGACTCAACTCACGTCTCCCTGCATCCCTGTTGTCTTGTCACCTTCCCATTCTGACTCTGGACTCACCCTGTGACTTGGTTTGGTCAACGTATATTAGCAAACGTTTCATAAGCAGAGGCTTGAAAAGCACTTGTGTGATTGGGCTCACTCTGTATCTTAGTCCATTTGGGCTGCTCTAATAAAATACCACAGACTGGGTGGCTTATAAACAATAGGAATTTATTTCTCACAGTTCTAGAGGCTTGAAGTCCAACCTCCAGATGCCAGCACCGTCAGGTTCTGGGAAAAGCTCTCTTCTGCATTGCAGACTTCTCATTGTGTCCTCACATGGTGGGAGGAGCCAGGGACCTCTCTGGGACCTCTGTTGTAAGAACACTCGTTTCATTCATTCCACCTCATGACCGAGTCACTTCTCAAAGGCCCCACCTTCTAATATCACCTTGGGCATTAGGTTTCCAACATATGAATTTGGGGAAACACAAACATTCAATTCCTAGCACTCTCCCTGTTGACCTCTGCCATTGCCATTAGAACATGGCTTGGCCGGCCCATTGGATGATGAGACATGTGACACTAAGCCGAGTCTCCCTGAGTTATCCCAGCTGAGGCCGTCCTAGTCAGCCAACAGCCAATTGAGCTTCAGACATATGAATGAACTCAGCCAAATCAACAGAGCTCTCTAGCCAACCAATGTTGACCTCAGATACTTGAGCAAGTCTGGCTGAGATCAGCCACGCCCCAGATAAGCTGAACCCCACAGACTTGTGAACTAAATACTGTTCATGTTATATGCCACTGAAGATTTGTGGTTCTTTATGTGGCACTATTATGGCAGTAGATAGCTGATGGTTCTCTAGCCCTTTCCACAAGCCTATGAGCTGCCTTTTCTGCTAAATCAGCCAAGAATTGATATCTGTTGCTTGCTCTGACTAACAGAGAAAGACTGAGTGTAAATTAGAGAGAAACATGGGCTCAAGGGAGAGGTTGTTTGAGGTTGGAGAGACAACAAGCTTATAGGCAGAGTATTGGAGGGAGTTGTATTTATTAATACTAGGACATAAGTGTGGCTGCAACATCACAGTGCTTTAAACATGATGGAAGTTTACAGTTGTTCTCATGTAAAAGTCTCAGCTGGCATGGCCACTCTGCTGTGTGACATGTTCAGGGGCCTTGGCAACTTGTCTCTAAGCTCTGTCGTATCCGCGCCCAGGGGGTCCAACATGGTTCCCACACATCCACATCTCGGCCACTGGGATGAGGGAGGGAGTATAGGACTTGCTCCTTAACGTTTGGTGGTTATATTTATTTCTTCCCGTTTCAACCCATTCTTAGAAATTGGCCACATGGCCACACTCAGCAGCAAGAGAGGCTGGGAAAGGCAAACGTTCTGGCCAACCATGTGTATACCTCAAATTCTGCTTCTGTAGAAGAAAGGGCAAGAGATAGTAGTGGTTCCTACCACGGGAATGGAGAAGAAAGGCTAGTTAATGGAACAAGATCTCCATGGTAGACTTGAGTAGCCATTTCCTTCCTTCTTCCTTGTTAAGAGAGCTCATCTTTTTAGAGAGGTGAGGCAACTGTTCCCAGTCTGGGCATAAATCACGGTTTATCTAAGTCAGTTCGGCAATCCTACTCAGCTTTGGCAGGACCTTTGCTTCCCCAGCCTCCCCTGCAGCTCTGCGTAGCCACGTGACCCAGTTCTGACCAAGAAGCCATGAGGGGCAGGCTGCCGGGGGCTTCTGGGAAGTGGTTTCCTTCCTATGAAAGACAAGCACAGAGGAGAACTTACTGGCACACTCCTGTTTGGAATACTGGTGTGAGGTGCTATAGCCGTCAGCCTACGACCACTAGAGAAAGGGAATTACAGGTGCCAACCTAGAGCCCTGACGCCTTTCTGAGGATTCAAATGACCGTAAGAGACGAGTGGGGGTGAGCCAGTGGAGAAGGGGAGAAAAAATGTTTGAGCAAGTGAGAACATTGTATACAGGTGATGAATGCTCAGAGACACCCTGGAAATTTGGATCGGAGTCAGATCATGAGGCCTTTGTATGCAGCGGAGTGATTTCCTGTCAGAATCACCTCATTCAGAGTTGGGGCTGGTCCCCCTGCTTGTTGGCTGATTCACCACCAAAGCATGACACGCATTTTCTCTTTGTAGGTTTAAAAGGAATGCCCTTGTCTCCCCCATTAGGTAGTTACAAGACTTTTGCTGTGGACTATGTAGGCTCTTAAAGGCAGAGATCTATGTGGCTGTGTAGGGGGTGTTGACTTGAGAAGTTGAGGGAGAAGCCAATGGATCCCATCCCCTACAGCAAGTGGGATTTCCTTATTCTTGAGGGAATAGAGAGGTGTCTGGTCCTGCCCACCGTGGAGCCCTAGTTTGACTTCCTTCCACACCCTGGAGAGACAGGATGTCTAATGGGTGAGCTGCATGGACAGAGGAACTGAGCTCTAAGCCACAGCCTTTGGGGCGCCGAGCAGTGTGACAACCGAAGCTCGGACACACACCAGCCTGAAGTCCAGGGCCCTTCCCTGAGATTCCTAGATTGGGTGAACTTGAGGATTCTATTTGATTGAGATAGAATTTCTCCTTAAATCCTTGAGAAAGAGCGCTGAGTCAGATTTCATATTATTTAAAAAAAATAAAGATAAAATAATAAAGCCACTTCTTGCATTACCGTGTTCAATTATGGTACATATTCTAAGTGCTATACAAAGCCAAGGAAAAGGGTGTGAGAAGAGGTCATAAATTATCTCAGTAGCTTTCCTTTAAGCTGATGGATGTTTTACAAGGAAATGTGGAAGACATGTCTCTAAGAACTCAAATACATATATATACCTACATATAGATATGTAGATATATATATATATATATGTATATATATATATATATATATACACACACAAAGTATCCATTTTCATTTTAAGAAACTAATTAAATTGGCCTGATACTACTACCATGTTTCCCCGAAAATAAGACCTAACCAGAAAATAAGCCCTAGCATGATTTTTCAGGATGCTTATAATATAAGCCCTACCCCCAAATTAAGCTCCAGTTAAGATTGTCAGCCAGATGGACGCATTTAGTATGTCATTGTGACACACGACGGACGTATTGAATTATAAAATAATAATATTAATATATAATTAAATATAAATAAATAATATTATTGACATTAATACTTAAAATAAATGATAATATAAGTTATAATTATTTATAAATACCCAAGCAAGTGCCTTTGAAGGAGAGGTAAACGCCTATGTAAACAGATGAACTCGAGACTTATTGCTGAATGACCAATCAAAGTACAGACACAACGCACGAATAACGTGTGCACTTGATAATGAACAAATGTGACTGTGTCTAATACGAATCTTCATAATTCAATATGTCATGTGTTATAACAGACGTACTTAATGCACTTGTGTGAAATAAACGTTTTTTGGATTTTGTTGCCTGCAATTTTTTGTTGGTTTTGTGTGGACCATCATTCTTAACTGTCATCATTTTTGTTGCCACTCCTGTCTCGTAAGTCTTCAATTAACACTTGATTTAATGGTAGATCTAAAAGGAATAATATTTTGACCCCAGACAAGATGAGTGCAAAAAGAAAGAGCTATTTCCTTGAGTATAAGAAAGGGCTCCTCTGGCTCTCAGAGATGCCTCAGAATCCAGACATAGAGCCTGTAGCCAGAAACAGGGGCAGCCTCTCACCTGTGGCCGTCATGGGGGTACTGACAGATGCCTCATGCATGCCCACCAGCTCCTGCTTCTAGCTCCACGTGAGTTATACTCGTAGGTATTTTTACTGAGGTTGGGGAGTGTTAAAGAAAACATCGTCCATGACACTTGTTAAAGACTGTAAGGACGATTTTACTCAAGAGGGATTCCTGCAACGGAGGTTTTGTCGTGGGGGAGAGAGATTGGGCCCAACTCCGAACACAGCAAGGGCAAGTGGAGATTATAGCTAAGTAGCAGGGTGGGGGTGAGTGGATGGAAAAGTACCAAGAGGAGACGTAAGGCTGGGAGGATGTTTGCTGCAGGCAGGCCAGTAACAAGTGTGGGGATTGTCACTCAACTCACTCAGCAGGATTCTTGCTAAAACTGGATTAAGAAGCCAAGGACAGAGCCCAAGTTTGGGGCTAACTCAAGAAGAGGACTCAGAGGAGCCTGCCTCAACTTTGGTTTGGGGGGAGTTCCTAGTACTTGGGGTCCAGCCCCTCCCTAGTTCAATACCCAGACATCCCTTCTGAGGTCCTGCGCCCTCTGGATGCAGCTCTGCCCGTGAGGATGCAGGGTTTCAACACTCCACACCAACGAGACAGGAGCCTCTGTTTTTTCTTTGTTATATAAGGAACTTACACAAATTGGGGGAAAAATCACTAACATCCTAATACATGAATGTATTAGGTAAAGGACATAAATAACTTGTAAAAGGGACAATGAAACTGGTCAACAAATACGTTTTAAATATTCAGTTTTAGCAGTAATCAATAAGGTTCAAAAATTAAAGTATGTTGATTCTTCCAATCCATGAGCACAGAATGTCGTTCCATTCCTTTGTGCCTTCTTCATTTTCTTTCAAAAATGTCTTATAGTTTTCAGCATATAGGTCTTTCACATCCTTGGTTCAGTTTATTCCTAGGTATTTTATTCTTTTTGCTGCAATTGCAAAAGGAATTGTTTTTTGTATTTCTTTTTCTGAGATTTCATTGTTAGTATATAGGAATGCAATGGACTTTTGTATGTTGATTTTGTAGCCGGCAACTTTACTGTATTCATTGATTGTTTCTAATAGCTTTTTGGTGGAGTCTTTAGGGTTTTCTATATATAGCATCATGTCATCTGCAAAGAGTGACAATTTAACTTCTTCATTCCCAGTTTGGATGCCTTTTATTTCTTTCTCTTGCCTGATTGCTCTGGCGAGGACTTCCAACACTATGTTGAAAAGCAGAGGTGATAGGGGACAGCCCTGTCGTGTTCCTGAACGTAGAGCAAAGGGCTTCAGTTTTTCTCCATTAATTATGAGATTAGCTGGGGGTTTGTCATATATGGTCTTTATTATGTTAAAGTATTTTCCTTCTATACCTATTTTATTAAGTGTTTTAATCATAAATGGATGTTGTGTCTTGTCAAATGCTTCTTCTGCATCAATTGATATAATCATATGATTTTTGTCCTTTATTTTGTTTATGTGATGTATCACATTGATGGATTTGCAGATGTTGAACCATCCTTATGCTCAGGGGATGAACCCCACTTGGTCGTGATAAATAATCTTTTTAATGCATTGTTGTATTCGATTTGCTAGAATTTTGTTTAGGATCTTCCCCATTCTACCAAAACTGTATGGCATTATGCCATATCTACATCAAAAGATAAAAGGAAATATTGTTATATATAAACATTATATATGTTTCTAAAGTACGCTCTGTGAGCTATGTAAGGTAATGATAAGGGATTGTATTAGCTAAATATTGTGTATAACTTAAAAGCCAAGACAGTAACCAGACAATACTTCATCTGTCTAATCAGGAACCCAGAGCACATAAAAGATAAATGGGAATAACCCAAAAATACTGGGGAAAGTGAGACTCCTACACTGGGGGAGGACCCAACAACTAGAATGAATAAACTAGGTAACTTTTTACCAAATCGTATATCAGGTTTATTCCAATTTGAGAAAAATACCTTCAGCAAACAAAGAGAATAGCTTCACATCCAATTTATACCTAAAATCCTGCAGGGGGAACCGCTCTCTGACCAACTGCTCGTGAAAGTTTTACTCTCAGACTTCCTCTATCAAGAGCAAAGAGCTCCTGTCCTTAGGGCCAAAAATGTGAATCAAGATAATATGTCCCTCTCTCCTCCCATATGCATTTTATTTTACGTAGAGGTTATGTATGGTAGGGAGGAGTAGTTTAAACATTCCTTTAAGAACACTACCTTCCTTTCCTCTTATTTTCTATACAGAGTAATCTTTGGGAGAAAACCATTAGTCACACAGGAAATCAGAAATACACTAATTGAGGTTGTTGAAATGGAAGCCAGGCACGGAAATCATAATAAATAAATAAATCATAATAAATAATAAATAAATAAATCATTTCATAAATAAAATGAAAACTATTCTGTTTTCCCACTCAGGCTCACAGAGAATGTACGTTGCTTCACAGAGCATACTGACTCCATAATTTCCTTAAAGAGCTCTATCAAATCTTTGCATATTTAAAGTCCCATTTCCTGGCCTTTCACAGCACACCAAGTAACTGTTGAATTAATCACCATAGACTTTTTTGTTAAAGAAACATCACCGCAGCCAATAGCTAGCTTTTTCAAAGGCCATATCCTCTATTTCAATTAAACATGAAACGTTTAAACATGATATGTGGTCATAAAGTAAGTTTATCCCAGCCTACTTCAAAGGACAAACAATGTTAAGAAAAAAAGTAAAGGAAACATTCCACTCACGTTTGCTAGTAGATCTAGATGAAGGTCCTCGAAACATCTTGGGACTTAATGATGACAATTGAGAAGACGCATCATCTCTAATTTTCCTCTGGTTATCAAGTAAAACAACAAAGCCATAAATGACCTGATGTGGTGAGAATCAACTGTTTCTAGCTCCTCTCGTTTGCCGGCTGGTGTTTTTGATGGTAGAGAACAATTTCACCTGCATATGTTTTATTCAGTCTTATTTCTAAATAAAAGAACTTTAACACATTGAAAAGTGTTAAACGGATTTATCAGGAGGCCGTTAGCATGAGGAGGCTTGAATGCCTGTGCAGCTTATGGAAGCAACCAGAGCAACGCAAGCTTATGTAAAATCGAAACCTCAGGACAACCAATCACAACGGGCAGCTAGGCTTTAAGGCTATAGCCAATGAATAATTTCCTTGCTTTGCATCCACCTGTCTCGAGAAAAGTCTCTCCCAGAGACCCTATTGGTGAAACATTCTTAGCCGCTTCCCTGGTTGGTGTTGCCCAGTTGCAATTGAGTATTGAGTTTTGCTCAAACTCTTAAAATTAATATGCCTCAATTTATCTTTTAACAATTTATCTTTTAACCCTTAGACAAGGGTTGTAAAGAAAAATATATACTAATTTCTGGTTTTAGTCATGTGTGTGTGTTTTAAGAATTTTACCATGAACATCGATTACTGAATAACATTGGAATACATCAGTGCTTCCATGGGACTGTGATATCGGCAAAGCTTGCCTGCCTTGGCACTTTCCTAACTCATACAACTTACCCTAATGGTCCTCTGGGGCTTCTGCTGCTTCTCCTGAGTGCCTCTTGTGATGTGCTAGTTGATGCTTCCGCTCTTTCTTTCTTTGTAGCTGGGTTCTTAAGGGCCAAATACCTCGTCGCTGGGTAGGTTTGTTTCTAGGTATTGCTTCTCAAAACTTCATTCTAATTTGTATCTTCGGTTTGTAAAATTGCTCCCCAAATTTCTGATTATAATCGAAGGAAGCAGGTAGAAACAAAGTAAACAGATGTTGCATAATTGTTAATTATACAAAATATATCCATCTGCCATCTATGTTTGTGGGGACAGAGTCCCAGAGAGCAGTTTCTAGGCTCTCGGCCTTGTGTGGGGTGGTGCTGGCTCGGGTAGTGAATGACCATGGACTGTGATTGGATGGCCATCAGCTGGGTGGTTGGCCATTGGCTGTAGCTGGTTGGCCAATTGCCCGCTGATGTAACTGCCGTGACTGTGTTGGTAGATTGGCTGGTTGGCAGGCAGAAAAGTTGGTAGGTTGGCTGGTTGGCTGACTGCAGATCGTGTGGATCCTGTTTCGTGTGTCTCGTTGGGCCACCAGCGATAATATAATGGTATGACTCCCCTATCTACGGCTCCGTGGGTGTTCCTTTTTGGCCTCACCATATCCTGCGTTCTTATGTGGGGAGTGGGACCAGAGATTCCGCATGACACCCCACGTGACAGCACCCCATTCAGGACCCCATCCTGCTCGGGAGCTCTGACCCTTTGCTTTTTAATAAACTATCCTCTTTTACAACTCCCTGCCTCTCCTTGGTCCGTGCTTCCATTCTTCGGTTTCATAAGACACGATCCCAGCTCTCACTCAAAAAATCTACTGTATCACTGGTTTTTAATCTGTTTTCCAAGTGCAAGTACAATTTTTTTCCTAAGTTACTTATGACCTATAGTAATTTGGCAAATTATACCTTTGTAAACAAAATGAAAGCATTGATCTTTTCCTTCCTACCCGATGCCTCCAGATTTCAGGTCCTCTTAACTAATCCACGTTTGACCCAATTTAAAGGTGTTGACTCTTGGACTCATGTTTCCTAATTTAAAGAAAGCTCTTGCACCAAACTGGACAGCTCAACCAACACAACATTTGAAATTTAAAGTGACTAGGAAATGAAGGAGATCACATCTATTGTGGACAGCTAACCCAAGATTCCGGATAATTCCCCTGTATAATTCCCCTACCTTCCTTCTCACTTTAATTCCTTCCGATCTCACAAAACTATGAGAGGTCAGCCACTCGCTGTAATAGCCGTTGTTTGCTTTTCCCCCTGAGTTTCTATCTGGGCAGATAACATTGGGCATCACCTACTTCACACGTCCAAAGGCACCCTAATTACACACATATAGACAAGGACGTCTCATGCCTGGCGATGTCAGCCCCCATGAAGGCACCAGATTTGGAAGAATACTTTTTCCTTGTGCAGGTATTAAAATAAAAAAATACATGATTATGAACACATCAAAAACCTTGGAGGAAATCGCTGTATTTACCACCAAAACAAAGCCGACCAGGGAAAATCTTTAAATTCCCTTGTGTGAGTTATATTAGGCAGTAGACTTGCTCTTGACCAGCTCCTAGCTGAGCATGTGGGTTTTGCTCTGTTGTTACTTCCTCTTGTACTGGATAAAACACTTCTGGAAAATAGGTAGAACTAAATAAAACCCAGGCACAAACCAAATGACTAAATACAGTGCCCACTGACACCTCAGGTTTTTTAATCTTCAACAAACTGCCCTCAGGCTTTGCCTCTTGGTTCAAATCTATTCTTCAAATTGAACTTAACATTTTATTTGCTATTATAAAATATTTGCTGTTCTAAAACCGTTTCACTTGTCTTGATGTTATAAGGACACCACTGATAACAGTTGCTCAACATTTTTGAAATGCTCACTAAGGCCTGTGAGACTTTATATAAACAACCTCAAGAAACTACAGATGATGTCTGCCCTTAAAGGAACACAACGGCAAAGCTTTCCTCTGTGCTGGCGCTCTTGTTGCTCCAATGTAGCTAAAGTTCCTAAGAACAAAGAAAATGACTTTCCCTCCCTCGTGGGACATGACGTACCAGGAATGACTTTTCCTGGCAATGAGACACCGACAGTGGCAGGACACCCCGAAAATGAGCTGCCCTAACAATGGAGGGCCAAGGACACTTTACTGACCGATCAGTGCTGCCTTCCAGTGAGTCATCAGCGATACTTTGAAGGAAAGATGTTGATCAAAATGAGGGAAATGTCAAAAAAATATTAAACAGAGACACTTTAAACTGGAGTGGAGCTGCCATCCCAGAGGAACTGCTTTGAGACATTAAAACCGGGCAAATAACCTTTACACTGGGCCTAAAGCAACATTATGTCCCAAAGAACTGTTTGCAAAGATAACAGGAAAGCAGTGATTCTGACTGCTGAACTGAAAAGTTTAATTACTTAGAATTACCCTCACTGTGTTGTTATTCGCACCAATAGAAATGCCTTCCTTCTATTGATGGAATTGCTCCCCTTCCCTTTCTCATAAACACCCATCGCTTTTGCTTCCTTACAGGAATATTCTGTGCGTTTCTGTCTGAATCATGCTTCCCAAATAGCTATTTTTTCCCCCTAAATCTCAAATGCTGTTGCTTCTCACTTTGAAAGCCTTTTTATTTTTAGGTTAACACACCCCTAGAAAGAGGTGGATGAATCATAAGTGTACAGTGGATTTTCCCAAAGTGAACGTTGGGATAAGCAACACCCACACCAAGGAACATTTCCAGCTCCAGGAAACCCTCTTGAGACCTATTCAGTCATTAACCAACCTCTCCCCAAGTAGCTCCTTGCTTGATTTTTAACAGCAGAGATGAGTTTGTCAGCTGTTGGTAGAATGGAATATTACAGGGGAAACCCCTCGGTATCTGCCTCTCACTCACCATTACGTCCCCGGGTCTCACCCCTAAGGCGGTGTGTGGTTGTAGATTCTTCATTCCCACGGCTACAGGGGGTCCGTTATATGAACAGGACCACACTTCTGTCCTCTGACGTTCATGGGCATTTGTGTTAGGTCCAGATTTCACAAATCGTGCTGCTATGAACGATTTTTTCATATATACTGGCACACACATGCAGCATGTCTATTAGGTATATAAGTGGGAGTGGAAATGTTGGGTCGTAGGGTGAGTGAACGTTTGGCTTTAGAATGTACGGCCAAAGAATTTTTCAAAGTATTTGAATCAATTTACTCTCCCACTAGCAATATATGAGAGATATAATTAAATTCTTGCCAACAATTGGTTTTCTCTGACTTTTTCATTTTAGCCGTGATATCCCATTATACTTAATTTGAAATTTCCGTCTGACTAAAACGTTGGACAATTTCTGTAAATTTATTAGGCATGTAAATATCTTCAATAGGACACTGGACTGGACTAATTGTTAATAACTGAATGAGACTCCTATATGTGCCAGCATCTTTTAACTGTTACAGTCCTTTTGTTATAAATGGATCTGTGGTCAAAGACCTGTGATATAATAAAAAACTATTTGGTCCTTGTCCCCAGTTCCTGACACAGAGTTCCTAAAACTTTTGAAATCTCCTGAGTGAGAAGACTGTTTTTGGGTGCCAATGATATGACTCTTGGCTGAGGAGTCTTAGAGAGCTTCGGGATGAGGGATCGTCACCAAAAAGACCAGCCATGAGTAGAAGGTTGCAACTGTCAGCCTCACTCCCTGGCCTCTGGGGAGAGGAGCTGGAGGTTGAATTCAGTCACCAAAGGCCAATAACTTAATCAATCAGGCCTATGTCATGAGACTTCACTTAAAAACAAAACCTAAATTGACAGAAATCAGGGAGCTGCCGAATTGCTCATCACATCCATATGCTGGGAGGGTGACACACTCCAACTCAGTGACACAGGCTCCTGCGCTGGGGACCCTTCCAGACCTCGCCCTACGGACCTCTTCATCTGGTGCTCACTTGTATCCTTTATAACCAACTGTAACAGTAAGCTTAGCATGTTCCTGAGTCCTATGAGTTGTTGTATCAAATTATTGAACTTGAAATGGGGGACCCCCAACTTAGTACCCACGTCAGACAGAAGTGCAGGCAACATGAGGTGGACCTGAAACTTGTGACTAGGGTCCTAAGTGAGGGCAGCCTGTGGGACGGAGCCCATACCTGTGGGGTCTGATGTAACTCCAGGTAGTTGGTGTCAGAGTTGAGTTAAAGTGTAGGACACACAGGTGGTGTCCGAGAATCAGAGAATTGGTTCAGTGGAGAGAAAAATATCCCTCACCATCCCACAAAGAAAGAGTAAGAGTGAGCAAGTCAACCTCCCCCTTGGATGTCAATTATTAGTCCCTGTTCTCCCAGCCAAACCTGAGTACCTAAAAGTACCAGAGAAAGTTCTAGTCTCAGATCTTTGCTCCAAGAATTGAAATTAGTCATTCTTTTCACATCCTCCACCTTGAACACCAGAACTCTTTTCCTACATTAGGAAAATTCCACACGTAGAGTCTTGGTGGGAGGCAGAAGCCACTTCACTCCATTAAGAGGGAAACCCACTGTCCCCAACACTCTTGCAGCTGAACATGGCATGAGGCTCCCCCGTCAGGTGACCACATGCCAGACTCTGACTCAGGACGTGGTGACACAGAGGCCTGAACCGTGCAGAACGCATTTGGCAGTAAAAACACCAACTGCCAGGAGCAGCAGAGACACAGTCATGGCCGCAGGGTCCGGGGTCCACATGGATGTCAGTGGTGTGAGCAGTGACGCGTGTGCCAGCAGCAGGGGCCGTGGTTCCCACGTGGGACCCGACCTGGGGGTGCTGTGGGTCAGTTCCTGGTGTGTGGCTTCAAGCGTGTTCTGTGGCCTTCACCAAAATAGTATTTCACCAGAATGTTTTACACACACACACACACACACACACACACGCCCAGTACCTGTCTCTTCTCCATCACTCTCTGCTACAGCCACACCGGCCTCCCCGCTCTTCCCAGAAACCACACACACTCCTGCCCCAGGGCACTCCCACTGCAGGCTCCCTGCCTGGAAAGAACGTGCCCAGACGTCCTCGTGGGTAATTCCTCGTGTCCTTCACATCTTCCCTGAAGGTCAGCTTCCCAGTGAGGCCCCCTGAGTGCCCCAATCAAGACAGCCGTCTTCCCTGGGCCGACACCCCACACCCTGGTCCCCTTCCCCACTGCATTTTCCCAGAACACTTCTCTCCTTCTGACATAAACACCCTCCTCGTTTACTGTGCTATAGGATATAGTCTGTCTCTTCCCACTGGAACAGACGCTCCCCAAGCTCAGCCATTTCTCTGACTTTACTTCCGTGATGTTTTCCAGATGTAGACACTGTCACACATCTGGCACACGGCCAACGTCACTGAAGGATCAGTGACAGCGCCTCCCTGTTCTAGAGACAGTGTCTTTATTAATGTAGCCTCGGGTCAAATGCTGTTGTGTGGCAGCTACAGCACCAAGTCCCCTCACACTGGCATCAGGGCCACCTCCACTTTCCTCACAGGTGCTGCTCGCCCCCCTCCCCACTTCTTTCTCCCACTCCTGCCCTCCTGCACACCACAGCAGTTATATTTCTCTCTTCAGGAAACAGTGAGCCCCCACTTACGGGTCCTCTTTTCCAACCAAATATAAATCTAAACTAGACTCTGCTTCATAAATACGAGTTTGGTCTGGGGCCAGCACTAGAGCTCAGGGCAGGGAGAGAGGGCGGCAAGCAGAGCAGAATTCCAGCAGGAACTTATCTAAGATGGGAAATCACGGGATCCCTCCTCTGCTCATTCCAGAATCTGGTTCCTCTGATAGTTTGGGAAAGATGGAAAGAACCATCAAGCCCTGGAAGGAGCTAAAGCTGGATGAGCCTGAAAATTCATCTCTCAAGCCACAGACTCCTGTGTGCAGGGTCCCCTGGGCCTTATGGGGACAATGACAAGTAAAACACCTGCTGCTGACAGACAGGGGACACCCAGAGGAGAATGAGACCAGGACTTGTAACAAGAACAAACACAGTCACATTCCTCTATAGGAACAACAATGAACACCCAAAGGATGGGACCGAGGGCCGGGCCAGGCCTGAGCCTTGGTGACCGGGCCTCACGAAGCCGTCACTGACAAGATGAGACCTGGGTGATGTTCGAGTCCCTGTGATCACAGGTCCTGCTGGGACAAGGTCCTACTGAAGGGACGAGGACAAAGGGGCAGAGAGGTGACCCCGCCGAGGAGTGACCACGTCAGAGCCCACGATGCACTGAGCCCCGACTGGGCTCAGGCCGCGTCCACGCTTGGTCCTCACAGCCTCTCCTGTCGCCACCTGCGACAGACTCAGCACAGCAAACACACGGATTCTGGAAGGTTCTCAGGTCTTCCATTTATTTCGTCTCCAACTTTAGGATTTTCTCCTTTAATTAATCCCTCAACCGTTCATAGCAAGAAATGAAAAAACAAATTCATATCCAGATTTTTATTTCCATAGAAAGAAAAACGTTGCTGCTCAGTGAAACATGAAGTAAAGGCGGGGATGGAAACAGCCTCTGCTGGAACAGGACAGTGGGTCAGGGAAGAGACTCGGTCAGTGTGGGGAGGGGGCGTGGAGGGCAGGGGCGGGCAGTCTCCCAGCTCCTCACATGATGCGAGAGGAACGCAGACACACTCAGATGCCCTTTGCAGAAGGAGAGCTCAGAGCCTCCTGTGTCACAAAGTGGGGGCGTGAACAAATCTCGCATCATCAGTCCCCACAAGGCAGCTGTCTCACGCTGTAGAAAAAAATAATCACGAACAAATTCAGGTTAGTGGCTGTAAGTGGTGACATTCCCAACAGTCCACCGCTGCTCAAACTGTCCCAAAGAATCCCCAGTCCCCAGTCCTGTCCCCTCTTCCCCCCTCCCCACTCAGGCCTCCAGATCTCACCTTTTGAAGCTGTGAGGGACACATCAGAGCCCTGGGCACTGTCACCACCTGGGGGAGAACAAAACAGGATGTGGTCAGAGCCCACAACAGATGTGGCTAAAGGAGGAATTATGGGGGTGGGTGAGCTCCCCCAAGGGCTTCCATCTATTCCAAGGGTCGCAGGGATCACCCCCTCCATACTCACCTGCAGCCTGAGTGTAGCTCCCTCTTTTTCCACCTGTGGGAAGAAAACATCACATGAAAAGCCAAAAGGAGGCAGGACCATGACGTCCTAAAGGAATCCCCTGGTCCTGGACCCCAGAGAAGTTTCCAGAACTGTGATTACAGACCCGTGGCAGGATCAGGAAACCAGAGGAAAGTACGTATGTGGGGACTGGACCCACCACCCTCCTGGAGGTCTGTCCTCAGCAGGGACCCTCCGCTCTGACTTGTGACTACTGAGAATCAGGTCCCCATCACCAGAATCATCAAGGTGATAAACCTGTCCCTCATTTATTAATTTCACACGTGCATTAATAAAGTGTTAGCAACTAGGACTCCCGACTGGGAAAGCACACGTGTGTGGATGGTCCTTCCCACTAACGAGGCAGGACACACGTCTACCTGGGGCTTGAAACCCCCCAGTGGGACAAGGCACCTCAGTCCCTGCCCCTTCCCTACCTGAGCGCTTCCTCCTCCACAGCACGACTCCAGTGACCACAACTCCAAGGAAGACCAGCCCAGCAATGATGCCCACCACCATGCCAGCGGGGATGGCGGCCTGAGGAGGCGGCTCTGGAAGGGAAGGGCAGGTGAGGGCCCTGACCCCCAGGCCTCAGCCCCGACCTGAAGTCCTCCAGACGCCCCTGCTTCCCCTGAGAAGAGGCTCTGTGCCCATGGCCCCTCCGTACCCCATCTCAGGGTCAGGGGCTCGGGCAGCCCCTCGTGCTGCACATGGCACGTGTATCTCTGCTCCTCTCCAGAAGGCGCCCCCACAGCTGCCCACTTCTGGAAGGTCCCGTCCCCCGCAGGCCTGGTTTCCACGAGCTCCGTGTCCTGGGTCAGGTCCTCCCCATCGCGCTGCCAGGTCAGGGTGATCTCCGCAGGGTAGAAGCCCAGCGCCCAGCACCTCAGGGTGACGTCACGGTCAGAGGTGCGGTGGTGGGTCACGTGTGTCTTTGGAGGGTCTGAGGAGAAGGGTCAGAAAATTCAGGACCTTTGCAGCCCCCAGGGGACCCTCCACAGTGGTCACGTGACCATCCCGAGACAGGTCAGGACAATTGGGGGGGGGGAAGGGAGCACAAAACCAGACACCACACTGGACACAGGATCCGGGATAATCTCTCGTCTTTAGAAAGTTCTAGAATCGGGGTGAGACGGCCCAGGGTAGAGACAGGTCTCCGAAGGAGAGAAAAGGGCTTCCTGGCCCCGAGCTGGGTGGAGGCCACGTGACTCAGAACAGCTGGGGTCAGAGGTCAGTCACACTGTGTGCGGGGCCGCGAACAGGGCCTGAGACAGAAAGTCCCCCGGTTCCCAGAGCAGCTGCCAGAGTCACAGGGAGCCGCTGAGCAGTTATCTCTGAGATGGTCCCCCCTCCTTCCCCGGAGACACTGCACCCCTAACTGTCCCTGAGGGAAGGGGGCCCCTGGGTCACTCCTGGTACCGGATCTGAAACCCCAGGCGGATCCATGTCCCGGGGTCGGGGAGGGGGGTCCGGGGTCGATCCCATTCCCTCCCCTCCTCGTAGGAGCCCCGGCCCCTCTCACCTGCGCGCAGCAGCGCCTCCTTCCCCTTCTCCAGGTATCTGCCGAGCGACTCCACGCACAGGCCCTCCAAGTAGCCCCTCCAGTGCTCCGCCGCACCGGCCGCCTCCCACTTGCGCCGGGTGATCTGAGCCGCCGTGTCCGCCGCGGTCCAGGAGCGCAGGTCCTCGTTCAGGGCGATGTAGTCGGCGCCGTCGTAGGCGACCTGCTCGTACCCGCGGAGGAGGCGCCCGTCCGGCCCCACGTCGCAGCCGGACATCCACTGGAGAGTGTGAGACCCTGACCCCGGCCCGCCGTCAGCCCCGACCTTTAACCCCGACCCTTAACCCCGACCCTTAACCCCGACCTTTAACCCCGCCCCGCCCGCCCCGCGGTGACGGCGCCTGAACTGAAAACGAAACCGGGTCCAAGTCCCCGCGGGCTCTTCCCGGTGGACGGGCCGGGCGGGTCCCGCAGCCTCGGGGTGAAGCTCGGACCCGGAGACTCGGGGAGACCCCGGCCCGTCCGCGGGGTCGTGACCGGGACCCGGGCCGCGTCGCTCACCGGCGTCGCTCTGGTTGTAGTAGCCGCGCAGGGTGTTCAGGCCCACTCGGTAAGTCTGTGCGTTGCCCTTCTGGACCTGCGTCTGCTGGTCCCAGTACCCCGGCCTCGCCTGCTCCACCCACGGCCCCTCCATCCACGCCGCCCGCGGCTCCATCCGCGGACTCGCCGCGTCGCTGTCGAACCGCACGAACTGCGTGTCGTCCACGTAGCCGACGGCGATGAACCGGGGCTCCCCGCGGCCGGGCCGGGACCAGGAGGTTTTGAAATACCTCATGGAGTGGGAGCCTGGGGACGGGGAGGGGCTGAGGCCCAGGCGACCTTCCTCCCGGCGCGGGTCCCGGGTCCGAGGGCGAGGGGCCGGGAGGGGCGGGGGGCCCGGGAGACGGAAACGGGGGGACGGAGGGGGAGGGGGCGGGGACCCGAGTGGGCGACCGGAGTGGGCGGGACACGGGGCGGGGGTCTGGGGTCTGGGCGGGGGGGACACATCCTCCCCGGGTCCCGCGCCCCCACCGGGCGGTCCCCTCGCTTTCCCCCCGCGGAGACCGGTCCCTCCCGACCCCGCACTCACCCGCCCGGGTCCCCGTCAGGCCCAGGGCCCCCGAGAGCAGCAGGAGGAGGGTTCCGGGGCCCATGACGCGCATCCTCGGGGTCTGGGGACAATCTGCGTGCGGGCGGGTCCGGGGACACTTTATAACCGGAAAGGCGGTGACACTGATTGGCTCCTCTAGAAACGGGACACGCAATGGGAGTGAGAACTGGGGCCGCGTCACGAGTTTCCAGACAGGAGGCCCCGACACAGGTTGTGAGAAGGAGAAGTGAAACCGCGGGGAGCTGGGGACTCCCCGACACTGAGCTTCCCCGCCCCACACTCCGCCCTCCGGGGACCTGGGACTCTGCCCTGTCTCCTCCTCCTGCTTGGAGTGCTCTGTGTCACACTGTCACCCTGAGTCCTGGCTCAGGGACTGTCTGAGGAACCAGGGCTCAGCCCCTTTTCCTCCTCTTCCCGGAATCCCTGTCCCTGAAATGGACGCCCTGCCTCCCACCCTTTACCTCTCCCCCAGGACTGTTCTGGAAGAAGACACCCCCAGGGAACTTGGTGCCACAGAGTGAGCTGGCCCTGGGAATAAAGGAAGGGCAGGGCTTTCCTCTTTAACCCTGGAGAAGTTGTGCCCGAAAACACCAGCTAGAGATTCTCATAGACACCAGTCTCCTTGTTGTTTGTTAACTACAGTGGGTAACAGTCTTGGAAATCCCTGGTCATCAGGAAGCTAATCTGTAAAATCGTGATCTGTCCCCCTTGGTGAGGAAATGTGTGTAAACATCACTGCAGCCAGACTCTCAAAGCTCCTAAGTCTTACTTTCCCAGACGTACACCTGTGACTCCGGGTGTTTCTATTGTAAAATGATCTTCCTTCCACAGCCCTGAGTTTGTCTGTTGAGTCCCGGCATCCTCAATACAAAGAAGCACGTGGAAGCAGTTTGTTACCGTGCATTTCAGCGAGGAGCATGGACAACCTCAAAGCTGCAAGTGTTCAAAGCAGGTAAAATGCCCTTCACCAGTGTTCCTGTGTTGCGTGTTTTTATGAATAATTCACATCTCAGCGGTGTGCATATTTTATTGGGACACATTATTATTTTTAAACTGATTAGCCTAAGGAGGCGATTAGTGTTTAGGCAGCTCCACAGAACACCCCGCTAGGTCCCAGATGATTTACTAAAGATCTATAAAACAACTTATTTCAACCTGAGAGTTCCACTGCTTTAGGATTCGTTACCTCTGCCTCTTTCCCTCCCCCTGCTTCTCCAGCCCTCCTCTGTCTCTCTCACCCCTCAGGCCCTCTTCCCCCCTTAGTCCCCACCACCCTCTCAGTCCTGATTGTGGCACTAGTGCCACCCCCTCACTTGCCAGCCAAGGACTGTTCTCCCCACAGGGATTGGCGATCCTGCTGATGCCAGTGAGGCTGTGTCATTTCTTCACTAAAAATACTGCAATGGCTCCAAATCACTCTGGGAAGCTTCTAGAATGTAAGGCACATGAGCACAGGGGCTTTGGGCTGTTTAGGTCAAGGTTGTACCCCAGGCATTTGAAGCCATTCCTGATAGATAGTGGGCATCAAATTATTTGTTGAATGAATGAATGATTGTATTACAATTTATATCACATAAAATAGTTACCTGAAAAATACAAAAAAGGAAATATTACAAACTAGTGGGCATAACAGTTCATAAATTCATTCCAATGGAAAAAATGCCGTGTGCTTATTTGTTGCACAGTTGAGCCTGTGTATTAGTTTTCTATTGCTGCGGAACAGATTACCACAACTTAGTGGCTCAAAACAACCCCCACTTATTTGCTCCCAGTTCCTTAGAAATCCAGGCTCGGTGTGGATGGGTTTTCTGCTCAGGGTGTCACCAAGCTGTGTGCTCATCCCAAGCTCAGGATCTCCCTCCCACCTTACAGAGAGCTGTTAGCAGAATTCAGTGTTTTCCAGTTGTAGGTCTAAGGTCCCTGTTTCCTTGACAAGTGTTAGCAAGGGGGGTGCTGCCCCAACCCCAAGTGTCCCCCAGCAGTCTTTGCCACGTGGCCCTCCATTTTCAAAGCTGCCAGTAGAGAAAATGCCTCACACTGAATCCCTCTCACTTGGAATGTTTGCTCAGGAGAAACCCCAGTCAGTACTCACCTGATTAAGACATTGCCCTTGGATAGTCCCAGTTCTTAAGGTCAGCTGATTTGAGACCTTAGTGACATCTGTAGCATCCGTTCCCAGCACCTATATTAATGTTTGATTGCATAACTGGGAGAAGGTGAATAACCAGGGTTGTTACTAGGGACCATCACAGAATGAGCCTAGGAGGGCCTGCTCTTCCCTTTGTGTTTATTTGGGTCACATTTGGAAATGAAGTTCCAGTAAATAGATTGTTGTGAGTGGTAATAAAATGCAAACCAAATGACATGTGTCATTTAATTAATTTAGAGCAAATAAAAAAGTGCAATACTTCTTTCTCTCTTTGGACACTGTATTAGTCCTGTATGGCAGCATAACAAATTACCCAAAAGTTAGCAGCTCAGAACAACAAAGGGGTATTTTATCCCAGTTTCCCAGGGTCAGGAATGCAGGAGAGGTTTCCCTGAGCGCTTCTGGCTCAGGGCCTCTCTCCACGTTACAGTCAAGTTGTCAGCCAGGGCTGCGGCATCTGAAGGCTTGACTGGGGCTGGAGGACTCGCGTGAAACACGGCTCAGTCATGGGGCTGCTGGAAGGGGCCTCATTTCCTTCCTGGGTGGTCCTCAGTTCCTCGCCGGGGGGACTTTTCCATAAGGTGGCTAATGACTTAGGGAGTTTCTTGCCTAAGAGCAAGTGATAGGAGAGACAGACAGACAGAAAGAGAGAAAGAGAGAGACCAAGACGGAAGCTGCAGTTTTATGTCTTAGACTCAGAATCACATACCATCACATCAGCCTGATGAGAAGTGAGTCATTATGTCCAGCTCACACTCAAGAGAGAAGGAATTACTCCACCTCTGGAGGACAGAAATGTCAAAGAATTTACATACATACAAAATTTACAATTAAATGTTGTTTCAGGACTTTTTAAGCATAATTCTTTTTTCTGATCCTTTTCTTTAATGCCTTAAATTTCACTCTTAGAAAGTAACGATTCGAAGTTTGAGACAGAGACAGGAGATACAATAACATTTGTAAGTTTTTCTTGTAGAAGCCTTTAATAACAATGTTTCCTACAATAAGTTGCAACAAAGTTGAGAACATATAGTAGTTGATCACACAGTCTAAAGCCTGAGCGCCATAACATTAATGCCTTTACAATAACTATCTTTGCTTTTTCTTAGAATTTTCAAATTTGTTTCATTAAGAATGTCAGAAATATTGGCTACAATGCCAATTTTCTTAGTGAACGTCATCTTCAAAAATATTTGTCTAATGAAATCGCTTTTCAATGTGTTAGAAAAATGTGAATCTTATGCCTCAGCCTATGGTATCCTCACAACAATTTTGTCGTGATACAGTGGGCAGCGATGGTTAACGCTTATCTAGGACCAACTGTCCGGTGGCATCCTAGAATAAATGTCACATCTTTCACTGTGTGTGTGTGTGTGTGTGTTTAAGATTTTATTGGGGAGGAGGAACAGGACTTTATTGGGGAACAGTGTGTACTTCCAGGAATTTTTTCGAAGTCAAGTTGTTGTCCTTTCAATCTTAGTTGTGGAGGGCGCAGCTCAGCTCCAGGTTCAGTTGCCATTGCCAGTTGCCGTTGCCAGTTGCAGGGGCCCAGCCCCTGCGGGAGTCGAACCGGCAACCTTGTGGTTGAGAGGACGTGCTCCAACCAACTCAGCCATCAGGGGGCTCAGTGGCAGCTCAGCTCAAGGTGCATGTTCAATCTTTAGTTGCAGGGGGCGGAGCCCACCATCCCTTGTGGGACTCCAGGAGCCAAACAGGCAACCTTGTGGTTGAGAGCCCACTGGCCCATGTGGGAATCGAACCAGCAACCTTCAGAGTTAGGAGCACAGATCTCCAACTGCCTGAGCCACCGGGCCGGCCCTTATTGCTGGATCTTGATAGGAATTACATTAAACCTGTATGACAATTTGGGGAGCACTGTCATTTTTACTATGTTAAGTCTTACAATCCATGAACGCTCCATTTATTTAGATCTTTGATTTCTTTCATTAGTGTTTTGTAGCATTCAGCATACAATTCCTGTATATGTTTTGATAAATCTACATCTAAGTATTTTTGTCTTTTGTGAGTGTTTGTAAATGGTCTTGCATTTTAAATTATGATTTCTATGTGCTTAATGCAGTACATAGAAATACAATTAATTTTTGCATGTTGATTTTGTATCCTGCAACTTGATGAATTCACTTATTCTAGCACTCTTTTTTTGGTAGATTCCTTGAGATTTATTTTTACATAAATCATCATGTCATCTGCAAATAGGAAGCAAAAGTGAGAATGAACATCCTTGCCTTGTTCCTGATTTGTTGAGAAGCATTCAGTCTTCCACCATTAAGTATGTTAGCTGTGAGTTTTTAATAGATGTTCTTTATCATCGTGAGGAAGTTGCCCTCTATTTCTAGTTTTCTAAGAGTATCATGAATGAGTGTTGCATTTTAAATGCTTTTTAAGCTTCAGTTGATATAATCGTGATTTTTTTTCTTCCTCAGACTGTTAATATGGTGGATCACACCGATTAATTTTCAAATATTGGACCAGGTTTGCATCCCTGGAATACACTTAACTTGGTTTGTATAAGTATTTTTATGTACTGCTGAATTCTGTTTACTAACATTTTGTTACGATCTTTCGGCATCTATATTTACGAGGGATATCAATCTATAGTTTTGTTTCATTCTACTATCTTTGGTGTTGGTATCAAGTTCAATGTGGCTTCGTTTTTCTCTTTTCCAGAAGGGATTCCATAGAATTGATGTTAATTCTTCTTTAAAAGTTTGGTATAATTCTCAAGGGAAAAGACTGGGCCTGAAGATTTCTTTTGCAGGAGGTTTCTAATTACATACTCAATTTCCTTAATAGTTACAGGGTATTCACATGATCCATTTCATATTGAGCAAGTGGTGGTAGCTTGTGCTTTTGAGGAATTGGTCGATTTCATCTAACTTGTCAAATTTGTGCGTAGAGTGTTCCTAGTATTCCCTTCCTGTCCTTTGGAGGTCTGGAGGGACCATACTGAGGTCCTGTATTGGTCCTGATGTTAGGAATTTGTGTCTTTTCTCTGTTTTTCTGGGCCAGTATTGCTAAAGATGTGTCCATTTTATTGATCTTTTCATAGAACCACCCTCTTGTTTCATTGATTTTCTCCATTGTCCTTCTGTTCTCAGTTTCATTACTGTCTGCTCTTCTTTTTGTTATTGTCTTCATCATATTATAAATGGGGAAGGGTAAGAGAATGTAAAGAGAGGTAGGTTTCTCCACACCACTCAAACTGGTAAAATGTCACCATGAGTTATGTACACACACATACATACCTAGGGCAACCACTAAAAAGCTATACAAAGAGATACACTAAAAAACCCTATAGATAAGTTAAAATGAGATTCTGAAACATGTTCTAGTAACCCGCAGGAAAGTAGGAAAAAGAAAGCAGAGAAACAAAAAACAGGGCACACACAGAAAACAAAAAATAAAATAGACTTAAACCTACCAATAATTACCTAATTGCTCATCCAGGCTGTCATGCCGGGTGGTCATGTGGGGTCTCTAGTCTCCCTTCCCGCAGAAGAATGCAGGACGTGGTGAGGCCAAAAAGGAACATCCACGGAGCCATAGATAGGGGAGTCACACCACTATAGTCTTGCTGGCGGCTGGGTTGGAGACACAGGAAGCAGGAGCCCCACTGTCTGCAACCTGCCGTCCACTTCTCTCTGCCAACCAACTTCACTTGCTAGCTGCAATCCGCTCTTACTAGCTCAGCCACCGTCTTCTTGCTAGCTCCTATTTTTCTGTTAGCATAGCCACAGCAGTTATATTAGTGGCCAATGGCTCACTGGTTACAGCTGACGGCCAACTGGCCACAGCTGACGGCCATCCAATCACAGCTGATGGCCATTTACTACCTGAGCCAGCACCTTTCCACGTGAGGCCGAGAGCCTGGAAACTGCACTCCTGGCTCTGTCCTCACAGGGGCCTTCTAACATCTGTGTTACTCAATGTTGGTGTCTTTTGATCGTCTTTTCTTAGTTGGAGATTCCTGGTTCTTGGTATGATGAATAATTGTCAATTGAAACCTGGACATTTTGGGCATTATGTTAAAAGACTCTGGATCGTATTTAAACCTTGTGTTTTAGCAGGACTTCTCTGACCCTGGGTGAAAAGTGGGGCACCAGCTTATTACCACCAGGCAGAGGTGGAGGTCCAGTTTCTTCTCTTGGCCTCCATTGACATCCTGGGGGGAGGGGGTGGAGGGTTGTGGGGACAGAGCCCCAAAAAGCAGTTTCCAGGCTCTCGGCCTCACATAGAAAGGTGCTGGCTCAGGTAGTAAATGGGCATCGACTGTGATCAAATGGCCATCAGCTGTGGCTAGTTGGCCGTCAGCTGTAACCAGTGAGCCATTGGGCACTAATATAACTGCCGTGGCTAGGCTAGCAAAAAAATGGGGGGCTAGCAAGAAGATGGTGGCTGAGTCTGCAAGCGGCGCAGTGAGGGTTGAGAATTGTGTTGCTCCTGTTTCCTGTGTCTCCAACCCAGCCGCCAGTGAGAGTATAGTGGTATGACTCCCCTACCTATGGCTCCATGGGTGTTCCTGTTTGTCCTCACCATATCCTGTGTTCTTATGTGGGGAGCGGGAGCAGAGACCCCGCCTGACACCCTGAACGACAAGGGTGTTGAGAAAACACTCCTCATAACCGCTGGGTAGGGTGGGACTTAGGCCTTCCCTGTGATACCCGTCGGCCTGACGGGAAGGGGGTGCCTCATCACTGCTACCCATGTGTCCCCTACAGCCATTAGTGGGGGTGGCCTTGTTAAAACTGAGCAGTGGTGAGAGTCCTGGCACTCCACTAGTCCTTCTCTGACATGTCCACAATGGAGAGGCTGAGGGGCCCTCATTACAGTGGGACGAGGTGGGTGTGGGAGTCCTGGTCCCCATGTGGTCTCCACTGATTGTGTCCCAAGGGAGGAAAGTCCTGGCTTCCCATTTGGCCCACCCAGGATGGGGAGGGGGCATCTTACTATAGCCTGGCCGGGGTGGGAGTCTAGGCTCCCTGCTCAGTGTTTGGGGGGCCGGGGAGATGAGGCTGAAGGTTTTCAGTGGTGTTTGGCTGGGGTACACCAGTTCGCATCTAGAAGTTTCTGTCTTGCTCATGGCAGGCATTTCTTTGGGCTTTTTTCTGGGCTGCAGTTGCTCCAGTACCTACTTTGGGATACAGGCTGCAGCAGGAAAACCAGGGGACTCACCACAGTGTTGTTCTCAGGTCCTGAGGTCTCTAGCTAGTTGCTTTCTTCTCTCCACCTTTCAGTCGTCTTGTGTGTGCTTTGTATATATAATGTCCAGGATTTTTAGTTCTACTTCATGAGAAGAATCGACTCCATCTTCCCTGAAGTGGGAGCTCTCATACAATCAGTTTTTGAAAATTTAATTTGGAACAGATTCAATGGTTCAAAAAAAATAGATAAAAATGTATCTAAACAGTGAAAAATCTATTCTACACGGTCCCCCTTCACTCCCCCATCCTTTCCCAACAACCATCGTTTTTCTCCAGAGTATTTTTATTCTTTTTCTCCAGAGTATTTTTTAAATGTATATGACTATATAGCCTTAATGTTCATATTTTTTAAAACACAAAAGCTAGCCTATCAAAGGCAGAGTTGTGTCCCTGACAAAATATAGACTATGTTGGAGATCAGTGCATATCGGTCCGTAGGGAGCTTCTTTCGCTTGTGAAAATGCAGAGAATCCATTGAATGGATGTACAATAGCTTAGACATTGAGGTGGTTTTCAATCTTTTGGAATTATAAATGGTGCTGTGATAACCAACCATCCACATACTCTCTTCACATACGTGTATCTGTGGGGTACATTCCAGAAGTGCGTATCCTGAATCCCTGACGTCCTGAGATACACATGCCTCCTGAGACAATTGCCAAGAGGCTGAAAGACGACCCTTATTAAGGTTCTGTCTACAAGGTCTGACACTTAAGTCACGAACTCATCCTAGAAAAAGGGCTACATACCTCACTGCTGAATATCACTACCTTCACCTTTGAAGGACTCCCCTTGGGGAGCTATGCACTGATGCCAGCGCCTAGTCCACCCTTCAAAAGCAATTTTGTAACTCTTTTTCTGGAATGGCCATCAGAGCTGTCATCGTATTCCCTTTGATGACCTGAATGTCATAAAAATGTCTTCCTTTCAATATTTCCTTTATGTTTGGGTAAAGAAAAAAGTCATTGGGGGCCAGATCAGGTGACTAGGGAGGGTGTTGCAATATAGTTATTTGCTTACTGGCTAAAAACTCCCTCACAGACAGTGCCCTGTGAGCTGGTGCGTTGTCATGATGCAAGAGCCATGAATCGTTGGCGAAAAGTTCAGGTTGTCTAACTTTTTCATGCAACCTTTTCAGCAGTTCCAAATAGGAAACTTGGTTAACTGGTTGTCCAGTTGGTGCAAATTCATAATGAATAATCCCTTTCATATCAAAAAAGTGTAGCAACATTCTTGCAACAAGTTTGCGAACTTAATTGTCCAATCTTGCATTCCCCTGCAAAGCTCCTGGTCAACCTGAAAGATCAGTCCCTCCTACCAGACACGTGACCATGTGGACCTCTTCCGATGAGAAGGGAAGGAGAAAGGCAGAATGGGCAGGTTGCTGGAGAGGACGTGTTTTCCCCCAAATCTGTTTCTGTTTTGTTACCCTCATGAGCAGACTGCAACGTTAGAAGGCTCTAGAATGGTTAGGATAAGCTGTTTCCTGTGATGGTCCCTCTCAGCGTCCTCTGGGTGGTGTTTGAAAGCCACACTGTAGGAAGGTTGGGAGCACAGAGCAGGGATGCAATAGAGGAGCCCCTTTCATCTGGGGGCCTTGGTTTATTTTTATCTGCAGAATGAAAACATGGGGACGAAACTCTGTGGAGAGAGGACCCTTACCCTTCTTCATCAACAGGTGTCTGCACAAGGGCGCATGCAGGATTCCGTGTGAAGGGAGGATCCCACTGCTTAAGGAAAAGGAGCCGAGGAGGACGAGAAAGACAGGAGGAATAAAGATGGGAAGAGGGGAAGTAAGGAGAGCACTGCGTCAACTACCTCTAGGTCCAGGTCGATCGCGTGAATGGAGAGGAGGCCACAGTGAGCAGGCTCTCTGGGAGGGACAAGTGTCTCTGTTTGATTTTGTTTTTAACGTTGGGATATGGTTTGTATGCATAATATGCAGTTCTTGGAGTTTCGACAAATTCATGGTCATGCAACCATCAGCACACCCAGACACAGAACAGATTGTTACCCCCCCAATTCCCTCAATGAGAAGTTTGTGCCCCAATCGTTCTGCCTGTTCCAGGATGTCACAGGTATGGGACCACGCAGTGTGAAACACTTTTTTTTTATTGAGGTGTAATTAACCTTCTGAATCTGGCTTCTTTCACAGTGCCCCTGAGATTGAGCATTTCTGTTACGTGTCTCTGTAGTTCGTTCCTTTACATTGCTGAGGAGTACTCCTTTGTACGGATAAACCAGTTTGTTTCTTCCTTCTCCAGTTACAGGGCCTTTGGGTTGTCTCTGGTCTTTGGCAGTTATGAATAAGGGCACGATAAGTGTTTGCATCTGGGTTTGGTATGAGCATAAAGTAAACTTTTTGCTGGGTTGTATGGAAAGCGAAGTCAGGGTGGGACATGGAGTAAGGCTTCAGTTGGTCATGTTAATTTGGATGATGGAGCGGACAGAACAAATATGTAATTAAAGTGTTAGCAAGCCCGTGAGAGCATACCACGTGGAAGCTGAGCCTCCAGAGAGGGCATCGAGACTCCCTGTCACCAGGGCACTTGTTCAGGACAAGGCACACACATTTCTTTACTGCTTTCTCGGCAGGGGTGGTGGTGGGGAAGGTGCGAGGCTCCTGGGACCTCTGCTTACCTCACTGTCCACTCCACCAGTCGTGAAAAAATTTTCATCTTATTTTACTCATGTACACATTGTTGTAAAAATATTCAAACAATACAGAATAGAATGTGAAAGTCTCACTTCACACCCGTCACACACGCCTACCCACAATCCTGTTAGCATGGTGAGGTGATCCCTGCACACAATTGTCTCTGTTTTGGGACATGCACCCACATACGCTGTCTCTATGGATATAGCTTTATTTTCATTTTAACTTCTAGTAATGAGGTATGATGACATGTGTCACTCAGCCGCTATATTTAGTGTTTGGACCTAAATAGTTTTTTGGTGATCTGATCTGTGCATGTCAGGACACACAGATCTGCCTCATTCTTTCTAACCTGCTGCGTAATACCTTCTATTAGAGATGTAGCATCCTTTATTTACAAGCATCCTTCGTTTTATTGCTAACTTTTATTGTGCTTCACATATGCTGCATTTTTTTTTAATAAATTGAAGGTTTTTGCAACGCTGCATGAAGCAAGACTGTTAGCACCATTTTTCAAACAGACTCAGATGATGGTTAGCATTTTTTAGCAATAAAGTATTTCTTAAATATGTACATTCTTTAGACAGAATGCTATTGCAATTTGATAGGCTACAGGATAGTACAAACATAACTTGTATGTGCACCGGGAAACCAAAAAAATCCACGTGACTCGCTTTATTGTGATATTCGCCTTGTTGCGGTGACCTGGCCCCGAACCCCCAGGACTCTGAGGTGTGCCTGTAGTTCCTTTCCTATTCTCGGCCAGTTTGATTTATTTCTAAGTTTCATTATTATGTAAAATGTTGCGGCAGATAACTTTTTACATACCTCTTTTTGCACATGTGATTATATTCTCTTACATACACACCAGAAAGGATTGAGTGATTTTCAGGAAGGGGCTGCACATTTAATATTTTGAGAAATCTGGACAGATTGATTTCCTAAAAGGATGCACTGATTTATATTTCCGCCAACAGCTGTTGAGACTGCCAGTTTTCTCACAGCCTTATTGCCATTGGAAATGACCAATCTTTCAAATTTTTATTAATTTAATGGGTGAAAGAATGATCCCCCCCATTGTTTTTATTTGCATTTTCCCATTTACTGATACCATCGATTCTACCGTCATATGAGCAGTTTTGGGGGTGTTTCCTTGGATTGACGTTTCTATCCATCCTTTTCTGTTTCTTCTATCGAGTAGTTGCCCTTTTCTGTGATTTTACAAGTGCTTTGTATGTTCTGGATATTAATTTTTGTATAACATATGTCATTTTTTTCTATCCTGTCACTTTTTAAAAACATAGTTTATAGCATCTTTTATCATACATAAGAATTGTTTTTTTAAAAGTGGGAAACCTACCAGTCCTTTCCTTCTTGGCTTTTGAGTGGGGGAGCTGTTTGTATGGGGGGGGGCCAGTCCTCTGAGGAAAGGGTGAGTAGCGGTTCTCTCTTCTGAGGGAACGAAGCCTGTGAAGGAAGACCCGTTTTCTCACGGAAGGAGCTCACTTAGGATCACCCGGGATGTCTGAGAAAATACTGATTCCCCCCGTGTGCCTGAGCTCGCCTTGTGGAGTCCAGTTAGAGGGCCAGGGAAACCAGACCCAGGGTCAAGTACAGGGAGGACAGAGTCCTGCTTTGCGCCTGGGTCCAGTGACTGGCAGGTCACAGAGATTTGCTCAGATTGCCTCCTTTGCCCCCTCCCTGGGGCAGGAGCCTGGAATACAAGGTCAGGGACCCTGCAGGGCTGGGGGATGGGGCACCGTCCTGTGTGCCCAAGCCTGGAACTTGTCTCCTAGTGGGCCCTGTGGCTGCAGGGCCACTGCTCCCTGCCTTACCCCTCCTGTCCTCTACCTTCTGTCTGGTCCTTTTCCCCAACCCTCATCTGAAGCGCAGGGCCTGGTGGAGGGGGTGTTAGCAGCACCAGTAAGAGGAAAGGTCCTCCCAACCAAGCTACCCTCTCCTTGAGCTCTCGGATGGGGTGGAGCGGCTAAGGAAATGAGGTGGTCCCAGGGCAATGGGCTTGACTCATCGGGGCTCCCCGCCACTTCTGAGAAGAAGGAATTGAGAAGGACAAAGGCCTCCGTGGAGAAAGTGGGAGGCGTGGGGTGATGGGCTCTATGGAAATAGGGGAGAAGTGACGTGGAGCCAGGAGAGCTCCCTTCACCCAGGTACATGGAGGGTCTTGGGCCTTGAGAAGCCTCAGCTCTGCCCTCCCAAGGCAGCCACCAGAGACTGAGGTGCTCCTGCCTCCCTCTTGCTCAGCGTCCTCACCCCCTCAGGCGGGTGGGCAGGCAGGGGAGACACTGAGAAGTCCAGGGAGGAAACTGTGGTCAACTGTACACTGCCCACTCTTTTTCCTTTTACTCTCTCTCCCTGCACACTGCTCATTTCCTCGGTCCTGGTTTGACCCCTCTCCCCCAGAAGGATGGGCTGAAGAGAGCTGCCAAAATCAGAGTCATTCTCATCCCGACCACCGTCCTAAACCTCGTTCGACCCCATAAGCCTTACACTTAGGTTAACTGCTAGGTCAGTGATGTGTTTCCACGCTGGGAGGTTATGTGGGTGTTGGAGGGGAGAGGAAAGGGACATTGGAAGTGCAGGGAGGGTCCCGGGCAAAGGGCAGAGGTGGGGAGAGCAGAGCTGGGATCCGGGCTTACTGAGCATGGGCCTCAGAAGGGCTGGTGGGAGGGGTGGGGCTGGCTCTGGAGAAGAGCAGGGAGGAGAGGAGAGGCAGCCTCAGTGCTGGGACACTGCTCTCTCTTAGCCCCCACGGCTGCCCCACCGACTGAGGCGTGGGAAATGTCGCTTGAAAAAATGAGTCGGAGAAAGAATCAAATCTCATATTTTCCTGTAATGAATTTCAGAGTTTTTAGAATCAGGAAAATGTTGATGTTGAGCCATAATTTACAAAGAAAAGAGAGAGAGAGAGAGAGAAAAACAATCCAAGAAACTTGGGGTGGTGTGTGCACCTCAGAGACCTCCTTCTGTGTTGCCCGTGTGGATTCCTGAAGGCTCTGAGGTGGGAGGGGGGGAAGAAGTGACTGAAGTGACTGGAGTCCACTGTCTGACCCTGTGCCCCCCTCCCCCCACCTGCCCCTCCTCCAGCAAGCCTGCTCCCTGCCTTACCTGAGCCCGTTTCCACATCCTCTTCACTCTTGCGTGGTCCCTGCACCTGTCACCCAGCTCCTCTCCGTTTTTCCTGGTTTGCCCCCTTCTCCCCGGAGCTCGCAGCTTTCTCTTATGTGAGCCTCTGTCCCTCAGGACTTAGGATAAGGCAGCGTCCTGGGCTGCTGGCCTTGGGTCAGCATTCCTGCAAGGGCAGTTGGTGGGAGGGACTTTCTGTACAGGTGAGTGTTGCTGAAGGAGGAATGAATCAGAGAGGGAGAGAGGGACAGGAGTAGAGGGAAGGGAAGGGAGAAACCTGGACCAGAGACCTGAGAGTTTACACCTGAAAGACAAAGGTGGGTTTGTAAAGAACAGCAGGATGGCTGCATTCAGTGTGGCTTTAACTTGTAGAGAGCCCTATCAATCATAATTTCCCTGCCTCTGTGTTCTCTGGCTGATGCCCCCTCCGACCCTCTGGGCAGGGACAGAAGCTGTTTCCTGCTCCATTTGCCCCCAGTTCAATTCAAACCCCAATCATGGACAAGCAGGGCTGAAAGAACTAGGCCGTTGGTCAGGAGGAATCCACAGACATGGGGACCAGGGCACTGGGGGGTGCAGGGCTGGAGCAGAGGGTGGAGTTTTGTTCCCTGGAGGACAGAGGGACAAAAAGGGGAGATGACAGGGCTGGCGTGGCAGCTGTGTTCTTGGGCCCCTGATCCAGGCCTGTGTGGATGAAGGTCCCACCTTCAAGTCCAGTGATGGCAGAGGAAGCCCTGGGGACCTCTCTGGCTTTGGCAGTGGGGGACACACAGATCTAGGTCCGTGGTGAGCCCAGGTCATTGGGAGCCCAGGTGGCCTGCCTGGAGGCAGAGGCTGCTGGGGAAAGAGAAGGGACAGTAGTCAGTGGGCAGCACAACCCACTCACTCATTCCTGATAGCAGAAAATCTGGAATAAAGAACTGGGATGAAGTGGGAACAGAAGCCCATCAGCCTAGGGGAAAACGAATTTTGGGACTGGGGACTGGGTTGTGAAGTCTTCTGGCTCAGGACTAGACAAACCTGTGGCCCGGCTGTATCGAGTGTCTGTGGAGGTGTTACTGGGTCCAGGAGGAGCACTTGAATAGGAGTCAGGAGGCCTGGGCTTCCCTCTGAACGTCTCTACTTCTGTGCCCGGGCCCTCTCTACCTCTCAGCCTCCTCAAGTGTGGACACAGCCACCGTCTTGAAGCGGCTTACATCTCTGATATCCATGCCCTTTCTCACACGTCTGGGGCTGTTAGGGAAGGAGACACCTCGTGGGGAATTTCAGGGACATCCCTGTCCTCCCTGGTTCTGTGGCAGAGCCAGCCTGGAGGTATTTACCCACTGCCTCAAGGGCTTGGCTAAATGCCTCGTATGGGCCCCCCTCTGGCTTCTGAGACTGTGAGCTGACCGCCCACTACTCCCACTGCTCTGCCTTCCCATTGAGATTCTGGGCTCGTCCCTCTGGAAAAGTGATGGGGGCTTTGGAGGATAAAGAGAAGACCATGGCTGTGGGGGGCGGGTGGGAGGACCAGAAGGGAAAGAAGTGGTGTCAGCTCCAAGGAAGTGGAAACTGTCGGTGTCCGTGGCTGGGTCTGCACCCCCACCCAGGGTCTATGAGGGGAGCCGTCTCTCCAGCAGGGGAAAGAGAAGGACAATAGCTGGGAGATGCCTGGAGGACAGGGTACCTGAGGGCCAGGGGCTTCCCTGGGAGGTCTCCCTGGAGAGAGAAACCTTATGTACACGTAGGTAAGATCGTGTCCAGTTTGGGTGTTGTCAAATGTCACGGAGCGCTACATATGGCACCAGCTTTGTCCTAGCAACGTGCAATAGGACTATGTTCCAGCATGTGACACTTGAAGGTTACTTGGTTGACTATAACCCAAAAATGTAGAAACACCTGGAAAAATTATTTTTATCATTTGTTATTTGTATAATCATTTTCACTTTCAATCTATCCTGTTTTTTTTTTTTTTTAAATTGACACTGGAACATGATTAACTACTTTAGACTAGCGTAGTGATTAGCTCATTCAAGTACTAGTGCACCGATAGCAAAACCAAAGTCACTGAACTTTTTGTGAAGAAAAGACATATCTTTTCTGAATGTAGCAGTGATAATAAGCCAAATGATAATAGTGGAATCGATTCCAAAGGCATTGTTCTTTCTGAAATCATTCCAAAGAGTTTGTACTGGTTTTATGTGAAGATGTAATCCCTCTTTGAGATAGGCAGAATGATGCCCCCACCCCACCCCCACCACCCTCGATGTCCACATCCTAATCCCAGGACCCTATGACTATGTCACCTTACGTGGCAAAAGGGACTTTTCAGATGTCAGCAGGTGAAAGACCTTGAGATGGGGAGATTATCTGGGTGAGGCCAATCTTCCATATTTGAAAGCAGGGACTGTTCCCCAACTATAGTCAGAGAGAGATGCCAGCGAAAAGGACCCCTGGCTTTAAAGATGGAGGGAGGGGGCCACCGCCGAGGAATATGGGAGACGCTAGCAGCGGGGGAAGCGCTCAGTATACAGCCAGCAAGAAAACAGGGCATCGGTCTTATAGCTACAAGGAACGGAATTCTACCTGATGTCTGAAGGAGCACTAAATGGATTTTCTCTACGAGCCTCCAGAAAGAAACCCAGCCTGCTGGCGCTTGATTGAGTCCAGTGCGACCCACACTGGGCTTCTGGCCGACAGAATTGCATTGCTTTAAACCACTGCATTGGTCGTAAGTTGTTAGGGCAGCACTAGGAAGCTATGACACTCATGTAGGGAGTGAGAGTTTTGTAGTTGTCGGAATGGTAAATACTAACACCCAGTGAGGTAGTTGTTGAGATGTACTGGCTAAGGCAGCAAATCCATCATAAAAACAAGTGGCATTTACATACCACACATAAAAACACAAGTTCTAAACAAACTAATTTGTTTTGAAAGACGAAGAGTATTGAGTTAACAAGCTTGAGAGTAATCAGTATTTCACATATAAAGTCTAGTGTTCCTGGGGCTTCTTGTGAAGTGACACTTTGTGTTGCTAAGACTAAAAATCTATCTACAATTGCCAAAACATTGGAAAACTACAACAGAGCAGTTTGCTTCACAGGGTTTGGTTAACCTGTGGCAAGAAAGAAAGCTTAAGCATCACTTTCCATCGAATCTTTAGCTCTATGTATCCAGAAATATTTAATGGCATGAAAGACCAAGTCTCAGAACAAATAAAGCTAGCAAAATATTTTTCATGGCAACTTGAAAAATGCACATATTTTCATGGCAACTTGAAAAATGCACATATATTCTTGACATAAGGTGTTCTTGTACTACATGAGCAATTTGAACATGATGATATGAAGGAATTCTTCTGTATCTTTTAACTTCATTGCCCAAACCACAACTAGCTCTGAACTGTGTAGAAATATGAAGGATCAAATTATCAACAAGTGGTTTGCGGTTTAAGATTTATGTTGGGGGTTTAGGAGTACCGTTTTCCCCCGAAAATAAGACCTAGCTGGACAATCAGCTCTAAGGTGTCTTTTGGAGCAAAAATTAATATAAGACCCGGTCTCATTTTACGATAATGTAAGACCGGGTCTTTAATATAATGTAATTTAATATAATGTAACGTAATGTAATATAATATAATACCAGGTCTGATATTAATTTTTGCTCCAAAAGACGCCTTAGAGCTGATTGTCCGGCTAGGTCTTATTTTTGGGGAAACACAGTATGTTCTGATGGCTGCAGCTGCTACATCGGGAAAACATTCTAGACCAGTCAGTGACTCAGATTAGGGAGACTTGGGCCAGAATGTAAGTCAATGCACTGCTTCCTTCATGAAGAAAGTCTCGCTATGACAAAATATCAGCTGAACTGAACGGTGTGCTTATCGATGTGGAAAATTATGAATTACATAAAGATGAATGTATTGAATTTGAAATCATTCCCTTTATTATGTGATAAACTGGAAACAGCAGGAACAGTTGTTTTTACATGCCCTGTTGCAATGATTACTGAGGGACACCGTTCTGTTGAGAAGGTTTGATCTATAGGAAGAACTCTTAATGTTTTGGCAAGATAGAGACCAGTCTAGTGAAGATGTGAATTGCACAGTCAGACTTGTTTATAAGCTAGCCTTGACGTTAACGTTGCCATGCAACATGTTTTTCACTGGCAAATAAAATCTAAGAGCAAAAGCAAAAGATAGAAGCTTAGAATAGTTTCTGTAAATTGTTATGACATGTTCTTAATTTAATAACAGTTATCAACAAAATAGGTTATAATCTTGATATTCCATATCTATAAAAATGCTCACAGAGAAACTTTAATAATTTGATAGGATGTTGCAGATTTTATTTTCTGCCAAAAGGGATATATGCATTGGAAATTCATAGATCCAGAATCCACTTTTTCATCCAAAGATAATTTGAGTATAACTATAAACTTATAAGATAAAATTTGGAACTAGCTACTAGTGGAGGATTGAACATGCATTTTGAAAATATAGCATCATTTGCTTCCTTTTGTAAAAGTTAAAAATAAAAATATTGAGCTTGTTGAAATTGCTTTAAAATTCCTTCTTGTATTTTTGTCAATATAACTCTGTGAGACCAGTTTTCTACGATGAGTGTTATTAAAATAAAGCATCAAAACAATTTCTTTATACATTTTCCCCTAAGAGTGATGGTGTCATTAATATTACTTAGATTAGGTAAGTTAATAAGCAAGAAGAATAATCATTTGTCACATTTAAGTCTTTAAATGTAGCTATACAGAGTATTTGTTCAAAGTATAAACATTGGCATTTAATATGGAAAATTGCTCTCTCACTTCTAACTTGTTGTTTAGTTATGACTGAGGAACAACAAAACATTACAGGTGTAATGTTAAGCCACTGTATCAGTCACCTATAGGCACCCTGTCAATGAACAATGTGTGATTTTTATAATTTAAAAATTTCCCCCTGTGCTATATTTGTTCTGGTTGTATTTGTTGAAATGCAATTTGATGTCTGTCAAGTCTAATAAGTATTTTAGGCTTGCACTTTGTATGTCTCTTTTTGGTCATTGTTTCTAGGAATTTATTTTTGTTGTATTTTACAAACAAAATAAAGTCATTGATGGATTGGAGGGGTTTTTTTTTAGTTTTTTTTTTTTTCAGGGTCCTCCACCACTCTCTTAGACTGCTCAGGCCGCTATAGCAAAGTACCACAGTTTGGGTGGCTTAAAAACACAGACGTTTATTTCTCACAGTACTGGAGGCTGGCAGTCTGAGATCGGCAGCCAGCATGGTGGGGTTCTGGTGAAGCCCCTCCTCCAGGTGGCCTCCTCACACGGTGGAAAGAGGATGAGAGAGGTCTCTGGTGTCTCTTTTATAAGGGCACTAATTCCATCCAAAGGGGCTCCCCCCCATGACCTAATCAAGTCCAGAGGCCCCACTTCCTAACACCATCATATTGGGGATTGGGATTTCAACATATGACTTTGGAGGAGACCCAAACCTTCAGTCCATTACAAGCACAGATACTTTGAGAAGATCGGATTTAGACTGAGGTTGGCAAACATTTTTGCAGAAGGCCAGAGTGCAACCACTTTAGGCTTTGTGGGCCTTATGGTCTCTGTCACAGCTTTTCAACTTTGCTGTTATAGCATGAAAACAGGCAGAGATGATACATAAACAAATGGGTGTGGCTGTCCCCAAATAGCTTTCTGTATGGACTGAAGTTTGTATTTCCTATAATTTTCACATGTCACAAAATATGTTTTTCTTTCAATTTGTTCCCCAGTCATTTAAAAACCACGTTTAGCTTTCAGATTATAGTTTGCTGACCCCTGATCTGGGCCAGGAGGAATGGACAGACCAACATGATGCCAACATGGTGGGGGTGGTTTGTGGCCAGAGGACACACATTTACTGAGCACGTACTATGTGCCAGCTACAGGTGCCTTCTCCAAAGGTGCTGGACAGTCTTGGGCTCCCCTGTGGCCAAGTCATAGGAGCTCCGGTCATGCCCAGCTGGTGTGTTTGAGCATCTTTGAGGAGGCTTGTACATCCTTAACACAGACAGAGTTGAGGTGGGTATGTGTGTGCACACCTGCGAGTCCCTTGGGCACAGGTTCCCAGCAGCCGGCCCAGGAGACCAGGATGGGGGAGAGGAAGCCTGGCTTATATGACTAGGAAACCAGGAGGAACCGAAAGGGGGCAAGGGGACCCCAGGGAAAGGGGCTCACCCGGAGACACTGCCAGAGAGGAGCTTTTGGACTGAGAGACAGAGTTGCTGGCAGGGTGGTAGATTCTACACCAGTAGTATCCTGCATTCTCCCTCAGATCGGCCCTGGTGACAATGAAGAGTCCCACACCGGGGTTGTCTCAGATTGAAAGCGAGGAGGCTGAGTCAGTGTGTGGGGCCTGGAGCTGGTGACTAACCTGGCGCATATGAGCACCAATAGCTCCTTACACCAGCCTTTCTTCTCGTAGGGCCCGCCCTTGGGTGGGTACTGGCACCGCAGGGAGGGTCTGCCCCACCAGGCTCTGCCATTGCTGAGTGTGATACTGCCCACAGCCTGGACAACAAGGCTGCCGGTCAGGGCCACGCCAGGACTTGCCCTCCGGCCCCAGAGCCACTTGCTCTGTACCCTGCTGTCCCAACAGTCCCCGTCACACCCATTCCCGTCCTCCCCATGCCCTTCCTTTCCTCCTCACCTGGGAGCATAGCATCAGCCTCAGGAGACTTGGGGCTCTGCAGGCCATACCACCATTTTCTGGTGTGCTGGTGGGAGGGGGTACGGGGGGTGCCTGGGAAGAGGGAACGGGGCACTGGATCTTATTCTGCTTGGCTCTTCCAGCCCCTCTGAGATAGACAAAATGGACAAAGCTGAGGCCTGGGTTAGGACGTGGGAGAGCAGGGAGGGCCGATTCTGTGGGCTGAGAGAAGCAGGGAGCTCCAGCTGCAGGTTTTGATGGGGCCCTGCTCGGTGGCGCACAGCTCCAGGTCTGGGAGATGCTGCAACTCTCCTGTGTGCCCAGCGCCCCTTCCCCACTAAGACCTCTTCTGGGGAGGAGCTGAGAAGGCCAGGAGGAACCTGTGGTCAAGTAGCGGACGGCTTGCTCTTTCTCTCCATCTGTGCACCGCCTCTGCTTTGAAGGGCCCTGGCTCTCTCTCCTACCCCCCCTTCAAAGGAGAGTCACGCTGAAAGTGGGTGACAAGCTCAAGGGTACTTTGAGGTCTGAGAGAGAGGCCTACGCCCCACTGGCCCCAGGGGTGGTCAGAAACTTCATGTTGGGGGCCTGCCTGGAACGTCAGTGATGTGTTTCCACCTGGGGAGGTTTTGTGGGTGCTGAAGGTGGGAGGAGAGAGGAAGTGGAGATTAAATTCTAGGAAGGAAGTGTATGGAGGGGGAGAGGACAGCTAGGAGCAAAGAGAGCAGGGGTCCTCAGAGGGGCTGGTGGGAGGGATAGATCAATGGCAGGGGTCGGGGAGGGGAAGGGAGCACAGGAGCAGGGACCTGGCATCATCTCTGTACCCTCAGCTCCACCATCTAAGGACACTAGAGAAATATTTGTGTGATTAATACACGAACACAGAGATGAAAGACTCGAACATCTCTTTCTTTAGTGAATGCTTGCACTTTTAAGATTTAATTTCTAAAAATGGAATCTCCAAAGCAAAAGATTTTTTTATATATAAAGAATATATACCCAATAATATGCTTTATGTAGTCAGTAAATATATATTACTCGATAAATACATTATTTAATAATATACACTTACATATTTATATACTTAATATATTTATGTGAGGTCTGACAATTACGTTCGTGAACTTGTTGCAGCATTTTTTTGTATCAGAGGGAGTATGCATTATGAATTTGTACCAACTGGACACCCAGTTAACCAAGTTCACTCTTTGGAAGCTCTGAAAAGGATGCGTGAAAAAGTTAGATGACCTGAACTTTTCACCAACAATTCATGGCTCTTGCATCACGACAATGCACCAGCTCACAGGGCACTGTCTGTGAGGGAGTTTTTAACCAGTAAACAAATAACTGTATTGGAACACCCTCCCCACTCATCTGATCTGGCCCCCAATGACTTCTTTTTTAACCTGAAGATAAAGGAAATATTGAAAGGAAGACACTTTGATGACATTCAGCACATCAAGGGTAATACGATGACAGCTCTGATGGCCATTCCAGAAAAAGTTCCAAAATTGCTTCGAAGGGTGGACTAGGGACTTGCGTCGGTGCAGAGCTTCCCAAGGGGAGTACTTCGAAGGTGACCGTCGTGATATTCAGCAATGAGGTATGTAGCACTTTTTCTAGGATGAGTTTGCAAACTTAATTGTCAGATCTCGTATACGGTTAAATATATGCTTATATATGGAGGGTGCCAAAAAAATGCATATGTTTTAAAAGATATAGTTATCTACGTATACTTTTCGAAGTTGAATTGAATTACTGTAGCAATGTGGAGTATGACGTTTGCTCAAAAGATGGCTTTAATCAAATGAATGGTAACGTTATTCATTATATTACAATTTTAATACAGTTTCTTCCTTTCTTAAAATGCGTATAAATTTTTTAAAAAAGATTTTATTGGGGAAGGCGAAGAGGACTTTTATTGGGGAACAGGGTGTACTTCCAGGACCTTTTCTTAGTGGTGAGGGCGCTGTTCATCTTAGTTGAGGAGGGCACAGCTTAGCTCCGGGTCCAGCAGGCAACCTTGTGGTTGAGAGGATGCGCTCCAACCAACTGAGCCATCCGGGAGCTCAGTGGCAGCTCAGCTCAAGGTGCCGTGTTCAATCTTAGTTGCAGAGGGTGATGCCCACCATCCCTTGCAGGACTCAAGGAGTTGAACCAGAGCCCTTGTGGTTGAGAGCCCACTGGCCCATGTGGGAATCGAACCAGCAGCCTTCTGCATTGTGGGTGCTGAAGGAGGGAGAATAGCATGGAGCTCCAACCTCCTGAGCCACTGGGCTGGCTGTCGTATACATTTTTTTGGCACCCTCTGTATTTAATAAACATATACTTATAGGTATATATGTATTTGGAGAGAAAATTAGGTGCCGTGTGTAAATCCAGTGGCGGCCAGTCTAATGCCGGCCCAGGGAGCTGTGTGTGCGGTTAGATCGCAATGGAGAACTATCGAGGAGACCTGATTCTACGTCTACTGCTTTGCCCCTCTTCCCCCAACCCCAGCTCCTACTCCTCACTCTGCCTCAGTGAAGTGTTCTCCTTACCATGGGAGTGAGCAGAGACCGAGGATAAGGGCAAAGAGACAGACAAAAGGAGGACGGATGCTATAGGGACATCAACTGTCAGTGTCCAAAGGACCACAGGTGGGAAAGCAGGATTGAGTTTTAGAGCTAGAAGAAAACCTCGGGAACAGTGCCAACCTCCCACATGCACATGTTTACAGGGCGTGCCCTCTCTCGGTGCCCTAAATAAGTTTGTGAGGGAACCGAGGCCCAGACTCCTCGGTGACCTGCTCATCGTCACACAGGGAGGTGGCGATGTTACCAGACCAGGCCTCCTGGCTTCTGATCGGGGCCTTTCTGATGAAGTTTGTCTGGCCCGCCGACAGGACAGGAAACCAAACTGCACACACAAGCAGAGGTGAGCTCCTGCGGGTTTCCTGGCCTTCACCTGGACCTGGGGGTCCCCTCTCTGACCCTAATGACACACCACATGGTGGAAGGGAACCCTCTGGGGGGGAGCAAGGTGGCCCTAGCCCCAACTGGCATAGAGGGGTGTCACTGGGTGTGAGGGTGTGGAGCAACTGCTTTTCCATGCCAATTTTCCTCTGGTCTGGCCAGTGCTGACCGCTGGGAAGGGACGCCCCCTCTCCCAAGATCACTCTTTGCCCACATTCCATGATCCCTGTGTCCCTCTAGCCTATGGTCGGCTCTGAGTTGTTCTTGGCTGTGTTGGTCCTCGTTCCCCAGGGGACAGGAAGCTCTCAGAAGGTGGCACCCACCCCTTTCTCTGCACGGTGGCCTCCCACCAGTGTGAGTGGGGTGAGCACCCTCGACACAGAGTTGAGGTCTCAGCACCCAGATGAGCCGTCTACTGGAGCCATCTGGACCCTGGCTTTCCTTTGCAGGTGGGACCTGGAGCCCCAGACATGGGAGCTGGAGGGAGGGGGCCTAGGCTTAGTGTGGGGCTAGCTCCCAGGGGGCTCACAACAGCCCTGTCACAGTACAAACTTTTGCAGGAGGAGCTGGGGCATGTCACTATGGTGGGATTTGGAGGTCCTTCAGAGGTGTCCTCAAGAGGTGGGGGCAAGGAGTCTCTCTCACATTAGCCGGGCAGAACACTGCCCTGAAGGCATGGGGCAGTGGGCTCTGCCCACCGTCTGAGAAGGCCACCCCGGAGCCTCAGCAGCTTCTTCTCCTGACCTCACTGTTATGCTCACAGTTACCTGGGGAAGTTGCTGGGAGAAGCTGATGATATTGTGCTCCCAGGGCATCCCTTCCTCTCCTCCACTCCCAGAATAGATCTGGGTGCAGATTAGGGCTCAGTTTCTCTGTCTATAAAATGGACATATTATTCTCTCATCTATTCTCTCTCATCTATTTTGGGTTACCGAGTTTCCTCCCTTGGAGCTTCTTGTCTCTGCTCCCTGCGCTGGGGAATCTGCAGGAGATCTTGGCAGCCCAGGGCATCCAAGCTGAGTGGATCTGGGCTCCTTTCTCCTCCGTCTACTCCATAACACACATGGGTGTCCAACTCACAGGCACTGATCGGAAGCAGCTGTGATTTAATTCCAATGCACCTGACCCCACACCTACTATCTCAGCATTGGTTTAGTGTCTTCCATATCCTGGGCGAAGCTGGGTGCTTTATACTCCTCTCTGTTTAATTCTTCTGAGTGTTCTGTAAGGTGGACATTGTCAGTTCCATTGTTACCAGTGAGGAAACTGATGGGACATGTGCCCCAGGTCACGTGATGAACTGTCTCCTTCAGGTTCTGTGCTCACAAGCACCAGCCTCCGGGGGGGCCTCATGGTGGGGGTTCAGACTGGGTGGGCGGGATGGGCCCCGTTCATGGCAGAGCTACAGGACCAGGCTGGGGAGCCTGGACTTCATGGGGAAGCAGTCAGAAGTCACTGTGCTTCTTGAGGACGGAGAGGTAAGACCTGTGTTTCAGGGAGCCCTGCACTGGGTGGGAGCGACTGCATGCTGGGAGCTCCGTCAGGCACCCCTCACGGTCTTTGATGAGGGCCTGGGGAGGAGGTGGTGGGGAGTCCAGGGACCTGAGCTGGACACATCTGCAGGACTTGGGGACACAGCGAATAAAGGCAATAAAGGACTGATGTATGTACATGCAGGCTCGTTTTGTTCGTTTGCTTTGGAATGTGTGGTAAGACATACAGGTTCTACCTCAGTCGGCCAAAATTTCCTACATGTCGTATTGTACAGTCCAGTGTCAAGAATTTTGTTGTCGTTGAATTAGAGTGTCTGTCTGTTTTGTCTACATGGGCCTGTTTGTGGCACGTTTTAGGGGACGAGGGTTTATAAGGATTCCGGAGGTGTCAATTAATGAATTAAATTTGTGTCTTGATTTCTATTAAAGGAGCCCATTTCACTCTCCTGCACAGTGAATCCACCCATATAAAGCCCGGCGTGGACAGGAAGAGGAAGGAGCGTTCCTACATTAGGTCAACACCAACTAGGGTATCTACATTTCATTCTTACTTTTCTCAATCTTATCTGCCACTTTGAGCCACACACAGCTGAGCCCAGCCTAGAACAGCTGACCCTCAGCCAAGCCACAGATGCATGAGGAAGAATAAATGAAAGTTGTTTCAAGTCCTGAGTTTTGGGGTGGCTCGTTATGCAGCAGTATCGTAGCAATAGCTGACTGAAAGACCATAGCCGTTTATCACTTAATCCTAGGTCCACTCGGGAGTACGAAAGAATGAAAATAAATAGGTTAAACACCACAGTATATTTCTCTCTCAAAAATGTTTAGAGATAAGGAATCCAAGGCTAGCAAGTTAGCTCCAAAATACCAGGGACCCAGAATCCTTCCGTCCTATTAGTCCACTATTAGGGCATCCATTCTCAAGGTCACCACATAGCTGCTAGAGCTCTAATTGTCACATGTTCATGTTAGACAGCCGCGTGGAGGAAAAACACAATAAGGGAAAACAGATTGTACCAGTAATGTTTTCACAGTGGACACTTATGTTTACAAATCATTGTCAGATCTTAGTCACATGACGACCCCCATTTCAAAGGAGGCTGAAAAGAACAGCTTTAGTGGGGGCACATTGCTACAAAGAGCAATTCAAGGTTCTTTTGCTGGGGGTATCGGTGCGAGAGGAGAAGGTGTTTGTTTGTTTGTTTGTTTGTTTGTTTTTACCACTTTTGGTACTCAAATGTTACCCTATCAACTTGCAAAAATTTATCCAGCATGAACTATCCGAATTGAAAACCCACTATGTTGGACGTGCAAGTGTATGCAAGGGAGAGCGGTCCGGTTGCCCATGAACCCCAGTGAGAAGGTGTGGAGTACCCCGCAGTTGCGTCTCAGCTGGTCCCCCAGTGGAATAGATCGATTGGGTACAAGGTTCTGGGGTTCCCAATGTTTAGTTCTGCCAGGCGTCTGGGGCCACAGCCAATCAATTCAGACAAAATCCTTAGTAGCTTTAACACATCATTTCATGTTTATTTACATCATAGTCAGCATTCATTACAGAGTAGAAGGAAAATGTAATTTGTATCCAATACTATATAAAGACCTTGCCTACTGCTCACAAACCTACCCACCAGAGAGACTGTTAACAACCACATTACACGGTAGGTGGTATTTTGGTGTTTAATATTGTGCCAGACATTCTTGGGGACTGTGAGAGTGGGCATAGGTGTGCTCTGTGTCATTTCCACCGTGCTCCCTTCAGGACATGATGTGTCTGCTGTCCCTGGGAACCAGAGGGACTTAACCGTGGTCAGGGCCCCTGAGCCCCAGTCAGCCTCCAAGCTGTCTTTTTTCTGGGGTGGTAAGGGTGAGAGGGAAGCCAAGGGTAGGGAAAGAAGGAGCACAGAGGGGACAGAGTAAGTCATGTTTGGGTGGGGGTGGGTGTGGGCAGGGGGCCTGAGCAGCAGCCATGGTGACTGGGCTCCGGGCTGAGCAGGGCTGGGGCCCCTGCAGGGCAGTGATGCTCCCAGCAGCTGGGGCTTCCCCAGGGAGCCCCACTCTTCCTCTGCCCACAGAACCCACACTGCAAGCCTCACAGTTATGCAGCGAAGGCATTGCCTTTGTCACTCCTCCTGAGGCATCTGGCAGGGTCGTTCAGACGCCACTGTACACACCCCAGTGGAGAAGGCAACACGGCCCCGGAGGCCTCACACCTGCCACTGGTCCTACCGGTGCTCCTGGCCTTAGGTGAGTGGACAGACTTTGGGGCAAGAGGAGGTAAGGAGAGGTGTGACGGGAGGGGAGGAAGCAGGTGAGCAGGTGTGGTGCTGAGGCCGGAGGGCCGTGTAGGGTCAAGTGTGTGGTGAGGGGACGCCCCCTCCATCAGCCTGACCTGAGGGCTTCCTCTGCAGTTTCCTGGATGCAGAGACCAGAGATGGAAAGGCTCAGTACAGTGGGGCAGACACTCTCCGAGAACTGCAAATACTCCCTCAGAAGAGGAAACTCATATAAATCCAAAATCTGGCACAGGAGAAAGGCGGATAAGCATATCCGCTTAGTCTCTGCATCCAAGCCCATGATCTTGGCCCAGAACTCCCAATATGCGATCTGGGGTGACCCTGGCTCTGGTGTCGTTAATGTCACCATGGCTGAGCTCAAAGAGGAGGACTCAGGAAGCTGCCTGTGTGCAACCTGGGGCGACTCCAAAAGTGGCTTTGTTCCCTACAAACATATCCGCCTGGTGGTGACTTCAGGTGAGTACTTTGCTAAGGGAAGGGGCCTTTCTGGGACGGCCAAGGACATAAAGCCACTCATCCCCTACCCAGCCTCCTGCACCCCAGATCCCACCAGCTCTCTGCTCCCTCCCATATTGACTGCACAACGGCTCTCCAGTCCCCAAATTCAGGCTGTCACGTCCTTCCTTGGGTGTTCTGCCCTGAAAAGTGGAAGGTACATTCCGGGCCCACTGCGTGGAGAACTCCATCCACCCTCTGGCTCAGGCACCCCCGCACCCCCACCCTGGAACTGGCCATCCTGTGTAGGCACAGGTGTCTGTGTGGGACCCTGTGGTCTCGGTGTCCCCCAGGCTGGACAGGCTGGTTTTTCTGGATGTGGGTCGGAGGCAAGACCAGAAGGGGTGAGGGGGTTTTTGATGGTGAAGGGACTAGGTCTTTGGGACAAGCAGCCTGCGCAGTCTCCACAGGAGACCTCCTGAGCTCAGAAGGTCAGGCCTCTATCTCTGCCCAGCACAGTCTTGTACCTCAATGTGCGGAGGCCTCTGTGCAGAGTCAGGCCCAGCTCCTGGGTCTATCAGTCCTAGAACCATCACGCTGTGCTCTCCACTCTGCACACTCCAGCACAGGCAGGAGGCAATTTGGCCTGTGCAGTCCCCACGGGAGACCTCCGGAACTCTCCCAGAGCTCAGGGAAACCAGTGTCAGGCCTCTATCTCTGCCAGCACCCCGCCCCTCACCCTCCAGCCCTGCCTCTCTCTCCAGCAGCTCTGGGAGAAGCTCCCTTCCTTGGGGCCCCAGTCAGCCCTGGCCTGCGGGACCCTGAGGGGCTGGCTCTGCCCCCACTTCCTCACGGGACTCTGAGGCTGACGCCCTCTCACTTCTGGGGACTCTGGGCTGCCATTGCCTTCTCTGTGTTGTCATCAGTCACCAGTGTTTTTCCAGTGACGGCCACGCCAGCCTCCATCAGTGGCTCTGAGCACAGTAGGTCTGGGCTCTCACCAGAAGGGAGGGTCTGGGAAGGGCTGGACAGGTGGCTGTGTGGCCTCTGACTCAGGAAGGGGGAGACTGGGGGTCATAGAGTCTGAAAGGGGTCCCCGTGTCTCAGCTCAGAGCTGGGCTGGGCTGGGGTGAAGGAGCAGCTCTCAACGTCCCCCGATGGAGCTGGGAAATGGCTGCTTATCAGACATGAAGGGCCTTCCGTCAGTGCTGCTTCACAAGTGAGGACAGGAGGCCTGGCCCGAGGCACGGGGCTCCTGCAGGGCCGAAGCAGGACTGGGACCAGGCCTCCTGTCTCCTGGTCCCGTGCTTCTCCTGGCTCCTGGCTCAGGTATTCTCCAGGGCACCTCCGGGTGGTCCCCATCCAGGTTTCCTGTTGCAGATCTGGTGTCTTCTCCCTGTACTCCCACTTGTTCGCTTGTACCTCTTGCCCTGGTGGCTCTCTGCTCCTGCTCCATCCAGCGCAATCTCTCTGCTGCCAACCCACTCAGCAGGGTGTTTTTTGCCCCTAGTCCCTTGGAAGCCTCTGATACTCAGAATGCCAGGGTCCTCCAGACCTGGGCTGAAAGTGCTTCTTCCTCCCAGACAAGTCAGAGGGACTCTAGGTATTACCCCCACCTGCCTGCGACCTGGGCTCACTGCCTTTTCACAGTGAGTTCATATGGGTCAGGCCCAGAATCTGGCCCCAGCCCCAAGAGCCCCCAGGTCTGGACCCAGGGAGTGCAGGAGGCAGCGATCATCTCAGCCTTTGTCTTTCCTGCTTCTTCTCCTTCCTCTCGCTGAGGATCCAAACTCCCCCTCCTCCAGTTCTGCCACTCGCAGTGCCCTGGTGCCCATGCTCTGTGGACTCCTGATGACCAAGGGCCTGGTACTGTCAGCCCTGCTGGTGGTCCTGCGCTGTGGGTGCGGGGTGAGTGGGGCGGGGTTTGACTTGGGGGGTGGAGGGCAGGGGCAAAACAGAGCTGGGGGCAGCCGTGCTGGGAAAGATGGTCAGCCAGAGTAAGGAGGCAGAAGTCACAGAGGGGGGGTTGAAAAATCATAGCTGATACTGATTCGAGTATCCCTTAACTCTGCCCATCTCTGCTTACTCATTTGCTTGTTCTAAGCCATCAAGATCCTCAAGCTGCAAACTCGCAGCCCCCTTGCCCAAAGTGTACACACACACACCCCTCATTCACTCTTTCAATACAACCAACCTGTTCAACCAGAAAGAAGTCAGCTACGTGAGGAATGACTACGAGATGGACAGGTGGGGCCGGCTGGGGACAGGAGCAGGACCAGACAGTGTATGCACTTCGCTTTGTGAAGTTCCTTCTTATCATCCCCCAGGGCCATAAGAAAGTTTTGGAGCGCAGCAAAGCAGGTTTCAGATGGCCCCAGCTCAGCCCTAGGCCACAGGAGCAAGGCCTAGCCTTCCACATCTGCTGTTGCCCCTTCATGACTACTGTGATCTTTTTTTTTAAGGAAAAGGCCATTCCGTGCCTGTGAAAGATGCCTCCTGGCCGCTGAATCCATGACTTTGGTGGCACCCAGGCTTCCCCAATGTGCAGATCCACGCCCTCTTCAGAAAGCTCCTTGTGCAAACAGTCCAGTGCCCCAGTCGGTGGGGCCCAAACCCAATTCAGCCTCAGGAGAAGAATCCTGCTTCTTCTGATTTCCTCTCGCTTCTCAGTTCATAAATCACCCAGACCACCACCTCTGTCAGTTCTGGTTCCCCTCTGGTTCTCCTCTGGCTTCCATCCTTTCCATCCCCCCAATTCAGGCTGTTCCAGCTCCCACCCACATCTGTGCGTCTGTCCCCAACTGGTCCCCACTCTCAGCCTATACCTCTCCAGGGGCTTTGCAGAGGGCTCTCAGTTTATTCCCCCAGGGCAATTCTGACATTGCCACACCCCCTCTCAGAAGCCTGCTGGGATTGCCACTCCACAGGAAGTGCATTCCAGCCTCCTCACCGCCAGGCCTGGTGTGTTGTCCCATCTCTGCCACTTCCAGCTCCCGTGGGCCCCTTGCAAACCCAGAGAAAACTCCACTGTCTTGAAACGGCAGGTGGTGTGTGTTTCCTCCTGTGCTTGGATTTTAATGGCTGCACATCCAAGCAGGCAGGGGGAGAAAGGGTCGCCCGACCCGCTGGCATTTCTCTCTTCCTGCCCTCAATCTTTGCAAATGGCAGAAAACAAATTTAAAAGGAAGGTAAATCCAAGTCAAACAAGACAAGTGACCATCAACAGAGGCAGGGTTTGATTTCTTGATATTCTGATTCCTTAAAATTTAAGATCAGGGCAGGGGGATAGGACAGCCATTGTTTAAGGGTAGAAACTTGCAATGAGTAGTGCAATGAGCTCTAGTGCCCAGTATAGTGGATAGAGACAACAATATTGTACCACAATCATCAAACTTGCTAAGAGACTAGAACGTAATTATTCCAACCACTAAGAAGAAATGATAATTATGTCATGTGCTAGAGGTGCTCATAATTGCTATAATGGCAATCATATTATAATGTATACATGTATCAAATTAACATGTTAAATTTACATAATGTTACATGTCAAATATATTTCAATAAAAAATTCAGATAAAGAAATTAATATGTCAGAAGCAGAAGGCCCAACAGCCCAAAATACAGGCAGGAGAATATGCCTGTAATTCCTTCATTCATTAATGCTCCTTAACAATCAACTAGATCACACAACTGAGGACAATTAACAGCATGATGGTAAAGATTCAACAAAAGCACACAGAGCACCTGAATTTAGAATTAACGGCAATAATTCATGGAATGGGAGAGAACCTTTAAATAGTTGAAATAACTATCCCCAGAGATATTTACAAAGACATTGTACCTTTTTATTAATCAGGCATTTACAGACTAAAGAAAACAAAGTGCAACATGATTTTTGTTCATTAACTTGACAAATCTGTAAAAAGGTAGCTCATACGCCGTGTTGGTAAGGGTGTGGGAAGCAGGTGTCATCCTCTGTTCATGACGAGCACATACATTGCTCGACCTCGCTTTACAGGTGACTCGGAAGGATCCGTGAAGTTCCACATGTGCCGTCTTTGACTTGCTGATTCCATTCCTCACCCCTGAGAAATGTACAGACGCAGGCACAACAGCACCTGTCCAAAGATGTCGTCACACGTTGTTTATACCAGTGAGACCCCGTGGAGAGTTGAGCTAAGCTGCTCCCCAGTACTGCTGCCCCCCCAGCCGCGTTGTTTGGCCCAGCAGCCTGCAGGGGCCTTAACCGGACCCCAGCCCGTCATGCGCGCGCACGCCATGCGTACATCACAACCTGCAGAGTCACAGGCAAATGTGAGTTCCCCGTCTGACTCCCCCACAGCCCTTGTGATCAATGGCCACCCCTGCGTCCCCCACTCTTCCCTCTACCAAACGCTGGCTCTGTTTCGTTGAGGTTGACCACTCTGGCCTCAGCCTGGGAGCCCCAAAGCGCTCCACCCACAGACCCTAATAAAGGCGTGTGCCCCAGGCCCAGACTCCGGCTGTGCGCAGCCTGGACCTGCCCGCGTGGCCCCTGGAGGCACACTGCGTCCTCTCTCCGGGACCTGGGAGCGATGAACTTCTCTATTTCAGTTTTTCCTGTGGTCGTTTGTTGAGCCCCTGCTCACCATCTGGCACCCTGCACGTCACTTCACAGACGTTAATTTAAAAGCCATAGCAGCGCCACGGCGCAATAATGAATCACGACCACTGCACTTCTTCTATGCAGTACCACGTAGCGGTTCAAAAAGAATGGAGCACGTCTTACATGTGAACGTAGCTCGCTCTGTGAACCTCTTGTTAAACTGGAATGGTTGCTGTCTATGGCAAGTGTGATCCACTATGTAAAGTAAAGTGAGCTCACACTGTACATTGTATGTGCACATAAGCCTGTGTCTGTAGAAACACAGAGATGGTCTGGAAAGCTGCAAATCCATCGGACAACGGGGTACCTTCTGAGGGAAGGAGCGTGATTGGTGTTGGGGGACAGAGGGGTGAAGGGAGCTTGAATTCTTGATCTGTATACTACTATGCAGTGTTTGTTTTTAATAGAGTATTTATATACATATATTCATATGTCGCTTGTGTAATGAGTATGGTATTTTAAATATTATAATATTTTAAATATTAGACTATGTTAAAACGTATTTTAAGTGGTAGGGGAGGTGGAACGAGGGAAATGGGCAACACAGAGGACCCAGCCGCCTTCATTTCCTGAAGCCGTCTCCGGGGGGTGTGAGGTGACAGCCCCAGGGCAGGATGTGGAGTGTGGGTTCCCTGTAGCCTGTGGAGGCGAAGGGCTTGTCTGAAAGTCCGTGAGGTTGGTAGAAACTAAACAAAAGTACAAGGGAACCAGTGAGAACATGCTACTCAGCAGATAGGCCTGCAGAGAGGGGCTTTAGGCAAACTTGTGGCCAGGAAAATCATGACAAGAGCCCTTAGTGGCTGGTAGAAGGGCTAGTGAAGGCCGTGGTCAGTGATCTGCCGGGTTCTGAGTCTGCAGAAAAGTCTGCAGAAAGGGTCCCCACAGTGGAGCAGATGGAGCGCTGCCAGGCCCTGCCCCAGGCCCTGAGAAATCTCCCCAAGACCCTCCCAGAGCTTCTGACCTGAGCCTGGGCTTGTCCTGACACCTTCAGGTGCACCCTACGCTGTCCAGGTACCGAGTGGGAGGAGCGTCATTGCTGTTGTTGCTGGGGTCCAAGGTGGGGGCTGCGTCCCCGCTCATCCTGGGAACTCCAGGGCAGGCCAGTGCTAGAGCGGCTGCAGTAAATTCATCTTAAGTCAACTCACCAAGAGCCATTAGGAGTGTACCTACGGAATCAGACACAGACTTGCATCTCAACTCTGTCGTCTGCAAAAGGGAGAAGACAGTATCTACCTCAGAAAACTATTGTGAGGATTGAATGACGTATTACATATGTAAAAGCTTGGTGCTTGATAAATATTAGCTATTATTAACAGTAAAGGAATTCTAACTTCTTTTCATTTTTGAAAAATATTTCTTTCTGCACTGTACAGATCCATTAAAGGAGTTACACTATCTCTAATGTTTATTTGTCCTTAAAAGGGTCCCGTCATTTTAAAAATAAAAGTTAAGCCACAAGAGGGACTCATTTTTCCTCAGGTCCTGGAATCGTCTCCACAGGGGAACAGGAGTGCATATTTGCTAGAGGTACAACATACTTACATCTACTCACCCTGAATTTTAGATTTCAAGGCATCTAAGTCACAAAGTCACTCTGTAAAGAACCTGGGGTCTTGAGATACATACACTGTTTTACGTTCCTACTCTGCCTCTTTGGAGCTCTGAAATTTTTGAGTAAGCTGCTAAACCTCTAGAAGTCTCAGTTACCTCCTTTCTTAAATAGATAATAATGGATCCCTAATGTGAATATTCTGGGAATAAATGAGTTAAGCCTTCTAAACATTTATAAAAGTGCCTGTTTCATAGTATCTTCCCAATTAATGTCTGTCATCATTAATAATCAATGTCCACAATATCCAATTTGCTTGACTTTTAATTATATATGTAGACATGAAATAACTGTACAGAAAAGTCCTAAAGGAAAATAAAAAGAAAATTTATGTTGCTTTTTGGTAGAGCAGAACTTTCAATCATGATCCCAATGCCAGCAACAATACAGGGGAAAACGGTAGGTCGTACTATGTGCCATTTCAAACTTGGATGTTATGAAAAGGTATGGTGACTAAAAGGAAATTACAATTGTGGATAAATGCTTATGTCCTATGTGGCAGATAGAGGGTTATTAGACTTCATATAAAAACAAGTCTTTTAACTAATAAGAGACAGTGAATATTTTGATAGAAAAAGGGGGTAAAGCTATGAGCTGGTAGTTTTCTACAGAAGAAATATAAATGAACAATGTTAATAAAATATATTCAAACTCGATATCATTAAAATAGATGCAAAACCACTCTTCTCATCAGATTGACAAAAGTTAAAATAAATGATGCTACACAGCGTTGAGGAAATTTTAGGGAAAAGGCAATCACGTGTTCTGCTGGGTAAAAGTCATTGTTACCCCCTCTCTGAAAGACAGTGCAGTGAGATTAATCAAAACCCATTTAGACGAGAAATCATCTTTGACTCAGCAATTCTAAATCTAGGAATTGGAAAAAGGTACAATGGCTGTTGTCGCAGTATTATTTTGTTTTAAAATTTCATTAAAATAATGCAGGTATGTATCTTCAAAACTTGGAGCCAAAAATTATGTTATAAACTCATATTAATAAAAAGGTAGCACTTCTTTGCTCCAACACTACAACCCAATTCCCTTTCTTCCTAAGGAACCCATTTGAAGCATTTTAATATTTATTCTTTTTTTTAAATTTTTTTTGTTGGGGGGGGGAACATTGGCAAACAATGTGTTTATCCAGGGCCTATCAGCTCCAAGTAGCCGTCCCCCAATCTAGCCATGGAGGGTGCAGCCCAGAGGGAATTGAACCAGCAACCTTGCCTTTGGGAGTCCGCGTTCCAACCAACGTGAGCCATCCAGCCACCCCTCTGGAAGCCCAGTGGCCACTCATTGTCCTCAATCCAGCCGTGGAGGGCGCAGCTCACCGGCCCATGCAGGAATCGAAGCGGCTACCCCGCTGCTCAGAGCCCGCAATCTAACCAACTGAACCATCCGGCCGCCCTCATATTTATTCTTTATAGTGATACATTTTTGTTTTACTGTTTTAGGTATTATCCATTAAACGTGAACAATGGCAGGTGACGATTGCTTCTCTTTTCCATCACTCTCAGGCCTATTCCTTTCCCCACCTTTATTCTTCCGATAGTGAAATCTAGTTACCAGTAAAACTAATTCTTAACTTTTATATTTCATGACCACGTATACATTTTTCATAGCCTAACCACATAGTTTATTATGATTGCATTTCCTTTTTGGTACAACTTTTTATTTTCCATGGAGTTATGAGTTATCTTATTTTTCACTTGCTTCATATTCTATGTACTGTCCTTACTTCATCTCTAAATGCTGCCTGCAAATTTAAATTTCATCTTACTATGAACATACCAGTTCACAACTGGTTTTGTTGCTCCAGCCCATCCCCCACGTGGTCTAATGTCTGTGTGCCCCAATTTGGACTAGTTCCCTCTGGGCTTTCGGCACAGCTGCCTCTCCTGACTTATCCGGACCTCGCCTCCTTGGGAGCTCCCATGGCCCCATCCAGTGCTGTGGGAGCTCTCTCTTTATCCCACGTCTAACTCTTGCTTTGTTTGCTCTCTCCTTCCAGGGCGAGGGTTGCAAAATTGCAGTCCTTGAACCAAATTTGATCCACTGCCTGAATATGGAAATAAAGTAACTGCAGACATGCTCCTGCATTGGTGTATTATCTGCAGACGCTTTCCTGCTGCCATGACAGAGATGAGTAATTGTAACAGAGATCATATGGCCCACAAGCAAAAGATACTTACTGTCTGGCCCTTTCCAGAAAAAGTTTGTGGACCTCAGAGCTGGAAGATGACCAAGAATGGAGAGGCAGCCAATGTGCTTCTGAAGGAGAGGCCAGAAGAATGAGAACACAAGAATGAGATTTAATGGAAGAAAGACTTTCCGAAGTGACGGAAGACATATGTGACACTCTGTTAACAATTGCTGAAAGAGGTGTAAACTATCTTTCAGCAGACGCCAGATTTTGCCGGAGTAATGAACAACCCCAATTCAGTGGGTTCATACAAATAACGTTTCTCCTTGCTCCTGTGAAATCCAGCACCGTGACCGGATGGATGACTGTCCAGGGCGTGAGTTCTCTGTGGGTCAGTTCGGCATTGAGGCTGGGTGATCAGACACTAATGGGGGGTGTTGGAGGATGAGGAACTCTATCAGTTATGAATGCTCTCCATGCAGGGTCTTCACCTGCAGTGTGGGCTGCACCTCCGGTACCTGGCCCCTGGAGGACACAGAATTAACGCTGAGCTTTAGAGGGTGCGTGGAGGAGTGCAAGGAGCCCTGACTCAACCAGGGACCCACTCCTGATTAGTCTGATTGTGTGTGGGCACGCCTGTGCTTGTTTGGGGTGGGGAGAGTGGTAGGAGGTGTTGGGAAAGAAGGAGCTCAGACCCACTCAGCTCTAAGACACCTGGCGCTGAGCATTTTCCTGGGCCGGTAGAAACCTCTGGAGGGGACCCAGAACAGAGGGCCTCAAACAGGAAGACCCAGGGAAGAAAACATCTAAGGGAAGGCCTTTGGAAGTTTACCCTGAGCTTTTGCCCTCATAGACTTGGTGGGACAGAAGCCATGATATTCCTACTTTATAGACAGAGAAACTGAGTCCCCTCTGTCCCTGTAGCCATACTGAGAGGGAGGAGTGGGCAAGTAGAGGTGCTTTCCTTACCCCTCCTGGGTCTATTGTGGTCTGAGCTTCTCCCAGATTCTTCTCATGTCGTGAATCTTGAGCTGTTTCCTCTAACAGGGCCATAGATGGGGCCATTCCTGGGCAGTGACCCTTATTCCCACATTTCCTGGACACCTCCCAGAGCCCAGTTCCCACATAGCCACGTGCCCCAAGCTCCTTCTGGGAGAGCTTCCCCAGTGAAGAGGCAACCTTTCTCAGGATTGGGGACCAGAGACTGACTTGAGGACCTCTCTGCAGTTTCCATTCCCAGGGATTTCACTGCGTTCTGCCAGGACCCAAAGCCCAGATATGGGCACCGTCTGCCCCCTTGTGCGGTGGAGGTCTGAGACCCGGCTCTGCACTGGCAGTGTTCACCCCACCCACACTGGTGGGGAGACCACAGTGCAGAGACATGGTGACTCCAGTCTCCAAAGGCTCACTGTTTGTTGCGAAAGGAGAACTCCCTCGTCACACAACAAAGAGCAAGTTAGAAGGACACAGGGTCATAGAATGTAGAGAGTGGGAAGAAGGTGGTCTTGAGACACTGCAGGGAGGAGAAAGGGAAGTGAGAAACGGCAGCTCTGTCCACGCGGGGAGTGCACACGCAGGCTGGAGGTCACAGCATTCTCTGGCCAGCAGGAGTCAGGGGCAGCCCTGCTCTCAGGGCTGACCCCCACGCCGTGGCAGAGCTACTGACCAGCTCGGGCTGCGCCTCCTGTCCTGCCCAGGGTGGTACTGGCAGTAGAAGGAGCTCTATGAGTGGAGGCCCGGCCCCCCGTGGTGCCAGCAATTCCCTGGGGAACCTTAAGGGAACCACCAAGTCTCTCCGTGCTTCAGTTTCTTCACTGTGGAAGGGGGGTAGTGACGACAGCTGCACAAGTATTTTGTGGAAATTAAATTAGACCAAGGGTTCCCAGACTTGTTTGCACACTGGGCTCAACCGGAGCTTCAAAAACACGGATGCCTGGTCTCTCTGCACTGGGCTCACACCATTAGTCTGGTTGGAGGCCTGGGCGTTGGCAATTTTTATTCTTATTTTTTTAAAACAATCTCTGGGTGATTCTCAGACGCAGGAGAGTTTGGGAATTCCAGAGTTAGATATTCTTGTGCCCAGGCTTTGTAAACTCCGAGTTGCAAATATGTTCTTACTCTCTTTCTTAAGGTCCGTCCCCCACCCCCACTTTGTTTCCATAAAATTCAAATGCCATCTCGTCTTTCCTGTATGTCCTAGCTCCGCATAACCTCTCAAAATGAAAACTGCAGATTTCCCTGGCGATCTGAGCTTGCACTACTCAAACATTCACTCTTACTCTCTGTACAAAGTTTACCCAAAGTGAGCTGATTGAAAACCCTCCTATGACAAAAGTCTGAGCGTCCCGAGGGAGACAGCCGGGGTGCCCCGAGTCCAGGAGAGAGCTGCATTCGGATGTGGGTGTCTGGGTGGTTTGCCCATTGGAATAGGTGCTTAGGGGTGGAGGGTCGAGGTGCCTGGTGCACAGCCAGCCCAGGTCCAATTTAGATAAAATCCTTAGTAGCTTTAACTCCCTATTTCATGTTTATTTACATCACAGTCAATGTTCCTTACAGGGGAGACAGGAAATGTATCCAATATCATGTCGAGTTCATGAGGTATGCATACAAACCTACTCACTAAAGAGACTATTACAGATGAAATAATGTGGCATTTGGCATCCTGGTATTTAATACTGTGCCGTACTTCTTGGAGCTGGTAATAGCGGCGTGTAATGGGGAAATTACCTGAGGGTGGAATGGCCTGGGGAGGCTTTTTAATGGTTCCTATTTGTTATAATAAATCCAGACTCATAGGACACCTTCTCTGGGTCTGTGAGTGTCTGAGCGTAGCTGTCCCCCGTGTCATTTCAGCCACCAACCCTTTAGGCCAGGAGGTCCCTGCTCTCCCTGGGGACCAGAGGGGCTTAAGGGCCGATCAGGTTTTAAACATTCCCCCTGAGTCCCTAGCTGCCTTCGGCCACTCCTTTCCTTGGGTGTTGGAGGTGGGCAGAGAAAGCCAAGGTTCTGGAAGGATGAAGCAAAAAGGAGAGAGATTGAAAGAAGGGCAGCTTCTGACTTTCATCCAGTAAGTGCTGGGCCCGGGTAGGGGTGAGTAGGGGGAGCCAAGCAGCAGCCACCGTGCCTAGGCCATCAGGCTCAGCACGGCCGAGGCTTCTGGGGGCAGAGAGACTCCTAAGAGCTGCAGGTTTCTCCAAGGTCATCCCAGCCTCCTGCTGCCCTTAGAACCTGCCCTGCAGGCCTCGCTCACCCAGTTAGGGCCTCTCCTTTCTCAGTCTTGTACCTCAACGTGCGGAGGCCTCTGTGCAGAGTCAGGCCCAGCTCCTGGGTCTATCAGTCCTAGAACCATCACGCTGCGCTCTCCACTCTGCACAGTCAGCACAGGCAGGAGGCAATTTGGCCTGTGCAGTCCCCACGGGAGACCTCCGGAACTCTCCCAGAGCTCAGGGAAACCAGTGTCAGGCCTCTATCTCTGCCAGCACCCCGCCCCCACCCTCCAGCCCTGCCTCTCTCTCCAGCAGCTCTGGGAGAAGCTCCCTCCCCTGGGGCCCCAGTCAGCCCTGGCCTGCGGGACCCTGAGGGGCTGGCTCTGCCCCCACTTCCTCACAGGACACTGGGGCTGACCCCCTCTCCCTTTGGGGACTCTGGGCTGCCATTGCCTTCTCTGTGTTGTCATCAGTCACCAGTGTTTTTCCACTGACGGCCACGCCAGCCCCCATCAGTGGCTCTGAGCACAGGTAGGTCTGGGCTCTCACCAGAAGGGAGGGTCTGGGAAGGGCTGGACAGGTGGCTGTGTGGCCTCTGACTCAGGAAGGGGGAGACTGGGGGTCATAGAGTCTGAAAGGGGTCCCCGTGTCTCAGCTCAGAGCTGGGCTGGGCTGGGGTGAAGGAGCAGCTCTCAACGTCCCCCCGATGGAGCTGGGAAATGGCTGCTTATCAGACATGAAGGGCCTTCCGTCAGTGCTGCTTCACAAGTGAGGACAGGAGGCCTGGCCCGAGGCACGGGGCTCCTGCAGGGCCGAAGCAGGACTGGGACCCAGGCCTCCTGTCTCCTGGTCCAGTGCTTCTCCTGGCTCCTGGCTCAGGTATTCTCCAGGGCACCTCTGGGTGGTCCCCATCCAGGTTTGTCTATTGCAGATCTGGGGGCTCTCTCCCTCTGTTCTTCCCTTGGGACCCAGAGCTCTGTGCTGTAGCCCCTCTGACAGTGTCACCCAGAGAAATGAGAACTCTGGTCATTTCATTTTTTCCTGACAACCTCTCCCTCTACCCAGGGTGACTGGGTCCCAGTGATCTTGTTCTAGGAGGTCCCTCTGGCTGACCCGAGTGAGTTCAGGCTGGTTCTGGCTTATGCATAGGCTCCATGCTTGGCGCAAGGGCTGCACCCCCAACCTGATCCTCCCTCTATTCTCCCTCAGTGGGACCAAACTTCTTTCTCCCTCCCTGTTTGCCTGCTAACAGTTCCTCGGTGCTTCTGTTGTGTGGACTTCTCATGACCAAGGTCCTGGTGCTGACAGCCCTCCTCATGCTCCTGACCTGTGGAGCCCCGGCAGGTGGGGCCAGGGCTGGCTTGGGGTCAATGGAGCAGGGGGAAGCTTCTCTCCTGCAGGAGGGGCTGCAGGACAGGAGTAGCCAGGGATCACATGGATGGATTACATGAATTGTAACTTATATCAATGTAAATCGTCTTTTACCCCGTCTGGCTCTCCACACTCACATGGTTGTTACAAACCACCATTTCCTTTGACCTTCAAATGCGTGCCCGGGGGTCATATCCACCCACAGCAGCTGGGTTGCCCGGTTTTGAAGCTGGCCTCAGGCGTCTCCCATAACTAATCCTCAGGGATGCACGTGGACATACTGAGACCCACAGGCACTTACAGAGATTCATTCCCTCCATCAGAAACCAGACCTGCACATACAGAAGTCCCCTCTTAGGGTCCCCCAAACCTGGGGGAGGGGCACAGCCTCATGTTCTAGAGCTCCCACCCCAGGACTTTGTATCATTCTATGTTCTGAGGGGAGCAAGTGTGGGCACAAGAAGAAGATGACAGAATCTGGTGAGGAGAGATTTTAAGGGATGAGAGGGACTGGGGTCGGGAAAGGAGCAGAGGAAAGAGAAGGTGTGGCACTGTCAGGGATGGACTTCATGCCCTGAAATGCCCCTCTTCCCTGCCCCTCCTCTGGAAGACACCTCCCAGCACCTGAATCCACTGTGATGGCGCTTCTACCCCAAAGCTGAGAACCCCCAGCTTGCCTTCTCCAGCTCCATGTCCCCAAAGCGTGGACCCACCACCTCTGGGACTCTCCCTGTGCCTCTGGGCCCCCTTTCTCCCCCCGGCTCCCCCAGGCAGGACCAAATCAACTGGGAGATCTCCTCCTCCTTAACCTGATCTTATCCCTTCCTTTCAGGGTTCCCTATTTTCCTGTCAGCCCACAGATTAGCTGGTCGCCCAGGTCGCCCTTGCCCAGGTGGTCAGCTTTGGTTCCTCTTTCTCCCATTAAAAGAAATACCCTTAGTTCATGTTATATAAAAATGTGATATTAGATATTTCTAAAACTGGTATAAATTTAGAAAGTACATGGCAATGAAGGAAAAAAATATTTCCATCCTATATGCCAGACAAAATGGTTTATAGCTTTAGTACATAAACTTCTTTTTCTTTTAAATAAATAAGAATCAGGCAAGCATTTCCATTTTACAAAGGGCTGAAAAATATGAACAAGTAATTCATTAAAGAATAAAGAACAAATAATACGTATGGACATGGGTTCAAAATGGCTGATAATCAAAGAGATGTGAAATGAAGTGAGACCCCACGCGGGGCCTATCAGTTCAAAGAAGATTAAAATACATGATAATCATATTCTGAGCTGGAGAGGTGTCGGGAAAAGGGAATTCTCGTGAACTGTTGGAAGGACATAATTTATAGTCTCTTTCTGGAGGGCAATGTGGTGATGAAGTAAAAGGCAGAAAAAGTAATTTATTCATCCATCCCACTGTTAATGGGCATTTGGGTGGTTTCTAATTTGGGGCTGTTGTAAATAGGTTGCTACGAACATTTAAAAAAAGGCGGAAAAAGGAAAACAAACTAAAGAAGCATCTAGCTGGTGAAGCAGCCGGTCTAAAAAATTTTCTAAGTAATTTGACGTGTGTGATGACTGCTGTTGTTTAAAAAGGCAAAGAATTGTACAAGACTCAAACAAGCAAAGGTTTCCCTGAAGGCTCCCGCTCCCTTTCCCCCTGAAGGAACCCACTTCAGATCTATTTATTCTGAAGTTTGCCTCTGTATTTATGGAAGAGGAAAAATAAAGCCTCTCATGCCGTTTGCTGATTTTGCAGATTTGGTATTAGCCATTGATCCCGTACGAATGAAGATGAGAACCGAGTCAGTTAACACGTCACTTTCCTACCCACCCCACTGCTCTACCCCTAAACCCACCATACAGTCAAATCACAGCTGTGCATAAGACGGATATTCAGATTTTACATTTTCTGACCCTGTAAATATTGTTTTATAGCCTAGCCATGGAATGATGTACTGACATTGTGTTTTATTATCCCCCAAATTACCTTATTTCTCCTTCGTTTTATTTTCTAAGTATTCACCACTAACTCATTTCTGACCCCTCTAGCACAAGTATAATTTCATCTTTGTCGGGTCAAATACATTACGTCATCACCTGGACCTGTTCCCTTGAGACCCGGTCGATGTTCCCTGCCTCCTGCCGCTGTCTGCACTGGTTTCTGTGTAACCCCGCTGCACAGCTGTCCTAGGATTCCTTCTCGCAGTCTCTCAGGCACTCCGTTGGGCGTGCTCTCTGCTGATTTTCATGACTTTCTCTGTCTAGGTTTATACGTCTTTTCATTGGAACATCCTTCCAATATCTTCCCTTACTTTTGAGAAGTCCAATGCTGTTTTTATTTCCAATCCATTGACTATGAGATTTTTTTTCTCCCCTCTCACTCTTGATCCTTTTAGCATCTCCAAGTCCCCCACCCGTGTTCTGAAATTCCATGCTGGTGTGGGTCTTTTGTCATTTAGTGTGCTGAGGACTCAGGGGGCTTCTTTAATCCAGAAAATCAGATCCTTAATTCTGAGGCATATATTCTTTATTTCTTTTATAATCTTCTCTTGATTTTCTGGGTTTTTTTGTCCCCCCCCCATGGAATTTCTATTATACAAATGTTAGGCTTTATGGACTCATCCTCCAAATTCCTCATTTTTTCTCTTTTACTTGTCATCTTTTTTGTTTACCTTTTATTACAATTTACATACAGTCAAATGCACAGATCTTAAATGTATAATTTGATGAGTTTTGACAAATGCACGTAACCTGCTCCTGTATCAATATATAGAACATAAATGCAGCACCACTTCACCCCCAGAGGCATCCACACTCTGATTTCTTCCCAATTGTTTCAGCAGCATTTATGTCTTCTAGAACTTCTTGTGAGCAAAATCGTAGAATATGTACTCTTTTGTGTCTGGCATTTCTCACTCACCGCAATGTTTTTGAGGTTCATCCATGCTGTTCCATGTATCCGTTCCTTTTTGTTCCTCAGTAATATTCTTTTGCAAGAATGTACCACATTTGTTTATCAATTTACCTGTTGACATTTGGGTTACCTTCCAACTTGGCGACTATGAACTAGGCTGCTGTGGTCATTCCTGAATAAGTCTTTTTATGGACGTACATTGTAATGTTTGCTAGGGCTGCCGTAATTAAGTGTCACAGAGTGGATGGCTTAAATGACAGAAGTTTATTTTCTCACAACTCTGGGAGCCAGAAATCCAAGATTAAGGGGTCAGCAGGGCTGGTTTTTGCTGAGGCGGCTCTACTTGGCTTGCGGATGGTTGTCTTCTCCTCCCTGTGCTTTCACCCGGTCTTCCCTCTGTACTTCACTGTGTCCTCATCTCCTCTTCTGATAAGGACACCAGTCATTTGGGTCAGGGCCCACCCTAATGACCTCATTTTAACTTAACTGCCTCTTTAAAGACCTTATCTCCGTATACAGTCACATTCTGAGGTACAAGGGGTTAGAACTTATATGAATTTGGGGGGGCTCAATCCAGCCCTTCACATGCATTTTCCTTTCTCTCAGTTAAATACTTAGGTATGAAATTGCTGGGTCATAGGGTACGAGGACGTGAAACTTTATGAGAAATTGCCAGACAAATTTCCAAGTGATGGTATCATTTTAAGCACCCTCCGGCCCACCAATGTATGAGAGTTTCTGGTTCCTTTATATTCTTGCCAACATTTGGTATTGACAGTCGTTTTACTGTTGGCTGTTCTCCCAAATGCGTACACGACTTTGTCGCTGTGGTTTGGTTTTGCGTTCCTCCTGATGACTGATGATGTTGAGCATGTTTTCTGTGCTACCAGCCACTACCGTATCCTCTCCTAGGAGGTGCCTGTTCCAGCGTTTTGTTTATTTTTATTGGATTCTTTTTCTTTCTGGGATTAAGTTCTAGGCGTCTTTTAAATATTCTGGATATGAATCCTTTTCCAGTTGTTGAATTGCACATATTTAATCCGCGTGGCTAGACACCATTATTTTCTTATTGGTGTCTTTGGAAGAACAAAAATTTTTAAATTTGATGAAGTCCAATTTATATATTTTTAATGTTTAATGTTTTCTAAGTACAAAGAATGTTTGTCTTCCCCAGTGTCATAACAGTATTTGTCTTATGTTTCCTTCTAGAAGCTTTATAGCTTTTGCTTCTATGTTTAGATCTATATATAATCAATGTTTCATTAATTTTCATGTATTGAAGTTCATTTTTGCCCCACATGGATATTCAATTGTTTCAGCAGCATTTGTTGAAAATATTTTTCTTCTCCATTGAATTCTTTGGCACTTTTTATTTTCAAAAAAAATCAATTAAATATATAAGGTAGATCTATTTCTGAACTCTCGATTCTGTTCTACAGATCTATTTGGTTATCGGTTAACTAACACTATACTCTTTTAATCACTGTTGCTTTACATCAAGTCTTAGAATCAGGTACTGCAAGTCCTCCAACCATTTTTTTTCTCTCACAGTTTTTTTCTGGTTATTCTAAGTCCTTTGTTTTTCCATAAAATCTTAGAATCAGCTTATCAGTTTCTACAAAGAAATTATTTTTTGGGCATTGTGTTGAACTTATGCATCAATATTAGGAGAGTGGGCATCTTATCATTATTGAGTCTTCTGATCCATGAATATGGTATGTCTCTTCATTTAGTTGGTTTCCTGGATTGGTACTTCATATTTCTCATGTTTTCTATGCTAATTTTCATCTCTTTTTGTTTATTCTACTTCCCAAAACATTTTGTCAATGTATCTTCCAACTATTTTATTAAGTTATTTTTTATGTCTATCATATTTTTTTTGCATTTCTTTTTTTTATTATTTTTTAAATTTATTGGGGTGACAATTGTTAGTAAAATTACATAGATTTCAGGTGTGCAATTCTTTATCACTTCATCTTTAAATTACATTGTGTGTTCACCACCCAGAATCAGTTCTCATTCCATCCCCATATATTTGATCCTCCTTACCCTCATCTCCCACCCCCCAACCCCCTTACCCTCTGGTAACCACTAAATTACTTTCCCCAGATTAATTTTCAAACCCCATGGCCATCCTGTGGTCACCGACTGCCCTCCAATCCCCTCACCCTCCCCCCCACCGCCACCTCCCCCGCCCATCTAGCAACCCTCAGTTTTTCCTCTTTGTCTCCAAAACTGTTTCTGATTAGTTCATTCACTTATTCTTTTCTTTAGATTCCGCAAATAAGTGGGATCATATGGTACTTATCTTTCTCTGTCTGACTTATTTCACTTAACATAATGTTCTCTAGGTCCATCCATGTTGTTGCAAATGGTAAGATTTCTTTCTTTTTTATGGCTGCGTAATACTCCATTGTATAAATGTACCACAGTTTCTTAATCCAGTCATCTACCGATGGGCATTTTGGTTGTTTCCATGTCTTAGCTATTGTGTATAGTGCTGCAATAAACATAGGAGTGCATAAAGATTTTTGAATTGGAGTTTTGGATTTCTCCGGATAGATACCTAGGAGTGGAATTACTGGATCATAGGGTAGTTCCATTTTCAGATTTTTGAGATACCTCCATACTGTTTTCCATAGTGGCTGCACCAATCTGCAATCCCACCAACAGTGCACAAGCGTTCCCTTTTCTCCACATCCGCGCCAGCACTTGTTGTTTGTTGATTTATTGATGATAGCCATGTTGACTGGGGTGAGGTGGTATCTCATTGTGGTTTTTATTTGCATTTCTCTGATGGTTAGTGAGGTTGAGCATTTCTTCATATGTCTGTTTGCCATCTGTATGTCCTTTTTAGAAAAATGTCTCTTCAAGTCCTCTGCCCATTTTTTAATTGGGTCGTTTGTTTTTTTGGAGTTGAGTTGAGTGAGTTTTTCATAGATTTGTGATATTAATCCCTTATCAGATATATCATTGGCAAATATCTTTTCCCATTCAGTAGGATCCCTTTTTGTTTTATTGATGGTTTCCTTTGCTGTGAAAAAACTTTTTAGTTTGATATAATCCCACATGTTTATTTTTTCTCTTACTTCCCTCGAGCGAGGGGATATATCAGTAAAAATCTTACTCCGGGTAATGTCTGAGAAGTTTCTTCCTATATTTTCTTCTAGGTATTTTATGGTTTCAGATCTTACATTTAAGTCTTTAAGCCATTTTGAATTTATTTTTGTATATGGTGTAAGGAGGTGGTCCAGCTTCATTTTCTTGCATGTGTCTGTCCAGGTTTCCCAGCACTATTTATTGAATAGACTGTCTTTACTCCATCGTACATTCTTGCTTCCATTGTCGTAGATTAAATGGCCATATAGGCGTGGGTTTATTTCTGGACTCTCTATTCTGTTCCATTGATCTATGTGTCTGTTTTTATGCCAGTACCATGCTGTTTTGATTACTGTAGCCTTGTAGTATAATTTGAAGTCAGGTATTGTTATACCTCCCACTTTGTTCTTATTTCTCAAGATTGCCTTTGCTATTCGGGGTCTTTTATGGTCCCATATAAATTTTAGGATTATATGTTCTATTTCTGTGAAAAACAACGTTGGTAGTTTGATAGGAATTGCGTTGAATATGTATATTGCCTTAGGCAGTATGGACATTTTAACTATATTAATTCTTCCTATCCATGAACATGATATGTGTTTCCATCTATTTATATCTTCCTTCATTCCTTTCTTCAGTGTCTAATAATTTTCTGAGTACAGATCCTTTACTTCTTTGGTTAAATTTATTCCCAGGTATTTTATAGTCTTTGGAGCGATTGTAAATGGGATTGTTTTTTTAATTTCTCCTTCTGATGTTTTATTATTGGTATATACAAATGCAACTGATTTCTGAATATTAATTTTGTATCCTGCTACTTTACTAAATTCATCTATCAGCTCTAATAGCTTCTTGGTGGAGTCTTTATATATAGGGTTCTCTATATATAGTATCATATCATCTGCATACAATGATAATTTTACTTCCTCCTTACCAATTTGGATGCCTTTTATTTCTTTTTCTTGTCTGATTGCTGTGGCTAGAACTTCCAGCACTATGTTGAATAGAAGTGGAGATAGTGGGCAACCTTGCCTTGTTCCTGATCTTAGGGGGAATGGTTTTAGCTTTTCCCCATTGAGTATGATGTTAGCTGTGGGTTTGTCATATATGGCCTTTATTATGTTGAGATAAGATCCCTCTATTCCCACTTTCTTAAGGGTTTTTATCATAAATGGCTGTTGGATTTTATCAAGTGCTTTTTCTGCATCTATTGATATGATCATGTGATTTTTATTTTTCATTTTGTTAATGTGGTGTATCACATTAATTGATTTGCGGATGTTGAACCACCCTTGCATACCAGGGATGAATCCCACTTGATCATGGTGTATGATCTTTTTAATGTTTTGCTGAATTCTGTTCGCTAATATTTTGTTGAGGATTTTTGCATCTATGTTCATTAGAGATATCGGCCTGTAGTTTTCTTTTTTTGTGGTGTCTTTGTCTGATTTTGGGATCAGGGTGATAGTGGCTTCGTAAAAAGTGTTTGGGAGTCTTCCTTTCTTCTGGATTTTTTGGAAGAGCTTGAGGAGCATAGGTGGTAATTCTTTTTTGAACGTTTTGTAAAATTCACCTGTAAAGCCATCTGGTCCAGGGCTTTTGTTTGTTGGGAGACTGTTGATTACTGATTCAATTTCCGTGGTGGTAATCAGTCTATTCAGGTTTTCTGTTTCTTCTTGAGTTAGCCTTGGAAGGTTGTACGCCTCTAGAAAATTGTCCATTTCTTCCAAATTGTCAAATTTGTTGGCATATAGTTGCTCATAGTAACTTCTTAAAACTTTTTGTATTTCTGCAGTGTCCGTTGTCACTTCTCCTCTTTCATTTCTGATTTTATTAATTTGGGTCCTCTCTCTCTTTTTTTTAATGAGTCTGGCTAAAGGTTTGTCGATTTTGTTTTTCTTCTCTAAGAACCAACTCTTGGATTCATTGATCTTTTGTATTGTTTTTCTGGTTTCTATTTCATTTATTTCTGCTCTGATCTTTATTATCTCCTTCCTTGTGCTCCCTTTGGGCTTATTTTGCTGTTCTTTTTCCAAATCCCTTAAGTGTGAAGATAAACTGTTGATTAGTGATGTTTCTTGTTTCTTTAGGTAGGCCTGCAAAGCTATGAATTTCCCTCTTAGGACTGCTTTCGCGGCATCCCATAGATTTTGGGTCGTCGTGTTTTCATTTTCGTTTGTCTCGAGATATCTTTTGATTTCTTCCTTGATCTCCTGCTTGACCCATTCATTATTTAGTAATAAGTTATTCAGCCTCCATGAATTGGTGTATCTTCCAGTTTTTTTCCTGTAGTTCATTTCTAATTTCATAGCATTGTGATCAGAGAAGACAATTGGTATGATTTCAATTTTCTTAAATTTATCAAGACTTGTTTTGTGGCCTAACATATGGTCTATCTTGGAAAATGTTCCATGTGCGCTTGAGAAAAAGGTGTATTTTGCAGCATTGGGGTGAAATGTTCTGAAAATATCGATTAAATCCAAGTGGTCCAATGTATCATTTAAGGCTGTTGTTTCCATATTGATTTTCTGTCTGGAAGACCTGTCCCTTGTGGTCAGAGGTGTGTTGAAGTCCCCGACTATAATAGTGTTACTGTTGATCTCTGCCTTTATGTCAGTCAGTACCTGTTTTATATATTTAGGTGCTCCTATGTTGGGTGCATAGATGTTTACTAGGGTTATGTCCTCTTGTCGGATCGATCCCTTTATTATTATATAGTGCCCATCTTTATCTTTTAGTATGTTCTTCGTTTTAAAGTCTATTTTGTCAGATATAAGTATTGCAACTCCAGCTTTTTTCTCGTTTCCATTTGCATGAAATATCTTACTCCAACCCTTCATTTTCAGCCTGTGTGTGTCTTTTGTTCTGAGGTGAGTCTCTTGTATACAGCATATACAAGGGTCTTGCTTTCTTATCCACTCAACCACCCTATGTCTCTTGATTGGAGCATTTAATCCATTTACATTTAAAGTGATTATTGATAGGTACATAGTTATTGCCATTTTTAAATTTGTAGTTAGGTTGTTTTGATCTTTCTTCTATTTACAGAAGTCCTTTTAGTATTTCTTGCAATGCTGGCTTGGTGGTGATAAATTCCTTTAGCTTATTTTTTTCTGGAAAGCTCTTTATCTCTCCATCAACTTTAAATGATAGCCTTGCTGGATAAATCAATCTAGGTTGTAGGCCTTTGTTTTCCATCACTTTGAGTATCTCCTGCCACTCCCTCCTGGCCTTCAATGTTTCTGTAGAAAAATCATTTGATAGTCTTATGGGAGTTCCCTTGTATGTAACCCTCCGTCTTTCTCTTGCTGCTTTTAGGATTCTCTCTTTGTCTTTAAGCTTTGCCGTTTTAACTATAATGTGTCTTGGTGTGGACCTGTTTGGGTTAATCCTGGTTGGAACTCTCTGCACTTCCTGGACTTGTATGTTGGTTTCCTTCACCAGGTTGGGGAAGTTTTCAGACATTATTACTTCAAATATGTTCTCAATCCCTTGCTTGCTCTCTTCACCTTCTGGTATTCCTATGATGCGCATGTTGTTGCGCTTGATGTTATCCCAGAGGTCTCTTAAGCCATCCTCATTGTTTTTTATTCTTTTTTCTTTCTGTTGTTCCGTTTGGGTGATCTCTGCTACCTTGTCTTCTAAGTCGCTGATTCGATCCTCTGCTTCATCTAACCTGCTGTTAATTCCTTCAAGTGAGTTCTTAATTTTGGTAATTGTGTTCTTTATTTCTAACTGGTTGTTCGTTATGATTTCTACATCCTTCTTTATGTCTTCTCTAAGCTCCTTAAACATTCTTATCACCAGTGTTCTGAACTCTGTCTCTGAAAGGTTGGTTACGTCTGCTTCATTTGGTTCCAGTTGTGGAGGTTTCTTCTGTTCTTTTATTTGGGACGTGTATCTTTGTTTCCCCATTCTGGCTGACTCTCTGTGTTTATTTTGATGTATTAGGTAGATCCCCTAGAGTTCTTAGTTCTTGCTAGGTTATCTTATGTAGTATGTGTCCTTTATATTTGACTCGCACCACGTCGTCCTTCTCCTCTGCGTGTGCTCCAAAGGTGACTCTTGTGTTGTGCACACTGTCCCGTTCAAGAAGATCTTTAATTGCTTTTTGCTTGTGAGTAGGTGGGGTTAACTCCTGGGTTGACGCGTTGTGAAACCTGGCTCTGCCCCCCGCAGGGCGCTCTGCTGCGTGAGGGTTGACCACCCAAATGTGGTTTGGCCTCTATGGGCTCCAATGCCTGCAGAGAACCCCCTCTGGGCGTGTGACCTGCAGGTCAAACCCGGCAGCACTCCAGTTTGGTCTGGAGTTGGCTCCTGGATATGCTGAATCCCGTGCCTCTCAAGCTGGGCCCCGGCAGGGCAGTTTCAGAACAAAGCAAATCACCAAGCACAACAGCAACAACAACAACAAAGGAAAAAATCAAATACATTCACATGCAAAAACACCCGATAACCCCCACTCGACACAGGCAAAGATATCAAAGATATAAAGACAAAGCAAAACAAAACAAAACAAAACAAAGCAAAACAAAAAGCAGCGACAGTCTCGGCCTAAGCCCACCAAGCAATGTCCAGGTTGTCCTCTGCTGTACCAAAGAGCCCCCTGCTCATTGCGCAGTCAGAGCCGGTCACCTGGTGCCCAGAGTGACTTTGGGACTGCATACTTAAATGCGTGGGCCTGAGGGGTCTGGATGATAGTTTTCACAAAGTCAGTGCAGTTTCTGCCTTTGCCTGCACATATGCACACTGAGAGTAGCCCCACCAGCCCTGTGTCCACTACTCCTGAGTCTTAGGGCACTTCTTCAGTGTGTGTGTATATGGGGGGGGGGGTGCGGACGGGAGATTTCCAAGCTGCTGAAAGCCCAGAGCTGCGTCTGCCTTACTGCTGATCCCTGGGAGTGTCTCTGCAGTAGCACTTGCCCCGCCCTAGTCAGGCCAGAAAGGGTGGGGGCTGGGGATGGAGGGGTCTTCTCTCTCCCAGCCCAGCCAAAATCACACTCTTCCCAGTCTCCTCCCTGGGTCAGGGCTGCCTGTCAGGCTTCCCAGAGCCTGAGCACTACGGCTCCTCTGTAATCTGAAACTACTCCTCAGTTCAGGGGCCAGTTTAAGTCTCTGGAAGGGCCGAGGTAGGATTGGAACAGAGGGGCGGGGGAGGGGCCCAGATATGGAGCCTGTGTTCTTTGTCCGCCCCAGGGCCCACTGGCCGCCCTCCCGGCGGGAGAAATCAGCCCTGGGACGCAGGGAAAGAGCCCACCTCCTGGTCTCTGTGCTCTCCGTTCCGCCCTGGAATCCCGTGCGTGCTCGGAACTGCGGGTGCCACCGTGGTTTTCGCCGCTGCCGGCTGAGACTCTGCCATGGGCTGGGATTTCCCGCCGCTGCCGCCGGCCGCGCGTTATCACTCCGTTCCTCTTTTTCCTTCCCATGATCGCCCAATTAGCACACCTTCAAGTAATCCTTAGCTTCAAGTAATCCATGAGTCTCTTAGCTGTTCTTTGTGATGAGCAAAGAGTTCTTTGATGGGTTATAGGTCCTGTTTGTAATAAGATCCGGAGGAGAACTCAGAAAGTGCGCCCTGCTGCCGCCATTCCTATGACGTCACTCCAGTTTGAATATATTTTATTAACATTGTTCATTTATATTTCTTCTGTAGAAAACTACCTGGTCATAGCTTTACCCCCTTTTTCTATCAAAATATTCACTGTCTCTTATTAGTTAAAAGACTTGTTTTTATATGAAGTCTAATAACCCTCTATCTGCCACATAGGACATAAGCATTTATCCACAATTGTAATTTCCTTTTAGTCACCATACCTTTTCATAACATCCAAGTTTGAAATGGCACATAGTACGACCTACCGTTTTCCCCTGTATTGTTGCTGGCATTGGGATCATGATTGAAAGTTCTGCTCTACCAAAAAGCAACATAAATTTTCTTTTTATTTTCCTTTAGGACTTTTCTGTACAGTTATTTTATGTCTACATATATAATTAAAAGTCAAGCAAATTGGATAGTGTGGACATTGATTATTAATGATGACAGACATTAATTGGGAAGATACTATGAAACAGGCACTTCTATAAATGTTTAGAAGGCTTAACTCATTTATTCGCAGGATATTCACATTAGGGATCCATTATTATCTATTTAAGAAAGGAGGTAACTGAGACTTCTAGGGGTTTAGCAGCTTACTCAAAAATTTCAGGGCTCCAAAGAGACAGAGTAGGAATGTAAAATAGTGTATGTATCTCAAGACCCCAGGTTCTTTACAGAGTGACTTTGTGACTTAGATGCCTTGAAATCTAAAATTCAGGGTGAGTAGATGTAAGTCTGCTGTACCTCTAGCAAATACGCACTCCTGTTCCCCTGTGGAGACGATTCCAGGACCCGAGGAAAAATGAGTCCCTCTTGTGGCTTAACTTTTATTTTTAAAATGACGGGACCCTTTTAAGGACAAATAAACATTAGAGATAGTGTAACTCCTTTAATGGATCTGTACAGTGCAGAAAGAAATATTTTTCAAAAATGAAAAGAAGTTAGAATTCCTTTACTGTTAATAATAGCTAATATTTATCAAGCACCAAGCTTTTACATATGTAATACGTCATTCAATCCTCACAATAGTTTTCTGAGGTAGATACTGTCTTCTCCCTTTTGCAGACGACAGAGTTGAGACGCAAGTCTGTCTGATTCCGTAGGGACACTCCTAATGGCTCTTGGTGAGTTGACTTAAGATGAATTTACTGCAGCCGCTCTAGCACTGGCCTGCCCTGGAGTTCCCAGGATGAGCGGGGACGGAGCCCCCACCTTGGACCCCAGCAACAACAGCAATGACGCTCCTCCCACTCGGTACCTGGACAGCGTAGGGTGCACCTGAAGGTGTCAGGACAAGCCCAGGCTCAGGTCAGAAGCTCTGGGAGGGTCTTGGGGAGATTTCTCAGGGCCTGGGGCAGGGCCTGGCAGCGCTCCATCTGCTCCACTGTGGGGACCCTTTCTGCAGACTTTTCTGCAGACTCAGAACCCGGCAGATCACTGACCACGGCCTTCACTAGCCCTTCTACCAGCCACTAAGGGCTCTTGTCATGATTTTCCTGGCCACAAGTTTGCCTAAAGCCCCTCTCTGCAGGCCTATCTGCTGAGTAGCATGTTCTCACTGGTTCCCTTGTACTTTTGTTTAGTTTCTACCAACCTCACGGACTTTCAGACAAGCCCTTCGCCTCCACAGGCTACAGGGAACCCACACTCCACATCCTGCCCTGGGGCTGTCACCTCACACCCCCCGGAGACGGCTTCAGGAAATGAAGGCGGCTGGGTCCTCTGTGTTGCCCATTTCCCTCGTTCCACCTCCCCTACCACTTAAAATACGTTTTAACATAGTCTAATATTTAAAATATTATAATATTTAAAATACCATACTCATTACACAAGCGACATATGAATATATGTATATAAAGACTCTATTAAAAACAAACACTGCATAGTAGTATACAGATCAAGAATTCAAGCTCCCTTCACCCCTCTGTCCCCCAACACCAATCACGCTCCTTCCCTCAGAAGGTACCCCGTTGTCCGATGGATATGCAGCTTTCCAGACCATCTCTGTGTTTCTACAGACACAGGCTTATGTGCACATACAATGTACAGTGTGAGCTCACTTTACTTTACATAGTGGATCACACTTGCCATAGACAGCAACCATTCCAGTTTAACAAGAGGTTCACAGAGCGAGCTACGTTCACATGTAAGACGTGCTCCATTCTTTTTGAACCGCTACATGGTACTGCATAGAAGAAGTGCAGTGGTCGTGATTCATTATTCCGCCGTGGCGCTGCTATGACTTAAATTAACGTCTGTGAAGTGACGTGCAGGGTGCCAGATGGTGAGCAGGGGCTCAACAAACGACCACAGGAAAAACTGAAATAGAGAAGTTCATCGCTCCCAGGTCCCGGAGAGAGGACGCAGTGTGCCTCCAGGGGCCACGCGGGCAGGTCCAGGCTGCGCACAGCCGGAGTCTGGGCCTGGGGCACACGCCTTTATTAGGGTCTGTGGGTGGAGCGCTTTGGGGCTCCCAGGCTGAGGCCAGAGTGGTCAACCTCAACGAAACAGAGCCAGCGTTTGGTAGAGGGAAGGCTGGGGGACGCAGGGGTGGCCATTGATCACAAGGGCTGTGGGGGAGTCAGACGGGGAACTCACATTTGCCTGTGACTCTGCAGGTTGTGATGTACGCATGGCGTGCGCGCGCATGAGGGGCTGGGGTCCGGTTAAGGCCCCTGCAGGCTGCTGGGCCAAACAACGTGGCTGGGGGGCAGCAGTACTGGGGAGCAGCTTAGCTCAACTCTCCACGGGGTCTCACTGGTATAAACAGCGTGTGACGACATCTTTGCACAGGTGCTGTTGTGCCTGCGTCTGTACATTTCTCAGGGGTGAGGAATGGAATCAGCAAGTCAAAGACGGCATATGTGGAACTTCACGGATCCTTCCGAGTCACCTGTAAAGCGAGGTCGAGCAATGTATGTGCCCGTCATGAACAGAGGATGACACCTGCTTCCCACACCCTTACCAACACGGCGTATGAGCTACCTTTTTACAGATTTGTCAAGTTAATGAACAAAAATCATGTTGCACTTTGTTTTATTTAGTCTGTAAATGCCTGATTAATAAAAAGGTACAATGTCTTTGTAAATATCTCTGGGGATAGTTATTTCAACTATTTAAAGGTTCTCTCCCATTCCATGAATTATTGCCGTTAATTCTAAATTCAGGTGCTCTGTGTGCTTTTGTTGAATCTTTACCATCATGCTGTTAATTGTCCTCAGTTGTGTGATCTAGTTGATTGTTAAGGAGCATTAATGAATGAAGGAATTACAGGCATATTCTCCTGCCTGTATTTTGGGCTGTTGGGCCTTCTGCTTCTGACATATTAATTTTTTTATCTGAATTTTTTATTGAAATATATTTGACATGTAACATTATGTAAATTTAACATGTTAATTTGATACGTGTATACATTATAATATGATTGCCATTGTAGCAATTATGAGCACCTCTAGCACATGACATAATTATCATTTCTTCTTAGTGGTTGGAATAATTACGTTCTAGTCTCTTAGCAAGTTTGATGATTGTGATACAATATTGTTGTCTCTATCCACTATACTGGGCACTAGAGCTCATTGCACTACTCATTGCAAGTTTCTACCCTTAAACAACGGCTCTCCTATCCCCCTGCCCTGATCTTAAATTTTAAGGAATCAGAATATCAAGAAATCAAACCCTGCCTCTGTTGATGGTCACTTGTCTTGTTTGACTTGGATTTACCTTCCTTTTAAATTTGTTTTCTGCCATTTGCAAAGATTGGGGGCAGGAAGAGAGAAATGCCAGCGGGTCGGGCGACCCTTTCTCCCCCTGCCTGCTTGGATGTGCAGCCATTAAAATCCGGGCACAGGAGGAAACACACACCACCTGCCGTTTCAAGACAGTGGAGTTTTCTCTGGGTTTGCAAGGGGCCCACTGGAGCTGGAAGTGGCAGAGATGGGACAACACACCAGGCCTGGCGGTGAGGAGGCTGGAATGCACTTCCTGTGGAGTGGCAATCCCAGCAGGCTTCTGAGAGGGGGTGTGGCAATGTCAGAATTGCCCTGGGGGAATAAACTGAGAGCCCTCTGCAAAGCCCCTGGAGAGGTATAGGCTGAGAGTGGGGACCAGTTGGGGACAGATGCACAGATGTGGGTGGGAGCTGGAACAGCCTGAATTGGGGGGATGGAAAGGATGGAAGCCAGAGGAGAACCAGAGGGGAACCAGAGGGGAACCAGAACTGACAGAGGTGGTGGTCTGGGTGATTTATGAACTGAGAAGCGAGAGGAAATCAGAAGAAGCAGGATTCTTCTCCTGAGGCTGAATTGGGTTTGGGCCGCACCGATTGGGGCATTGGACTGTTTGCACAAGGAGCTTTCTGAAGGGGGCGTGGATCTGCACATTGGGGAAGCCTGGGTGCCACCAAAGTCATGGATTCAGGGGCCGGGAGGCATCTTTCACAGGCACGGAATGGCCTTTTCCTTTAAAAAAAAGATCACAGTAGTCATGAAGGGGCGACAGCAGATGTGGGAGGCTAGGCCTTGCTCCTGTGGCCTAGGGCTGAGCTGGGGCCATCTGAAACCTGCTTTGCTGCGCTCCAAAACTTTCTTATGGCCCTGGGGGATGAGAAGGAACTTCACAAAGCAAAGTGCATGCACTGTCTGGTCCTGCTCCTGTCCCCAGCCTGCCCCACCTGTCCATCTCGCAGTCATTCCTCACGTAGCTGACTTCTTTCTGGTTGAACAGGTTGGTTGTATTGAAAGAGTGAATGAGGGGTGTGTGTGTGTACACTTTGGGCAAGGGGGCTGCGAGTTTGCAGGTTGAGGATCTTGATGGCTTAGAACAAGCAAATGAGTAAGCAGAGATGGGCAGAGTTAAGGGATACTCGAATCAGTATCAGCTATGATTTTTCAAACCCCACCTCTGTGACTTCTGCCTCCTTACTCTGGCTGACCATCTTTCCCAGAACGGCTGCCCCCAGCTCTGTTTTGCCCCTGCCCTCCACCCCCCAAGTTAAACCCCGCCCCACTCACCCCCACACCCACAGCGCAGGACCACCAGCAGGGCTGACAGTACCAGGCCCTTGGTCATCAGGAGTCCACAGAGCATGGGCACCAGGGCACTGCGAGTGGCAGAACTGGAGGAGGGGGAGTTTGGATCCTCAGCGAGAGGAAGGAGAAGAAGCAAGAAAGACAAAGGCTGAGATGATCGCTGCCTCCTGCACTCCCTGGGTCCAGACCTGGGGGCTCTTGGGGCTGGGGCCGGATTCTGGGCCTGACCCATATGAACTCATTGTGAAAGGGCAGTGGGCCCAGGTTGCAGGCAGGTGGGGGTAATACCTAGAGTCCCTCTGACTTGTCTGGGAGGAAGAAGCACTTTCAGCCCAGGTCTGGAGGACCCTGGCATTCTGAGTATCAGAGGCTTCCAAGGGACTGGGGGCAGAAAGGACCCTGCCGAGGGGGTTGGCAGCAGAGAGATTGCGCTGGATGGAGCAGGAGCAGAGAGCCACCAGGGCAAGAGGTACAAGCAAACAAGTGGGAGTACAGGGAGAAGACACCAGATCTGCAACAGGGAAACCTGGATGGGGACCACCCGGAGGTGCCCTGGAGAATACCTGAGCCAGGAGCCAGGAGAAGCACGGGACCAGGAGACAGGAGGCCTGGTCCCAGTCCTGCTTCGGCCCTGCAGGAGCCCCGTGCCTCGGGCCAGGCCTCCTGTCCTCACTTGTGAAGCAGCACTGACGGAAGGCCCTTCATGTCTGATAAGCAGCCATTTCCCAGCTCCATCGGGGGACGTTGAGAGCTGCTCCTTCACCCCAGCCCAGCCCAGCTCTGAGCTGAGACACGGGGACCCCTTTCAGACTCTATGACCCCCAGTCTCCCCCTTCCTGAGTCAGAGGCCACACAGCCACCTGTCCAGCCCTTCCCAGACCCCTCCCTTCTGGTGAGAGCCCAGACCTACTGTGCTCAGAGCCACTGATGGAGGCTGGCGTGGCCGTCACTGGAAAAACACTGGTGACTGATGACAACACAGAGAAGGCAATGGCAGCCCAGAGTCCCCAGAAGGGAGAGGGGGTCAGCCCCAGTGTCCTGCAAGGAAGTGGGGGCAGAGCCAGGCCCTCAGGGTCCCGCAGGCCAGGGCTGACTGGAGCCCCAGGGGAGGGAGCTTCTCCCAGAGCTGCTGGAGAGAGAGGCAGGGCTGGAGGGGGGGGGGGGGCGGGGTGCTGGCAGAGATAGAGGCCTGACACTGGTTTCCCTGAGCTCTGGGAGAGTTCAGGAGGTCTCCCGTGGGGACTGCACAGGCCATATTGCCTCCTGCCTGTGCTGGAGTGTGCAGAGTGGAGAGTACAGCATGATGGTTCTAGGACTGATAGACCCAGGAGCTGGGCCTGACTCTGCACAGAGGCCTCCACACATTGAGGTACAAGACTGTGCTGGGCAGAGATAGAGGCCTGACCTTCTGAGCTCAGGAGGTCTCCCGTGGAGACCACACAGGCTGCTTGTCCCAAAGACCTAGTCCCTTCACCATCCAAAACCCCCTGACCCCTTCTGATCTTGCCTGAGACCCACATCCAGAAAAACCAGCCTGTCCAGCCTGGGGGACACCGAGACCACAGGGTCCCACACAGACACCCGTGCCTACACAGGATGGCCAGTTCCAGGGTGGGAGTGCGGGGGTGCCTGAGCCAGAGGGTGGATGGGGTTCTCCACCCAGTGGGCCCGGAATGTACCTTCCACTTTTCAGGGCAGAACACCCAAGGAAGGACGTGACAGCCTGAATTTGGGGACTGGAGAGCCGTTGTGCAGTCAATATGGGAGGGAGCAGAGCTGGTAGGATCTGGGGTGCAGGAGGCTGGGTAGGGGATGAGTGGCTTTATGTCCTTGGCCGTCCCAGAAAGGCCCCTTCCCTTAGCAAAGTACTCACCTGAAGTCACCACCAGGCGGATATGTTTGTAGGGAGCAAAGCCACTTTTGGAGTCCCCCCAGGTTGCCCACAGGCAGCTTCCTGAGTCCTTCTCTTTGAGCTCAGCCCTCAGCCATGGTGACATTAACGACACCAGAGCCAGGGTCATCCCAGATCACATATCGGGAGTTCTGGGCCAGGATCATGGGCTTGGATGTAGAGACTAAGCGGATATGCTTATCCGCCTTTCTCCTATACCAGATTTTGGATTTATATGAATTTCCTCTTTCGGGGGAGTATTTGCAGCTCTCGGAGAGTGTCTGCCCCACTGTTCTGAGCCTCTCCATCTCTGGTCTCTGCATCCAGGAAACTGCAGAGGAAGCCCTCAGGTCAGGCTGATGGAGGGGGCGTCCCCTCACCACACGCTTGACCCTACACGGCCCTCCGGCCTCAGCACCACACCTGCTCACCTGCTTCCTCCCCTCCCATCACCCCTCTCCTGACCTCCTCTTGCCCCTCAGGCTGTCCACTCACCTGAGGCCAGGAGCACCGGCAGGACCAGTGGCAGGTGTGAGGCCTCTGGGGCCGTGTTGCCTTCTCTGCTGGGGTGTGTACAGTGGCGTCTGAACGACCCTGCCAGATGCCTCAGAAGGACTGATAAAGGCAAGGCCTTCGCTGAATAAATGTGAGGCTTGCAGTGTGGGTTCTGTGGGCAGAGGGAGAGTGGGGCTCCCTGGGGAAGCCCCAGCTGCTGGGAGCATCACTGCCCTGCAGGGGCCCCAGGCCTGCTCAGCCCTGGGGCCCAGTCACTGTGACTGCTGCTCGGGCCCCCTGCCCACACCCACCCCCACCCAAACATGACTTACTCTGTCCCCTCTGTGCTCCTTCCTTCCCTACCCTTGGCTTCCCTCTCACCCTTACCACCCCAGAAAAAAGACAGCTTGAAGGCTGACTGGGGCTCAGGGGCCCTGACCACGGTTAAGCCCCTCTGGTTCCCAGGGACAGCAGACACGTCATGTCCCGAAGGGAGCACGGTGGAAATGACACAGAGCACACCTCCTCCCACTCTCACAGTCCCCGAGAATGTCTGGCACAATATTAAACACCAAAATACCACCTACCGTGTAATGTGGTTGTTAACAGTCTCTCTGGTGGGTAGGTTTGTGAGCAGTAGGCAAGGTCTTTATATAGTATTGGATACAAATTACATTTTCCTTCTACTCTGTAATGAATGCTGACTATGATGTAAATAAACATGAAACGATGTGTTAAAGCTACTAAGGATTTTGTCTGAATTGGTTGGTTGTGGCCCCAGACGCCTGGCAGAACTAAACATTGGGAACCCCAGAAACTTGTACCAATCCATCTATTCCACTGGGGGACCAGCTGAGACGCAACTGCGGGGTACTCCACACCTTCTCACTGGGGTTCACGGGCAACCGGACCGCTCTCCCTTGCATACACTTGCACGTCCAACATAGTGGGTTTTCAATTCGAATAGTGCATGTTGGAGAAATTTTTGCAAGTTGATAGGGTAACATTTGAGTACCAAAAATGGTAAAAACAAACAAACAAACAAACAAACAAACAAACAAACAAACAAACAGACAGACAAACAAAAACCTTCTCCTCTCGCCCCGATACCCCCAGCAAAAGAACCTTGAATTGCTCTTTGTAGCAATGTGCCCCCACTAAAGCTGTTCTTTTCAGCCTCCCTTGAAATGGGGGTCGTCATGTGACTAAGATCTGACAATGATTTGTAAACAGAAGTGTCCACTGTGAAAACATTACTGGTACAATCTGTTTTCCCTTATTGTGTTTTTCCTCCACGCGGCTGTCTGACATGAACACGTGACAATTAGAGCCCTAGCAGCTATGTGGTGACCTTGAGAATGGATGCCCTAATAGTGGACTAATAGGACGGAAGGATTCTGGGTCCCTGGTATTTTGGAGCTAACTTGCTAGCCTTGGATTCCTTATCTGTAAACATTTTTGAGAGAGAAATATACTGTGGTGTTTAACCTATTTTTTTTTCATTCTTTCTTACTCCCAAGTGAACCTAGGATGAACTGATAAAGCGGCTATGGTCTTTCAGTCAGCTATTGCTACGATACTGCTGCATAACGAGCCACCCCAAAACTCATGACTTGAAACAACTGTCATTTATTCTTGCTCATGCTTCTGTGGCTTGGCTGAGGGTCAGCTGTTCTAGGCTGGGCTCAGCTGTGCGTGGCTCAAAGCGGCAGATAAGATTAAGAAAAGTAACAGTGGGCCGGCCTGGTGGCTCAGGCGGGTGGAGCTCCGTGATCCTGACTCCAAAGGCTGCCGGTTCAATTCCCACATGGGCCAGTGGGCTCTCAACCACAAGGTCGCTGCTGGTTCAACTCCTCGAGTCCCGCAAGGGATGGTGGGCTCCGCCCCCTGCAACTAAGATTGAACACGGCACCTTGAGCTGAGCTGCCACTGAGCTCCCGGATGGCTCAGTGGGTTGGAGCCTGTCCTCTCAACATCAAGGTTGCAGGTTCAACTCCAGCAAGGGATGCTGGGCTGCACCCCCTGCAACTAGCAACGGCAACTGGACCTGGAGCTGAGCTGCGCCCTCCACAACTAAGACTGAAAGGACAACAACTTGACTTGGAAAAAAGTCCTGGAAGTACACACTGTTCCCCAATAAAGTCCTGTTCCCCTTCCCCAATAAAATCTTAAAAAAAAAAGAAAGAAAGGAAAGAAAAGAAAAGTGACAGTGAAATGTAGATACCCTAGTTGGTGTTGACCTAATGTAGGAACGCTCCTCCCTCTTCCTGTCCACGCCGGGCCTTATACGGGTGGATTCACTGTGCAGGAGAGTGAAATGGGCTCCTTTAATAGAAATCAAGACACAAATTTAATTCATTAATTGACACCTCTGGAGTCCTTATTCACCCTCGTCCCCTAAACGTGCCACAAACAGGCCCATGTAGACAAAACAGACACTCTAATCATTCAACGACAACAAAATTCTTGACACTGGACTGTACAATACGACATGTAGGAAATTTTGGCCGACTGAGGTAGAACCTGTACGTCTTACCACACATTCCAAAACTAACGAACAAAACGAACCTGCATGTATATACATCTGTCCTTTATTGCTTTTATTCGCTGTGTCCCCAAGTCCTGCAGATGTGTCCAGCTCAGGTCCCTGGACTCCCCACCACCTCCTCCCCAGGCCCTCATCAAAGACCGTGAGGGGTGCCTGACGGAGCTCCCAGCATGCAGTCGCTCCCACCCAGTGCAGGGCTCCCTGAAACACAGGTCTCACCTCTCCGTCCTCAAGAAGCACAGTGACTCCTGACTGCTTCCCCATGAAGTCCAGGCTCCCCAGCCTGGTCCTGTAGCTCTGCCATGAACGGGGCCCATCCCGCCCACCCAGTCTGAACCCCCACCAGGAGGCCCCCTTGGAGGCAGGTGCTGGTGAGCAGAGACCCTGAAGGAGACAGTTCATCACGTGACCTGGGGCACATGTCCTATCAGTTTCCTCACTGGTAACAATGGAACTGACAATGTCCACCTTACAGAACACTCAGAAGAATTAAACAGAGAGGAGTATAAAGCACCCAGCTTCACCCAGGATATGGAAGACACTGAACCAATGCTGAGATAGTAGGTGTGGGGTCAGGTCCATTGGAATTAAATCACAGCTGCTTCTGATCAGTGCCTGTGAATTGCACACTCATGTGTGTTATGGAGTAGACGGAGGAGAAAGGAGCCCAGACCCACTCAGCTTGGATGCCCTGGGCTGCCAAGATCTCCTGCAGATTCCCCAGCTCAGGGAGCACAGACAAGAAGCCCCAAGGGAGGAAACCGAGTAACCCAAAATAGATGAGAGAGAATAGATGAGAGAATAATATGTCCATTTTACAGACAGAGAAACTGAGCTCTAATCTGTACTTAGATCTATTCTGGGAGTGGAGGAGAGGAAGGCATGCCCTGGGAGCACAATGTCATCAGCTTCTCCCAGCAACTTCTCACAGGTAACTGTGAGCATAACAGTGAGGTCAGGAGAAGAAGCTGCTGAGGCTCCGGGGTGGCCTTCTCAGACGGTGGGCAGAGCCCACTGCCCCATGCCTCAGGGCAGTGTCCTGCCCGGCTAATGTGAGAGGGACTCCTTGCCCCCACCTCTTGAGGACACTTCTGAAGGACCTCCAAATCCCACCATAGTGACATGCCCCAGCTCCTCCTGCAAAAGTGTGTACTGTGACAGGGCTGTTGTGAGCCCCCTGGGAGCTAGCCCCACCCTAAGCCTAGGCCCCCTCCCTCCAGCTCCCATTTCTGGGGCTCCAGGTCCCAGCTGCAAAGGAAAGCCAGGGTCCAGATGGCTCCAGCAGACGGCTCATCTGGGTACTGAGACCTCAACTCTGTGTCGAGGGTGCTCACCCCACTCACACTGGTGGGGAGGCCACCATGCAGAGAAAGGGGCGGGTGCCACCTTCTGAGAGCTTCCTGTTCCCTGCGGAACGAGGACCAACACAGCCAAGAACAACTCAGAGCCGACCATAGGCTAGAGGGACACAGGGATCATGGAATGTGAGCAAAGAGTGATCTTGGGGGCCTTTGGAGAGGAGGCGTCCCTTCCTAGCGGTCAGCACTGGCCAGACCAGAGGAAAATTGGCATGGAAAAGCAGTTGCTCCACACCCTCACACCCAGTGACACCCCTCTACGCCAGTTGGGGCTAGGGCCACCTTGCTCCCCCGAGAGGGTTCCCTCCCACCATGTGGTGTGTCATTAGGGTCAGAGAGGGGACCCCAGGTCCAGGTGAAGGCCAGGAAACCCGCAGGAGCTCACCTCTCTTGTGTGTGCAGATTGGTTTCCTGTCCTGTCGGCGGGCCAGACAAACTTCATCAGAAAGGCCCCGATCAGAAGTCAGGAGGCCTGGTCTGGTAACATCGCCACCTCCCTGTGTGACGATGAGCAGGTCACCGAGGAGTCTGGGCCTCGGTTCCCTCACAAACTTATTTAGGGCACCGAGAGAGGGCACGCCCTGTAAACATGTGCATGTGGGTGGTTGGCACTGTCCCCGAGGTTTTCTTCTAGCTCTAAAACTCAATCCTGCTTTCCCACCTGTGGTCCTATGGACACTGACAGTTGATGTCCCTATAGCATGCGTCCTCCTTTTGTCTGTCTCTTTGCCCTTATCCTCGGTCTCTGCTCACTCCCATGGTAAGGAGAACACTTCACTGAGGCAGAGTGAGGAGTAGGAGCTGGGGTTGGGGGAAGAGGGGCAAAGCAGTAGACGTAGAATCAGGTCTCCTTGATAGTTTCCCATTGCGATCTAACCGCACACACAGCTCCCTGGGCAGGCATTAGACTGGCCGCCACTGGATTTACACACGGCACCTAATTTTCTCTCTAAATACGTGTATACCTATAAGTATATGTTTATTAAATACAGACGGTGCCAAAAAACTGTATACGGGGGCCGGCCCAGTGGCTCAGGAGGTTGGAGCTCCATGCTAATCTCCCTCTTTCAGCACCCACAATGCAGAAGGCTGCTGGTTCGATTCCCACATGGGCCAGTGGGCTCTCAACCACAAGGGCGCCGGTTCAACTCCTCGAGTCCCGCAAGGGATGGTGGGCTCCGCCTCCTGCAACTAAGAGTGAACACAGCACCTTAAGCTGAGCTGCCGCTGAGCTCCCGGATGGTTCAGTTGGTTGGAGCGCATCCTCTCAACCACAAAGTTGCCTGCTGGACCCGGAGCTAAGCTGTGCCCTCCTCAACTAAGCTGAATGGCGCCCTCACCACTAAGAAAAGGTCCAGGAAGTACACACTGTTCCCCAATAAAAGTCCTCTTCGCTTTCCCCAATACAATCTTTAAAAAAAAATGTATATGCATTTTAAAGGAAGAAACTGTATTAAAATTATAATATAATGAATAACGCTAGCATTCATTTGATTAAAGCCATCTTTTGAGCAAACGTCATACTCCACATTGCTACAGTAATTCAATTCAACTTTGAAAAGTATACATAGATAACTAAAACGTATGCATTTTTTTGGCACCCTCCATAGATAAGTATATATATATTTAAGTATATACGAGATCTGACAATTAAGTTTGCAAACTCATCCTAGAAAAAGTGCTACATACCTCATTGCTGAATATCACGATGGTCACCTTCGAAGTACTCCCCTTGGGAAGCTATGCACCAACGCAAGTGCCTAGTCCACCCTTCAAAGCAATTTTGCAACTTTTTCTGGAATGGCCATCAGAGCTGTCATCGTATTACCCTTGATGTCCTGAATGTCATCAAAATGCCTTCCTTTCAATATTTCCTTTATCTTCAGGTTAAAAAGAAGTCACTGGGGGCCAGATCAGGTGAGTAGGGAGGGTGTTCCAATACAGTTAGTTGTTTACTGGCTAAAAACTCCCTCACAGACAGTGCCCTGTGAGCTGGTGCATTGTCACGACGCAAGAGCCATAAATTGTTGGTGAAAAGTTCAGGTCATCTAACTTTTCCACGCAGCCTTTTCAGCACTTCCAAATAGTGAACTTGGTTAACTGGTTGTCCAGTTGGTACAAATTCATAATGCATACTCCCTCTGATACAAAAAAATGTTGCAACAAGTTCACGAACGTAATTGTCAGACCTCACATAAATATATTAAGTATATAAATATATAAGTGTATATTATTAAATAATGTATTTATCGAGCAATATATATTTACATAATACATAAAGTATATTATTGGGTATATATTTTTTATACATAAAAAAATCTTTTGCTTTGGAAATTCCATTTTTAGAAATTAAATCTTAAAAGTGCGAGCATTCACTAAAGAAAGAGATGTTCGAGTCTTTCATCTGTGTCTTTGTGTGTTAATTACACAAATATTTCTCTAGTGTCCTTAGATGGTGGGAGCTGAGGGTGCAGAGATGATGCCAGGTCCCTGCTCCTGTGCTCCCTTCCCCTCCCCGACCCCTGCCATTGATCTATCCCTCCCACCAGCCCCTCTGAGGACCCCTGCTCTCTTTGCTCCTAGCTGTCCTCTCCCCCTCCATACACTTCCTTCCTAGAATTTAATCTCCACTTCCTCTCTCCTCCCGCCTTCAGCACCCACAAAACCTCCCCAGGTGGAAACACATCACTGATGTACCAGGCAGGCCCCCAACATGAAGTTTCTGACCACCCCTGGGGTGAGTGGGGCTTAGGCCTCTCTCTCAGACCTCAAAGTACCCTTGAGCTTGTCACCCACTTTCAGCGTGACTCTCCTTTGAAGGGGGTGTAGGAGAGAGAGCCAGGGCCCTGCAAAGCAGAGGTGGTGCACAGATGGAGAGAAAGAGCAAGTCGTCTGCTACTTGACCATAGGTTCTCCCTGGCCTTCTCAGCTCCTCCCCAGAAGAGGTCTCAGTGAGGAAGGGGCCGCTGGGCACAGAGGAGAGTTGCAGCCTCTCCCAGACCTGGAGCTGTGCGGCACCGAGCAGGGCCCGATCAAAACCTACAGCTGGAGGTCCTGCTTCTCTCTGCCCACAGAATCCGCCCTCCCTGCTCTCCCACATCCTAACCCAGGCCTTAGCTTTGTCCATTTTGTCTTTCTCAGAGGGGCTGGAAGAGCCCAGCAGAATAAGGTCCAGTGCCCCGTTCCCTCTTCCCAGGCACCCCCCGTACCCCCTCCCACCAGCACACCAGAAAATGGTGGTATGGCCTGCAGAGCCCCAAGTCTACTGAGGCTGATGCGATGCTCCCAGGTGAGAAGGAAAGGAAGGGCATGGGGAGGACGGGAATGAGTGTGACAGGGACTGTTGGGACAGCAGGGCACAGAGCAGGTGGCTCTGGGGCCGGAGGGCAAGTCCTGGCGTGGCCCTGACCGGCAGCCTTGTTGTCCAGGCTGTGGGCAGTATCACACTCAGCAATGGCAGAGCCTGGTGGGGCAGACCCTCCCCCTGAGGTGCCAGTACCCACCCAAGGGCGGGCACTATGAGAAGTATGTCTGGTGTAAGGAGCTATTGGTGCTCATATGCGCCAGGTTAGTCACCAGCTCCAGGCCCCACACACTGACTCAGCCTCCTGGCTTTCAATCTGAGACAACCCCGGTGTGGGATTCTTCATTGTCACCAGGGCCGATCTGAGGGAGGATGCAGGGTACTACTGGTGTAGAATCTACCACCCTGCCAGCAACTCTGTCTCTCAGTCCAAAGCTTCTCTCTGGCAGTGTCTCCGGGTGAGCCCCTTTCCCTGGGGTCCCCTTGCCCCCTTTTGGTTCCTCCTGGTTTCCTAGTCATATAAGCCAGGCTTCCTCTCCCCGATCCTGGTCTCCTGGGCCGGCTGCTGGGAACCTGTGCCCAAGGGACTCGCAGGTGTGCACACACGTACCCACCTCAACTCTGTCTGTGTTAAGGATGTACAAGCCTCCTCAAAGATGCTCAAACACACCAGCTGGGCATGACCGGAGCTCCTATGACCTGGCCACAGGGGAGCCCAAGACTGTCCAGCATCTTTGGAGAAGGCACCTGTAGCTGGCACATAGTAGGTGCTCAGTAAATGTGTGTCCTCTGGCCACAAACCATCCCCACCATGTTGGCATCATGTTGGTCTGTGCATTTCTCCTGGCCCAGATCAGGGGTCAGCAAACTATAATCTAAAAGCTAAACGTGGTTTTTAAATGACTGGGGAAAAAATTGAAAGAAAAACATATTTTGTGACATGTGAAAATTATAGGACATACAAACTTCAGTCCATAAAGAAAGCTATTTGGGGACAGCCACACCCATTTGTTTATGTATCATCTCTGCCTGTTTTCATGCTATAACAGCAAAGTTGAAAAGCTGTGACAGAGACCATAAGGCCCACAAAGCCTAAAGTGGTTGCACTCTGGCCTTCTGCAAAAATGTTTGCCAACCTCAGTCTAAATCCGATCTTCTCAAAGTATCTGTGCTTGTAATGGACTGAAGGTTTGGGTCTCCTCCAAAGTCATATGTTGAAATCCCAATCCCCAATATGATGGTGTTAGGAAATGGGGCCTCTGGACTTGATTAGGTCATGGGGGGGAGCCCCTTTGGATGGAATTAGTGCCCTTATAAAAGAGACACCAGAGAACTCTCTTATCCTCTTTCCACCATGTGAGGAGGCCACCTGGAGGAGGGGCTTCACCAGAACCCCACCGTGCTGGCCTGTCGATCTCAGACTGCCAGCGTCCAGTACTCTGAGAAATAAATGTCTGTGTTTTTAAGCCACCCAAACTGTGGTACTTTGCTATAGCAGCCTGAGCAGACTAAGAGAGTGGTGGAGGACCCTAAAAAAAAAAAAAAAAACTAAAAAAAACCCCCGCCAATCCATCAATGACTTTTTTTTTGTTTGTAAAATACAACAAAAATAAATTACTAGAAACAATGACAAAAATGAGACACACAAAGTGCAAGCCTAAAATGCTTATTAGACTTGACAGACATCAAATTGCATTTCAACAAATACAACCAGAACTAATATAGCACAGGGGGAAATTTTTAAATTATAAAAACTTTACACACTGTTCATTGACAGTGTGCCTATAGGTGACTGATACAGTGGCTTAACATTACACCTGTAATGTTTTGTTGTTCCTCAGTCATAACTAAACAACAAGTTAGAAGTGAGAGGGCAATTTTCCATATTAAATGCCAATGTTTATACTTTGAACAAATACTCTGTATATCTACATTTAAAGACTTAAATGTGGCAAATGATTATTCTTCTTGCTTATTAACTTACTTAATCTAAGTAATATTAATGACACCATCACTCTTAGGGGAAAATGTATAAAGAAATTGTTTTGATGCTTTATTTTAATAACACTCATCGTAGAAAACTGGTCTCACAGAGTTATGTTGACAAAAATACAAGAAGGAATTTTAAAGTAATTTCAACACGCTCAATATTTTTATTTTTAACTTTTACAAAAGGAAGCAAATGATGCTGTGTTTTCAAAATGCATGTTCAATCCTCCAGTAGTAGCTAGTTCCAAAATATTCTTATAAGTTTATAGTTATACTCAAATTATCTTTGGATGAAAAACTGGATTCTGGATCTATGAATTTCCAATGCATATATCCTCTTTTGGCGGAAAATAAAATCTGAAACATCCTATCAAATTATTAAAGTTTCTCTGTGAGCATTTTTATAGATATGTAATATCAAGATTATCACCTATTTGGTGATAACTGTTATTAAATTAAGAACATGTCATAACAATTTACAGAAACTATTCGAAGCTTCTCTCTTTTGCTTTTGCTCTTAGATTTTATTTGCCAGTGAAAAACATGTCGCATGGCAACGTAACGTCAAGGCTAGCTTATAAACAAGCCTGACTGTGCAATTCACATCTTCACTAGACTGGTCTCTATCTTGCCAAAACATTAAGAGTCCTTCCTATAGATCAAACCTTCTCAACAGAACTGGGCCCCTCAGTAATCATTGCAACTGGGCATGTAAAAACAACTGTTCCTGCTGTTTCCAGTTTATCACATAATAAAGGGAATGATTTCAAATTCAATACATTCATCTTTATGTAATTCATAATTTTCCACATCGATAAGCACACTGTTCAGTTCAGCTGATATTTTGTCATAGCGAGACTTTCTTCATGAAGGAAGCAGTGCATTGACTTACATTCTGGCCCAAGTCTCCCTAATCTGAGTCACTAACTAGTCTAGAATGTTTTCCCGATGTAGCAGCTGCAGCCATCAGAACATACCGTGTTTCCCCAAAAATAAGACCTAGCCGGACAATCAGCTCTAAGGCGTCTTTTGGAGCAAAAATTAATATCAGACCTGGTATTATATTACATTACATTACATTATATTACATTACATTATATTAAAGACCCGGTCTTACATTATCGTAAAATGAGACCGGGTCTTATATTAATTTTTGCTCCAAAAGACACCTCAGAGCTGATTGTCCAGCTAGGTCTTATTTTCGGGAAAACACCGTACTCCTTAAACCCCAAACATAAATCTTAAACCCCAAACCACTTGTTGATAATTTGATCCTTTATAGTTCTATACAGTTCAGAGCTAGTTGTGGTTTGGGCAATGAAGTTAAAAGATACAGAAGAATTCCTTCATATCATCATGTTCAAATTGCGCATGTAGTACAAGAACAGCTTATGTCAACAATATGTGTGCATTTTTCAAGTTGCCATGAAAAATATTTTGCTAGCTTTATTTGTTCTGGGACTTGGTCTTTCATGCCATTAGATACTTCTGGATACACAGAGCTAAAGATTCGATGGAAAGTGATGCTTAAGCTTTCTTTCTTGCCACAGGTGAACCCAACTCTGTGAAGCAAACATCTCTGTTGTAGTTTTTCAATGTTTTGGCAATTGTAGATAGGTTTTTAGTCTTAGCAACACAAAGTGTCACTTCACAAGAAGCCCACAGAACACTAGACTTTGTATGTGAAATACTGATTGCTCTCAAGCTTGTTAACTCAATACTCTTTGTATTTCAAAAAAAATTAGTTTGTTTAGAACTTGTGTTTTTATGTTTGGTATGTAAATGCCACTTGTTTTTATGATGGATTTGCTTCCTTAGCCAGTACATCTCAATAAATAACTCACTGGGTATTAGTATTTCACCATTACTGACAACCACAAAACTCTCACTCCCTACATGAGTGTCATAGCTTCCTAGTGCTGCCCTAACAACTTACGACCAATGCAGTGGTTTAAAGCAAAGCACTTCTGCCGGCCAGAAGCCCAGTGTGGGTCGCACTGGACTCAATCAAGCGCCAGCAGGCTGGGTTTCTTTCTGGAGGCTCTTAGAGAAAATCCAGTTAGTGCTCCTTCAGACGTCAGGTAGAATTCCGTTCCTTGTAGCTATAAGACCGATGCCCTGTTTTCTTGCTGGCTGTGTACTGAGCGCTTCCCCCGCTGCTAGCGTCTCCCATATTCCTCGGCAGTGGCCCCCTCCCTCCATCTTTAAAGCCAGGGGTCCTTTTCGCTGGCATCTCTCTCTGACTATAGTTGGGGAACAGTCCCTGCTTTCAAATATGGAAGATTGGCCTCACCCAGCTAATCTCCCCATCTCAAGGTCTTTCACCTGATGACATCTGAAAAGTCCCTTTTGCCACGTAAGGTGACATAGTCATAGGTTTCTGGGATTAGGATGTGGACGTCGAGGGTGGTGGGGGTGGGGTGGGGGCATCATTCTGCCTATCTCAAAGAGGGATTACATCTTCACATAAAACCAGTACAAACTCTTTGGAATGATTTCAGAAAGAACAATGACTTTGGAATCGATTCCACTATTATCATTTGGCTTATTATCACTGCTACATTCAGAAAAGATATGTCTTTTCTTGACAAAAACTTCAGTGACTTTGGTTTTGCTATCTGTGCACTAGTACTTGAATGAGCTAATCACTACTCTACTCTAAAGTAGTTAATCATGTTCCAGTCTCAATTTAAAAAAAAAAAAGAACAGGTTAGATTGAAAGTAAAAATGATTATAAAAATAACAAATGGTAAAAATAATTTTTCCAGATGTTTCTACATTTTTGGGTTATAGTCGACCAAGCAACCTTAAACTGTCACATGCTGGAACATAGTCCTATTGCACGTTGCTAGGACAAAGCTGGCGCCACATGGAGCGATCCGTGACATTTGACAACACCCAAACTGGTCTACACCCTGTTCAACTGCACAAAACAAGTTTACTAACCACATGCTTGGACCTTGAGGCAAAGTCAAACTGATACAGAAGTTTCAAAATCCTTTCTCCCAGCCCCAGACGGTAGATCGGTAGATCGCACATTCAGTAGCTCAGGACTAGAATTTTCGCCAAGTGTCCCAAGGACCTCCTCCAGGCTGGCCGCATGGGTTGTTCCTGGTCCTCATTCTGGGAAGCCTCAGAGAGAGGGCCCCTGGGGGACACAATCATACCGACGTGTACACTGAGGTCTCTCTCTCCAGGGAGACCTCCCAGGGAAGCCCCTGGCCCTCAGGTACCCTGTCCTCCAGGCATCTCCCAGCTATTGTCCTTCTCTTTCCCCTGCTGGAGAGACGGCTCCCCTCATGGACCCTGGGTGGGCGTGCAGACCCAGCCACGGACACCGACAGTTCCCACTTCCTTGGAGCTGACACCACTTCTTTCCCTTCTGGTCCTCCCACCCGCCCCGCCCCAGCCATGGTCTTCTCTTTATCCTCCAAAGCCCCCATCACTTTTCCAGAGACGACCCCAGAATCTCAGTGGGAAGGCAGAGCAGTGGGAGTAGTGGGCGGGCAGCTCACAGTCTCAGAAGCCAGAGGGGTCCCGTACGAGGTATTTAGCCAAGCCCTTGAGGCCTTGGGTACATACCTACAGACTGGCTCTGCCACAGTACCAGGAAGGACAGGGATGTCCCTAAAATTCCCCACGAGGTATCTCCTTCCCTAACAGCCCCAGACGTGTGAGAAAGGGCATGGATATGAGAGATGTAAGCCACTTCAAGACGGTGGCAGTGCCCACACTTGAGGAGGCTGAGAGGTAGAGAGGGCCTGGGCACAGAGGTAGAGACGCTCAGAGGGAGGCCCAGGCCTCCTGACTCCTATTCAAGTGCTCCTCCGGGACCCAGTGACACCTCCACAGACATTCGATACAGCCGGGCCGCAGGTTTGTCTGGTCCTGAGCCAGAAGACTTCACAACCCAGTCCCCAACCCCAAAATTTGTTTTCCCCTAGGCCGATGGGCTTCTGTTCCCACTTCATCCCAGTTCTTTGTTCCAGATTTTCTGCTATCAGGAATGAGTGGGTGGGTTGTGCTGCTCAGTAACTACTGTCCCTTCTCTTACCCAGCAGCCTCTGCCTCCAGGCAGGCCACCTGGGCTCCCAATGACCTGGGCTCACCACGTACCTAGACCTGTGTGTCCCCCACTGCAAAAGTCAGACAGGTCCCCAGGGCTTCCTCTGCCATCACTGCCCCTTCACAGTGACTTGAAGGTGGGACCTTCATCCACACAGGCCTGGATCAGGGGCCCAAGAACAGAGCTGCCACACCAGCCCTGTCATCTCCCTTTTTGTCCCTCTGTCCTCCAGGGAACAAAACTCCACCCTCCACTCCAGCCCTGCACCCCCAAGTGCCCTGGTCCCCATGTCTGCGGACTCCTCCTGACCAACAGCCTAGTTCTGTCAGCCCTGCTTGTCCAGGTATGGGGTTTGAATTGAACTCGGGGCAAATGGAGCAGGAAACAGCTTCTGTCCCTGCCCAGAGGGTCGAAGGGGGCATCAGCCAGAGAACACAGAGGCAGGGAAATTATGATTGACAGGGCTCTCTACAAGTTAAAGCCACACTGAATGCAGCCATCCTGCTGTTCTTTACAAACCCGCCTTTGTCTTTCAGGTGTAAACTCTTAGGTCTCTGGTCCAGGTTTCTCCCTTCCCTTCCCTCTACTCCTCTCCCTCTCTCCCTCTCTGATTCATTCCTCCTTCAGCAACACTCACTTGTACAGAAAGTCCCTCCCACCAACTGCCCTTGCAGGAATGCTGACCCAAGGCCAGCAGCCCAGGACGCTGCCTTATCCTAAGTCCTGAGGGACAGAGGCTCACATAAGAGAGAGAAAGCTGCGAGCTCCGGGAAGAAGGGGGCAAACCAGGGAAAACGGAGAGGAGCTGGGTGACAGGTGCAGGGACCACTCAAGAGTGAAGAGGATGTGGAAACGGGCTCAGGTAAGGCAGGGAGCAGGCTTGCTGGAGGAGGGGCAGGTGGGGGGAGGGGGGCACAGGGTCAGACAGTGGACTCCAGTCACTTCAGTCACTTCTTCCCCTACTCCCACCTCAGAGCCTTCAGGAATCCACACGGGCAACACAGAAGGAGGTCTCTGAGGCACACACACCACACCAAGTTTCTCGGGTTGTTTTTTTTTTTCTCTCTCTCTCTTTTCTTTGTAAATTATGGCTCAACATCAACATTTTCCTGATTCTAAAAACTCTGAAATTCATTAAAGGAAAATATGCGATTTGATTCTTTCACCGACTTATTTTTTCAAGCGACATTTCCCACGCCTCAGTCGGTGGGGCAGCCGTGGGGCTAAGAGAGAGCAGTGTCCCAGCACTGAGGCTGCCTCTCCTCTCCTCCCTGCTCTTCTCCAGAGCCAGCCCCACCCCTCCCACCAGCCCTTCTGAGGCCCATGCTCAGTAAGCCCGGACCCCAGCTCTCCTCTCCCCACCTCTGCCCTTTGGCCGGGACCCTCCCTGCACTTACAATGGCCCTTTCCTCTCCCCTCCAACACCCATATAACCTCCCAGCGTGGAAACACATCACTGACCTACAGTGAAACCTAAGCGTAAGGCTTATGGGGTCCAACGAGGTTTAGGGCTGTGGTCAGGATGAGAATGACTCTGATTTTATCAACTCTCTTCAGCCCATCCTTCTGGGGGAGAGGGGTCAAACCAGGACCCAGGAAATGAGCAGTGTGCAGGGAGAGAGAGTGAAAGGAAAAAGAGTGGGCAGTGTACAGATGACCACAGTTTCCTCCCTGGACTTCTCAGTGTCTCCCCTGCCTGCCCACCCGCCTGAGGGGGTGAGGAAGCTGAGCAAGAGGGAGGCAGGAGCACCTCAGTCTCTGGTGGCTGCCTTGGGAGGGCAGAGCTGAGGCTTCTCAAGGCCCAAGACCCTCCATGTACCTGGGTGAAGGGAGCTCTCCTGGCTCCACTTCACTTCTCCCCTATTTCCATAGAGCCCATCACCCCACGCCTCCCACTTTCTCAAAGGAGGCCTTTGTCCTTCTCAATTCCTTCTTCTCAGAAGTGGCGGGGAGCCCCGATGAATCAAGCCCATTGCCCAGGGACCACCTCATTTCCTTAGCCGCTCCACCCCATCCGAGAGCTCAAGGAGAGGGTAGCTTGGTTGGGAGGACCTTTCCTCTTACTGGTGCTGCTAACACCCCCTCCACCAGGCCCTGGGCTTCAGATGAGGGGCTGGGGAAGAGGACCAGACAGAAGGTAGAGGACAGGAGGGGTAAGGCAGGGAGCAGTGGCCCTGCAGCCACAGGGCCCACCAGGAGGCACGGTCCAGGCCTGGGCACACAGGAGGGTGCCCCATCCCCCAGCCCTGCAGGGTCCCTGACCTTGTATTCCAGGCTCCTGCCCCAGGGAGGGGGCAAAGGAGGCAATCTGAGCAAATCTCTGTGACCTGCCAGTCACTGGACCCAGGCGCAAAGCAGGACTCTGTCCTCCCCGTACTTGACCCTGGGTCTGGTTTCCCTGGCCCTCTAACTGGACTCCACAAGGGGAGCCCAGACACACGGGGGGAATCAGTATTTTCACAGACATCCCGGGTGATCCTAAGTGAGCTCCTTCCATGAGAAAACGGGTCTTCCTTCACAGGCTTCGTTCTCTCAGAAGAGAGAACCGCTACTCACCCTTTCCTCAGAGGACTGGCCCCCCCATACAAACAGCTCCCCGACTCAAAAGCCAAGAAGGAAAAGACTGGTAGGTTTCCCACTTTAAAAAAAAACAATTCTTATGTATGATAAAAGATGCTATAAACTATGTTTTTAAAAAGTGACAGGATAGAAAAAAATGACATATGTCATACAAAAATTAATATCCAGAACATACAAAGCACTTGTAAAATCACAGAAAAGGGCAACTACTCGATAGAAGAAACAGAAAAGGATGGATAGAAACGTCAATCCAAGGAAACACCCCCAAAACCGCTCATATGACAGTAGAATCGATGGTATCAGTAAATGGGAAAATGCAAATGAAAACAATGGGGGGGTCATTCTTTCACCCATTAAATTAATAAAAATTTGAAAGGCTGGTCATTTCCAAAGGCAATAAGGCTGTGAGAAAACTGGCAGTCTCAACAGCTGTTGGCGGAAATATAAATCAGTGCATCCTTTTAGGAAATCAATCTGTCCAGATTTCTCAAAATATTAAATGTGCATCCCCTTCCTGCAAATCACTCAATCCTTTCTGGTGTGTATGTAAGAGAATATAATCACAGGTGCAAAAAGAGGTATGTAAAAAGTTATCTGCCGCAACATTTTACATAATAGTGAAACTTAGAAATAAATCAAACTGGCCGAGAATAGGAAAGGAACTACAGGCACACCTCAGAGTCCTGGGGGTTCGGGGCCAGGTCACCGCAACAAGGCGAATATCACAATAAAGCGAGTCACGTGGATTTTTTTGGTTTCCCGGTGCACATACAAGTTATGTTTGTACTATCCTGTAGCCTATCAAATTGCAATAGCATTCTGTCTAAAGAATGTACATATTTAAGAAATACTTTATTGCTAAAAAATGCTAACCATCATCTGAGTCTGTTTGAAAAATGGTGCCAACAGACTTGCTCCATGCAGCGTTGCAAAAACCTTCAATTTATTTTTAAAAAAAATGCAGTATCTGTGAAGCACAATAAAAATGAGCAATAAAATGAAGGATGCTTGTAAATAAAGGATGCTACATCTCTAATAGAAGGTATTATGCAGCATGTTAGAAAGAATGAGGCAGATCTGTGTGTCCTGACATGCACAGATCAGATCACCAGAAAAATATTTAGGTCCAAACACTAAATATAGCGGCTGAGTGACACATGTCATCATACCTCATTAATAGAAGTTAAAATGAAAATAAAGCTATATCCATAGAAACAGCGTGTGTGTGCATGTGCAAAAACAGAGACAAGTGTGTGCAGGGATCACCTGACCATGCTAACAGGATTGTGGGTAGGTGTATGTGACGGGTGTGAAGTGAGACTTTCACATTCTACTCTGTATTGTTTGAATATTTTTACAACAATGTGTACATGAGTACAATAAGATGAAAATTTTTTCACGCCTGGTGGAGTGGGCAGTGAGGTAAGCAGACGTCCCAGGAGCCTCGCACCTTCCCCACCACCACCCCTGCCGAGAAAGCAGTAAAGAAATGCCTGTGCCTCGTCCTGAACAAGTGCCCTGGTGACAGGAAGTCTCGATGCCCTCTCTGGAGGCTCAGCTTCCACGTGGTATGCTCTCACGGGCTTGCTAACATTTTAATTACATATTTGTTTTGTCCGCTCCATCATCCAAATTAACACGACCAACTGAAGCCTTACTCCATATCCCACCCTGACTTCGCTTTCCATACAACGCAGCGAAAAGGTTACTTTATGCTCATACCAAAACCCAGATGCAAACGCTTATCGTGCCCTTATTCATAACTGCCAAAGACCAGAGACAACCCAAAGGTCTTGTAACTGGAGAAGGAAGAAACAAACTGGTTTATCCATACAAAGGAGTACTCCTCAGCAATGTAAAGGAACGAACTATAGAGACACGTAACAGAAATGCTCAATCTCAGGTGCACTGTGAAAGAAGCCAGATTCAAAAGGTTAATTACACCTCAATAAAAAAGAAACATGTTTCACACTGCGTGGTCCCATACTGTGACATCCTGGAACAGGCAGAACGATTGGGGCAGAAACTTCTCATGGAGGGAATTGGGGGGTAACAAGTCTGTTCTGTGTCTGGGTGTGCTGATGCTTGCATGACCATGAATTTGTCGACACTCCAAGAGCTGCATATTATGCATACAAACCATATCCCAACGTTAAAACAAAATGAAACAGAGACACTTGTCCCTCCCAGAGAGCCTGCTCACTGTGGCCTCCTCTCCATTCACGCGATGGACCTGGACCTAGAGGTTGTTGACGCAGTGCTCTCCTTACTTCCCCTCTTCCCATCTTTATTCCTCCTGTCTTTCTCGTCCTCCTCTGCTCCTTTCCTTAAGCAGTGGGATCCTCCCTTCAGACGGAATCCTGCATGCGCCCTTGTGCAGACACCTGTTGATGAAGAAGGGTAAGGGTCCTCTCTCCACACAGTTTCGTCCCCATGTTTTCATTCTGCAGATAAAAACAAACCGAGGCCCCCAGATGAAAGGGGCTCCTCTATTGCATCCCTGCTCTGTGCTCCCAACCTTCCTACAGTGTGGCTTTCAAACACCACCCAGAGGACGCTGAGAGGGACCATCACAGTAAAGAGCTTATCCTAATCATTCTAGAGCCTTCTAACTTTGCAGTCTGCTCATGAGGGTAACAAAATAGAAACAGATTTGGGGGAAAACACGTCCTCTCCAGCAACCTGCCCATTCTGCCCTTCTCCTTCCCTTTTCATCGGAAGAGGTCCACATGGTCACGTGTCTGGTAGGAGGGACTGATCTTTCAGGTTGACCAGGAGCTTTGCCGGGGAATGCGACATTGGACAATTAAGTTCGCAAACTTGTTGCAAGAATGTGCTACACTTTTTTCATATCAAACGGATTATTCATTATGAATTTGCACCAACTGGACAACCAGTTAACCTAGTGTCCTATTTGGAAGTGCTGAAAGGTTGCATGAAAAAGTTAGACAACCTGAACTTTTCGCCAACGATTCATGGCTCTTGCATCACGACAATGCACCAGCTCACACGACACTGTCTGTGAGGGAGTTTTTAGCCAGTAAGCAAATAACTATATTGCAACACCCTCCCTAGTCACCTGATCTGGCCCCCAATGACTTTTTTCTTTACCCAAAGATAAAGGAAATATTGAAAGGAAGACATTTTGATGACATTCAGGTCATCAAGGGTAATACGATGACAGCTCTGATGGCCATTCCAGAAAAAGAGTTACAAAATTGCTTTTGAAGGGTGGACTAGGCACTGGCATCAGTGCGTAGCTCCCCAAGGGGAGTCCTTCGAAGGTGACCGTAGTGATATTCAGCAGTGAGGTATGTAGCCCTTTTTCTAGGATGAGTTCGTGACTTAAGTGTCAGACCTTGTAGACAGAACCTTAATAAGGGTCGTCTTTCAGCCTCTTGGCAATCGTCTTAGGAGGCATGTGTATCTCAGGACGTCAGGGATTCAGGATACCCACTTCTGGAATGTACCACACAGATACACGTATGTGAAGAGAGTATGTGGGGGGACGTCATAGGAATGGCGGCAGCAGGGCGCACTTTCTGAGTTCTCCTCCAGATCTTGTTGCAAACGGGAACTATAACCCATCGAGGAAATTTTCGCTCACCACACAATATAGTGGAGAGATTCGTGGATTGCTTGAAGCTAAGAAATTCTTGGGGGTAAGCTAACTGGACGGAGCAAGGAGAGGAGGAGGAGAAGCGGCGTGGGAGCGCCCGGCCGGCAGCGGCGGGAGAGCCCAGCCCCCAACGGAGCCTCAGCTGGCGGGGGCGAAAACCGAAAACCACTGAGCCGGGCACGCACGGGATCCCAGGCGGAGCGGAGAGCGCAGAGACCGGGGGTAGGCCCTTTCCCTGCTCCCACGGCTGATTTCCCCCGCCGGGAAGGCGGCGCGCCCTGCGGCGGTCGGGGGCGCAGTCTCCATACCTGGGCCCCTCCCCCCCCCCTGCTCTCCCAATCCTACCCCGCCCTTCCAGAGACTGGGACTGGAAACCGCGGTGCAGCCCCGCGGTGCCGGGCGCGCACAGGGGCCCAGGCGGAGCGGAGAGCGCAGAGACCGGGTGGCGGCTCTTTCCCTGCGTCCCGCGGCTGATTTCTCCCGCTGGGAAGGCGGCGCGCCCTGCGGCGGACGGGGGGCGCAGTCTCCATACCTAGGCCCCTCCCCCGCCCCGCTCTTCCAATCTTACCCCGCCCTTCCAGAGACTTAAACCGGCCCCTGAACCGAGAAGTGGTATCTAAAGCTCACGCTTTGGGAAGCCTGACGGGCAGCCCTGACCCAGGCAGACTGGGCAGTGTGCGTGATTTTGGCTGCGCTAGGAGAGAAGAGACGCCTCCACCCCCAGCCACCACCTTTTCTGGCCTGCGGGAAGAGGGCGACACACGGCTGGGCTGGGAGAGTGAAGACCCCTCCATCTCCAGCCCCCACCCTTCCTGGCTTGCCTAGGGTGGGGTGGGTGCAGCGGCCGAGACACACCCGGAGATCAGCAGTGAGGCAGGCGCAGCTCTGGGCTTTCAGCAGATCAGAAATCTCCTGCCCGCACTCACACACACACACTGAAGAGGTGCCTTAAGACTCAAGAGTTTTGGTCACATATCTGGTGGTGCCACTCTCAGTGTGCATTTGTGCAGGCAAGGGCAGAAACTGCACTGATATTGTAAAAACTATCATCCAGACCCCTCAGGCCCACGCTTTTAAGTCTGCAGTCCCAAAGTCTCTCTGGGCACCAGGTGACCGGCTCTGCCTGCGCAATAAGCAGGGGGCTCCTTGGTACAGCAGAGAACAACCTGGACATTGCTTGGTGGGCTTAGGCCGAGACTGTCGCTGCTTTTTGTATTGCTTTGTTTTGTCTTGTTTTGCTTTGTCTTTATATCTTTGATATCTTTGCCTCTGTCGAGTGGGGTTATCAGGTGGTTTTTGCATGTGAACGTATTTGATATTTTTCTTTGTTGTTGTTGTTGTTGTTGTGCTTGGTGATTTGCTTTGTTCTGAAACTGCCCTGCCGGGGCCCAGCTTGTGAGGCACGGTCAGCAGATCAGAAATCTCCCGCCCGCACCCATACACACACACTGAAGGAGTGCCCTAGGACTCACGAGCTCTGGACAAAGGACTGGTGGTGCTCCTCTCGGTGTGCATACGTGCGGACAAGGGCAGAAGCTGCACTGACTTTGTGGAGACTATCATCCAGACCCCTCAGGCCCACGCTTTTAAGTCTGCAGTCCCAAAGTCTCTCTGAGCACCAGGTGACCGGCTCTGCCTGCGCAATAAGCAGGGAGCTCTTTGGTACAGCAGAGGACAACCTGGTCATTGCTTGATGGGCTCAGGCCGAGACGGTCGCTGCTTTTTGTTTTGCTTTGTTTTGCTTTGCTTGGTTTTGTTTTGCTTTATCTTGTATCTTTGATATCTTTGCCTGTGTCGAGCGGGGGTTATCGGCTGTTGTTTTTTTTTTTTTTTTTTTTTTTTCTTTGCTGTTGTCGTTGCTGCTGTGCTTGGTGATTTGCCTTGTTCTGGGACTTCCCTGCCGGGGCCCAGCTTGGGTGGCACGGGACTCGGCATATCTGGGGGCCAACTCCAGACCAAATCGGAGTGCAGCCGGGGTTGACCTGCAGGTCACATACCTAGAGGGGGTTCTCGGCAGGCTCTGGAGCCCATAGAGGCCAAACCACATTGGGGTGGTCAACCCTCACGCAGCAGAGTGCCCTGCGGGGGGCAGAGCCAAGTCTCACGGCAGGTCAGCCCAGGAGTTGACCCCACCTGCTCATTAGCGGGAAGCAATTAAAGATCTTCTTGAACGGGACAGTGTACACAACACAAGACTCACCTTTGGAGCACACGCAGAGGAGGACGACGTGGTGCGAGTCAAATATAAAGGACACATACTACACAAGATAACCTAGCAAGAACTAAGAACTCTAGGGGATCTACCTAATATATCAAAATAAACACAGTCAGCCAGAATGGGGAAACAAAGATACACGTCCCAAATAAAAGAACAGAAGAAGCTTCCACAACTGGAACCAAATGAAGCAGACGTAACCAACCTCTCAGAGACAGAGTTCAGAACACTGGTGATAAGAATGTTTAAGGAGCTTAGAGAAGACATAAAGAAGGATGTAGAAATCATAACAAACGAGCTTAGAGAAAACATAAAGAAGGATGTAGAAATCATAACGAAAAACCAGTTGGAACTAAAGAACACAATTACCGAAATTAAGAACTCACTTGAAGGAATTACCAGCAGGCTAGATGAAGCAGAGGATCGAATCAGCGACTTAGAAGACAAGGTAGCAGAGATCACCCAAACGGAACAACAGAAAGAAAAAAGAATAAAAAACAATGAAGATGGCCTAAGAGACCTCTGGGATAACATCAAGCGCAACAACATGCGCATCATAGGAATACCAGAAGGTGAAGAGAGCAAGCAAGGGATTGAGAACATATTTGAAGTAATAATGTCTGAAAACTTCCCCAACCTGATGAAGGAAACCAACATACAAGTCCAGGAAGTGCAGAGAGTTCCAACCAGGATTAACCCAAACAGGTCCACACCAAGACACATTATAGTTAAAATGGCAAAGCTTAAAGACAAAGAGAGAATCCTAAAAGCAGCAAGAGAAAGACGGAGGGTTACATACAAGGGAACTCCCATAAGACTATCAAATGATTTTTCTACAGAAACATTGAAGGCCAGGAGGGAGTGGCAGGAGATACTTAAAGTGATGGAAAACAAAGGCCTACAACCTAGATTGCTTTATCCAGCAAGGCTATCATTTAAAGTTGATGGAGAGATAAAGAGCTTTCCAGAAAAAAATAAGCTAAAGGAATTTATTACCACCAAGCCAGCATTGCAAGAAATACTAAAAGGTCTTCTGTAAATAGAAGAAAGATCAAAACAACCTAACTACAAATTTAAAAATGGCAATATCTATGTACCTATCAATAATCACTTTAAATGTAAATGGATTAAATGCTCCAATCAAAAGACATAGGGTGGCTGACTGGATAAGACAGCAAGACCCTTGTATATGCTGTATACAAGAGACTCACCTCAGAACAAAAGACACACACAGGCTGAAAGTGAAGGGTTGGAGTAAGATATTTCATGCAAATGGAAACGAGAAAAAAGCTGGAGTTGCAATACTTATTTCTGACAAAATAGACTTTAAAATGAAGAACATACTAAAAGATAAAGATGGGCACTATATAATAATAAAGGGATCGATCCGACAAGAGGACATAACCCTAGTAAACATCTATGCACCCAACATAGGAGCACCTAAATATATAAAACAGGTACTGACTGACATAAAGGCAGAGATCAACAGTAACACTATTATAGTCGGGGACTTCAACACACCTCTGACCACAAGGGACAGGTCTTCCAGACAGAAAATCAATACGGAAACAACAGCCTTAAATGATACATTGGACCACTTGGATTTAATCGATATTTTCAGAACATTTCACCCCAATGCTGCAAAATACACCTTCTTCTCAAGCGCACATGGAACATTTTCCAAGATAGATCATATGTTAGGCCACAAAACAAGTCTTGATAAATTTAAGAAAATTGAAATCATACCAATTGTCTTCTCTGATCACAATGCTATGAAATTAGAAATGAACTACAGGAAAAAAACGGGAAGACACACCAATTCATGGAGGCTGAATAACTTATTACTAAATAATGAATGGGTCAAGCAGGAGATCAAGGAAGAAATCAAAAGATATTTCGAGATAAATGAAAATGAAAACACGACGACCCAAAATCTTTGGGATGCCGCGAAAGCAGTCCTAAGAGGGAAATTCATAGCTTTGCAGGCCTACCTAAAGAAACAAGAAACATCACTAATCAACAGTTTATCTTCACATTTAAGGGATCTGGAAAAAGAACAGCAAAATAAGCCCAAAGGGAACACAAGGAAGGAGATAATAAAGATCAGAGCAGAATTAAATGAAATAGAAACCAGAAAAACAATACAAAAGATCAATGAATCCAAGAGTTGGTTCTTAGAGAAGATAAACAAAATCGACAAACCATTAGCCAGACTCATTAAAAAAAAGAGAGAGAGGACCCAAATTAATAAAATCAGAAATGAAAGAGAAGAAGTGACAACGGACACTGCAGAAATACAAAGAGTTTTAAGAAGTTACTATGAGCAACTATATGCCAACAAATTTGACAATTTGGAAGAAATGGACAATTTTCTAGAGGCGTACAACCTTCCAAGGCTAACTCAAGAAGAAACAGAAAACCTGAATAGACTGATTACCACCACGGAAATTGAATCAGTAATCAACAGTCTCCCAACAAACAAAAGCCCTGGACCAGATGGCTTTACAGGTGAATTTTACAAAGCGTTCAAAAAGAATTATCACCAATTCTCCTCAAGCTCTTCCAAAAAATCCAGAAGGAGGGAAGACTCCCAAACACTTTTTACGAAGCCACTATCACCCTGATCCCAAAATTAGACAAAGACACCACAAAAAAAGAAAACTACAGGCCGATATCTTTAATGAACATAGATGCAAAAATCCTCAACAAAATATTAGCAAACAGAATTCAGCAATACATTAAAAAGATCATTCACCACGATCAAGTGGGATTCATTCCTGGTATGCAGGGGTGGTTCAACATCCGCAAATCTATTAATGTGATACACCACATTAACAAAATGAAAAATAAAAATCACATGATCATATCAATAGATGCAGAAAAAGCATTTGATAAAATCCAACAGCCATTTATGATAAAAACCCTTAAGAAAGTGGGAATAGAGGGATCTTATCTCAACATAATAAAGGCCATATATGACAAACCCACAGCTAACATCATACTCAATGGGGAAAAGCTAAAACCATTCCCCCTAAGATCAGGAACAAGGCAAGGATGCCCATTATCTCCGCTTCTATTCAACATAGTTCTGGAAGTTCTTGCCACAGCAATCAGACAAGAAAAAGAAATAAAAGGCATCCAGATTGGTAAGGAGGAAGTAAAGTTATCATTGTATGCAGATGATATGATACTATATATAGAGAACCCTAAAGACTCCACCAAGAAGCTATTAGAGCTGATAGATGAATTTAGTAAAGTGGCAGGATACAAAATTAATATTCAGAAATCAGTTGCATTTGTATATACCAATAATAAAACATCAGAAGGAGAAATTAAAAAAACAATCCCATTTACAATCGCTCCAAAGACTATAAAATACCTGGGAATAAATTTAACCAAAGAAGTAAAAGATCTATACTCAGAAAATTATAAGACACTGATGAAAGGAATGAAGGAAGATATAAATAGATGGAAACACATATCATGTTCATGGATAGGAAGAATTAATATAGTTAAAATGTCCATACTGCCTAAGGCAATATACATATTCAATGCAATTCCTATCAAACTGCCAACGTCGTTTTTCACAGAAATAGAACATATAATCCTAAAATTTATATGGGACCATAAAAGACCCCGAATAGCAAAGGCAATCTTGAGAAGTAAGAACAAAGTGGGAGGTATAACAATACCTGACTTCAGATTATACTACAAGGCTACAGTAATCAAAACAGCATGGTACTGGCATAAAAACAGACACATAGATCAATGGAACAGAATAGAGAGTCCAGAAATAAATCCACGCCTATACGGCCATTTAATCTACGACAATGGAAGCAAGAATGTACGATGGAGTAATGACAGTCTATTCAATAAATGGTGCTGGGAAACCTGGACAGACACATGCAAAAAAATGAAGTTGGACCACCTCCTTACACCATATACAAAAATAAATTCAAAATGGCTTAAAGACTTAAATGTAAGGTCTGAAACCATAAAATACCTAGAAGAAAACATAGGAAGAAACTTCTCAGACATTACCCGGAGTAAGATTTTTACTGATATACACCCTCGCGCGAGGGAACTAAGAGAAAGAATAAACATGTGGGATTATATCAAACTAAAAAGTTTTTTCACAGCAAAGGAAACCATCAATAAAACAAGAAGGGATCCTACTGAATGGGAAAAGATATTTGCCAGTGATATATCTGATAAGGGATTAATATCACAAATCTATGGAAAACTTACTCAACCCAACTCCAAAAAAACAAACGATCCAATTAAAAAATGGGCAGAGGACTTGAAGAGACATTTTTCTGAAAAGGACATACAGATGGCAAACAGACATATGAAGAAATGCTCAACCTCACTAACCATCAGAGAAATGCAAATAAAAACCACAATGAGATACCACCTCACCCCAGTCAGAATGGCTATCATCAATAAATCAACAAACAACAAGTGCTGGCGCGGATGTGGAGAAAAGGGAACGCTTGTGCACTGTTGGTGGGATTGCAGACTGGTGCAGCCGCTATGGAAAACAGTATGGAGGTATCTCAAAATTCTGAAAATGGAACTACCTTATGATCCAGTAATTCCACTCCTAGGTATCTATCCGGAGAAATCCAGAACTTCAATTCAAAAATCTCTATGCACTCCTATGTTTATTGCAGCACTATACACAATAGCTAAGACATGGAAACAACCAAAATGCCCATCGGTAGATGACTGGATTAAGAAACTGTGGTACATTTATACAATGGAGTATTATGCAGCCATAAGGAAGAAAGAAATCTTACCATTTGCAACAACATGGATGGATCTAGAGAACATTATGTTAAGTGAAATAAGTCAGACAGAGAAAGATAAGTTCCATATGATCTCACTTATTTGCGGATTCTAAAGAAAAGAATAAGTGAATGAACTAATCAGAAACTGTTTGGGAGACAATGAGGAAAAACTGAGGGTTGCTAGATGGGCGGGGGGAGTGGGGGGTGGGGGGGAGGGTGAGGGGATTGGAGGGCAGTCGGTGACCACAGGATGGCCACGGGGTTTGAAAATTAATCTGGGGAACGTAATTTGGTGGTTACCAGAGCGTAAGGGGGTTGGGGGGTGGGGGATGAGGGTGAGGGGGATCAAATGTACGGTGATGGAAGGGGAGCTGACTCTGGGTGGTGAACACACAGTGTGATTTATGGATGATGTGATTCAGAATTGCACAACTGAAATCTATGTAATTCTACTAACAATTGTCACCCCAATAAATTAAAAAAAAAAAAAAAAAAAAAAACTGTTCAGTTAAAGACTCATAGATTTAAATATAATACGGGGAATATAATGAAAAATGTTGTAAAGACTATGTAGGGTGTCAGATGGGTACTAGATTTATCAGGGGGATCACTTCATAGATTATATAAATGTTTAACCAGTGCACTGTAGACATGAAACTAATATAAAATAATATTGAATGTCAACTATAAATATATATATATATATATATATATACGTGTATATATATATTCACGGGATGTAAAGTACAGCATAGGGAATATAGTCAGTGGTATTGTAACAGCTATACACGATGTCAGAGGGGTAGTAGACTGGGGAGTTATGTGAGGGGTGTAAATGTCTAATCATTATGTTGTTTTGTACACCTGAAACTAATAATAAAATTTTAAGAAAGAAAAAAAAAAAAAAAAAAAAAAAAAAAAAGAGGATATTTAAAATTCACTCTTGTCTTCTACTCATGTAATGTTATGCCTCCATGACAAATACTATTATGCTAGATGAGGCCTCATTTCTTCTAATGGAAATTAATCAAAATTATTGCTATTATTTCTGAAATTCACATTACTCTTGCCAAAAATTTCATGGAGATCCTGAACCTAGGTAAAATATCTACTAGGTTTTATACTCAATATGTTTAACATGTATATTATATACATATATTTCATAAATAAATAACCAACCAATTAGAAAAAAAAAAAAAAAAAGAGAGTATGTGGATGGTTGTTTATCACAGCACCATTTATAATTCCAAAAGATTGAAAACCACCCCAATGTCTAAGCTATTGTACATCCATTCAATGGATTCTCTGCATTTTCACAAGCGAAAGAAGCTCCCTATGGACTGATATGCACTGATCTCCAACATAGTCTATATTTTGTCAGGGACACAACTCTGCCTTTGATAGGCTAGCTTTTGTGTTTTAAAAAATGCGAACATTAAGGCTATATAGTCATATACATTTAAAAAATACTCTGGAGAAAAACGATGGTTGTTGGGAGAGGATGGCGGACTGAAGGGGGGCCGTGTAAAGTAGATTTTTCACTGTTTAGAATCATTTTTATCTATTTTTTTTGAACCACTGAATCTATTCCAAATTAAATTTTCAAAAACTGATTGTATGAGAGCTCCCACTTCAGGGAAGATGGAGTAGATTCTTCTCATGAAGTAGAACTAAAAATCCTGGACATTATATATACAAAGCACACACAAGACGACTGAAAGGTGGAGAGAAGAAAGCAACTAGCTAGAGACCTCAGGACCTGAGAACAACACTGTGGTGAGTCCCCTGGTTTTCCTGCTACAGCCTGTATCCCAAACTAGGTACTGGAGCAACTGCAGCCCAGAAAAAAGCCCAAAGAAATGCCTGCTGTGAGCAAGACAGAAACTTCTAGATGCGAACCGGTCTACCCCAGCCAAACACCACTGAATACCTTCAGCCTCATCTCCCCGGCCCCCCAAACACTGAGCAGGGAGCCTAGACTCCCACCCCGGCCAGGCTATAGTAAGATGCCCCCTCCCCATCCTGGGTGGGCCACATGGGAAGCCAGGACTTTCCTCCCTTAGGGGCACAATCAGCGGAGACCACATGGGGACCAGGACTCCCACACCCACCTCGTCCCACTGTAATGAGGGCCCCTCAGCCTCTCCACCGTGGACATGTCAGAGAAGGACTAGTGGAGTGCCAGGACTCTCACCACTGATCAGTTTTAACAAGGCCACCCCCACTAATGGCTGTAGGGGACACATGGGTAGCAGTGATGAGGCACCCCCTTCCCGTCAGGCCGACGGGTATCACAGGGAAGGCCTAAGTCCCACCCTACCCAGCGGTTATGAGGAGTGTTTTCTCAACACCCTTGTCGTGCAGGGTGTCAGGCGGGGTCTCTGCTCCCGCTCCCCACATAAGAACACAGGATATGGTGAGAACAAACAGGAACATCCACGGAGCCATAGGTAGGGGAGTCATACCACTATACTCTCGCTGGCGGCTGGGTTGGAGACACAGGAACCAGGAGCCACACAATTCTCAACCCTCACTGCACCGCTTGCAGGCTCAGCCACCACCTTCTTGCTAGCCCCCATTTTTTTGCTAGCCTAGCCACGGCAGTTATATTCATGGCTAATGGCTCACTGGTTACAGCTGACGGCCAACTAGCCACAGCTGCTGGCCATTTGATCACAGTCGATGGCCATTTACTACCTGAGCCAGCACCTTTCTATGTGAGGCCGAGAGTCTGGAAACTGCTTTTTGGGGCTCTGTCCCCACAACCCTCCACCCCCTCCCCCCAGGATGTCAATGGAGGCCAAGAGAAGAAACTGGACCTCCACCTCTGCCTGGTGGTAATAAGCTGGTGCCCCACTTTTCACCCAGGGTCAGAGAAGTCCTGCTAAAACACAAGGTTTAAATACGATCCAGAGTCTTTTAACAAAATGCCCAAAATGTCCAGGTTTCGATTGACAATTATTCATCATACCAAGAACCAAGAAGATCTCCAACTAAGAAAAGACGATCAAAAGACACCAACATGGAGATACACAGATGTTAGAAGGCCACTGTGAGGACAGAGCCAGGAGTGCAGTTTCCAGGCTCTCGCCCTCACGTGGAAAGGTGCTCACTCCGGTAGTAAATGGCCATCAACTGTGATTGCATGGCCATCAGCTGTGGCCAGTCGGTCGTCAGCTGTAACCAGTGAGCCATTGGGCACTAATATAACTACTGTGGCTACGCTAGCAGAAAAATGGGAGCTACCAAGACGATGGTGGCTGAGCTAGTAAGAGCGGATTGCAGTTAGCACGGCGGATTGCAGCTAGCAAGTGAAGTTGGTTGGCAGAGAGAAGTGGACGGCAGGTTGCAGACAGTGTGGCTCCTGCTTCCTGTGTCTCCAACCCAGCTGCCAGAGAGACTATAGTGGTGTGACTCCCCTATCTATGGCTCCATAGGTGTTCTTTTTTGGCCTCACCATGTCCAGCGTTCTTATGTGGGGAGCGGGACCAGAGACCCCGCATGACCACCCGGCATGACAGCTTGGGTGAGCAATTAGGTAATTATTGGTAGGTTTAGGTCTACTATTTTATTTTTTGTTTTCTGTGTGTGCCCTCTGTTTTTTGTTTCTCTGTTTTCTTTTTCCTACTTTCCTGCGGGTTACTAGAACATGTTTCAGAATCTCATTTTAACTTATCTATAGGGTTTTTGAGTGTATCACTTTGTATAGCTTTTTTAGTGGTTGCCCTAGGTATGTATGTGTGTGTACATAACTCATGGTGACATTTTACCAGTTTGAGTGGTGTGGAGAAACCTACGTCTCTTTACATTCTCTTACCCTTCCCCATTTATAATATGATGAAGATAATAACCAAAAGAAGAGCATCCAGTAATGAAACTGAGAACAGAAGGACAATGGAGAAAATCAATGAAACAAGAGGGTGGTTCTATGAAAAGATCGATAAAATGGACAAATCTTTAGCAATACTGGCCCAGAAAAACAGAGAAAAGACACAAATTCCTAACATCAGGACCAATACAGGACCTCAGTATGGTCCCTCCAGACCTCCAAAGGACAGGAAGGGAATACTAGGAACACTCTACGCACAAATTTGACAAGTTAGATGAAATCCCACCACGTCCTCAAAAGCACAAGCTACCACCACTTGCTCAATATGAAATGGATCATGTGAATACCCTGTAACTATTAAGGAAATTGACTATGTAATTAGAAACCTCCTGCAAAAGAAATCTTCAGGCCCAGTCTTTTCCCTTGAGAATTATACCAAACTTTTAAAGAAGAATTAACATCAATTCTATGGAATCCCTTCTGGAAAAGAGAAAAAGGAAGCCACATGGACCTTGATACCAACACCAAAGATAGCAGAATGACACGAAACTACAGATTGACGTCCCTCCTAAATATAGATGCCGAAAGATCGTAACAAAATGTTAGTAAACAGAATTCAGCAGTACATAAAAATACTTATAGAAACCAAGTTAAGTGTATTCCAGGGATGCAAACCTGGTCCAATATTTGAAAATTAATCAGTGTGATCCACCATATTAACAGTCTGAGGAAGAAAAAAAATCACGATTATATCAACTGAAGCTTAAAAAGCATTTAAAATGCAACACTCATTCATGATACTCTTAGAAAATTAGAAATAGAGGGCAACTTCCTCACGATGATAAAGAACATCTATTAAAAACTTACAGCTAACATACTTAATGGTGAAAGACTGAATGCTTCTCAACAAATCAGGAACAAGGCAAGGATGTTCATTCTCACCTCTGCTTCCTATTTGCAGATGACATGATGATTTATGTAGAAATAAATCTCAAGGAATCTACCAAAAAAAGAGTGCTAGAATAAGTGAATTCATCAAATTGCAGGATACAAAATCAACATGCAAAAATTAATTGTATTTCTATGTACTGCAATAAGCACATAGAAATCATAATTTAAAATGCAAGACCATTTACAAACACTCACAAAAGACAAAAATACTTAGATGTAGATTTATCAAAACATATACAGGAATTGTATGCTGAATGCTAGAAAACACTAATGAAAGAAATCAAAGATCTAAATAAATGGAGCGTTCATGGATTGTAAGACTTAACATAGTAAAAATGACAGTGCTCCCCAAATTGTCATACAGGTTTAATGTAATTCCTATCAAGATCCAGCAATAAGGACCGGCCCGGTGGCTCAGGCAGTTGGAGATCTGTGCTCCTAACTCTGAAGGTTGCTGGTTCTATTCCCACATGGGCCAGTGGGCTCTCAACCGCAAGGTTGCCTGTTTGGCTCCTGGAGTCCCGCAAGGGATGGTGGGCTCCGCCCCCTGCAACTAAAGATTGAACATGCACCTTGAGCTGAGCTGCCACTGAGCTCCCTGATGGCTCAGTTGGTTGGAGCACATCTTCTCAACCAGAAGGTTGCTGGTTCGACTCCCGCAGGGGCTGGGGCCCCTGCAACTGGCAATGGCAACTGAACCTGGAGCTGAGCTGCGCCCTCCACAACTAAGATTGAAAGGACAACAACTTGACTTCGAAAAAATTCCTGGAAGTACACACTGTTCCCCAATAAAGGCCTGTTCCTCCTCCCCAATAAAATCTTAAACACACACACACACACACACACACACACACACAGTGAAAGATGTGACATTTATTCTAGGATGCCAACCGGACAGTTGTTCCTAGATCGGCGTTAACCATCGCTGCCCACTGTATCACAACAAAATTGTTGTGAGGATACCAAGGTGTATAGGCTGAGGCATAAGATTCACATTTTTCTAACACATTGAAAAGCGATTTCATTAGGCAAATATTTTTGAAGATGATGTTCACTAAGAAAATTGGCATTGTAGCCAATATTTCTGACATTCTTAATGAAACAAATTTGAAAATTCTAAGAAAAAGCAAAGATAGTTATTGTAAAGGCATTAATGTTCTGGCGCTCAGGCTTTAGACAGTGTGATCAACTACTATATGTTCTCAACTTTGTTGCAACTTATTGTAGGAAACATTGTTATTAAAGGCTTCTACAAGAAAAACTTACAAATCTTATTGTATCTCCTTTCTCTGTCTCAAACTTCGAATCGTTACTTTCTAAGAGTGAAATTTAAGGCATTAAAGAAAAGGATCAGAAAAAAGAATTATGCTTTATAAAGTCCTGAAACAACATTTAATTATAAATTTTGTATGTATGTAAATTCTTTGACATTTCTGCCCTCCAGAGATGGAGTAATTCCTTCTCTCTTGAGTGTGGGCTGGACATAATGACTCACTTCTCATCAGGCTGATGTGATGGTATGTGATTCTGAGTCTAAGACATAAAACTGCAGCTTCCGTCTTGGTCTCTCTCTTTCTCTCTTTCTGTCTGTCTGTCTATCACTTGCTCTTAGGCAAGAAACTCCCTAAGTCATTAGCCACCTTATGGAAAATTCCCCCCGGCGAGGAACTGAGGACCACCCAGGAAGGAAATGAGGCCCCTTCCAGCAGCCCCATGACTGAGCCGTGTTTCACGCGAGTCCTCCAGCCCCAGTCAAGCCTTCAGATGCCACAGCCCTGGCTGACAACTTGACTGTAACGTGGAGAGAGGCCCTGAGCCAGAAGCGCTCAGGGAAACCTCTCCTGCATTCCTGACCCTGGGAAACTGGGATAAAATACCCCTTTGTTGTTCTGAGCTGCTAACTTTTGGGTAATTTGTTATGCTGCCATACAGGACTAATACAGTGTCCAAAGAGAGAAAGAAGTATTGCACTTTTTTATTTCCTCTAAATTAATTAAATGAGACATGTCATTTGGTTTGCATTTTATTACCACTCACAACAATCTATTTACTGGAACTTCATTTCCAACTGTAACCCAAATAAACACAAAGGTATGAGCAGGCCCTCCTAGGCTCATTCTGTGATGGTCCCTAGTAACAACCCTGGTTATTCACGTTCTCCCAGTTATGCAATCAAACAATATAGATGCTGGGAAGGGATTCCACAGATGTCACTAAGGTCTCAAATCAGCTGACCTTAAGAACTGGGACTATCCAAGGGGAATGTCTTAATCAGGTGAGTACTGACTGGGGTTTCTCCTGAGCAAACATTCCATGTGAGAGGGATTCAGTGTGAGGCATTTTCTCTACTGGCAGCTTTGAAAATGGAGGGTCACGTGGCAAAGACTGCTGGGGGACACTTGGGGTTGGGGCAGCACCCCCCTCTCTGAGATTTGTCAAGGCAACAGGGACCTTAGACCTACAACTGGGAAAAGCAATTCTGCTAACAGCTCTCTGTAAGCTGGGAGGGAGATCCTGAGCTTGGGATGAGCACACAGCTTGGTGACACCCTGAGCAGAAAACCCATCCACACCGAGCCTGGATTTCTAAGGAACTGCAAGCAAATAAGTGGGGGTTGTTTTGAGCCACTAAGTTGTGGTAATTTGTTCCGCAGCAATAGAAAACTAATACACAGGCTCAACTGTGCAACAAATAAGCACACGGCATTTTTTCCATTGGAATGAATTTATGAACTGTTATGCCCACTAGTTTGTAATAAAATGTTTCCTTTTTTTTGTATTTTACAGGTAACGATTTTATGTGATATAAATTGTAATACAATCATTCATTCATTCAACAAATAATTTGATGCCCACTATCTATCAGGAATGGCTTCAAATGCCTGGGATACAACCTTGACCTAAACAGCCCAAAGCCCCTGTGCTCATGTGCCTTACATTCTAGAAGCTTCCCAGAGTGATTCGGAGCCATTGGAGTATTTTTAGTGAAGAAATGACACAGCCTCACTGGCATTAGCAGGATCGCCAATCCCTGTGGGGAGAACAGTCCTTGGCTGGCAAGTGAGGGGGTGGCACTAGTGCCACAATCAGGACTGAGAGGGTGGTGGGGACTAAGGGGGGAAGAGGGCCTGAGGGGTGAGAGAGACAGAGGAGGGCTGGAGAAGCAGGGGGAGGGAAAGAGGCAGAGGTAACGAATCCTAAAGCAGTGGAACTCTCAGGTTGAAATAAGTTGTTTTATAGATCTTTAGTAAATCATCTGGGACCTAGCGGGGTGTTCTGTGGAGCTGCCTAAACACTAATCGCCTCCTTAGGCTAATCAGTTTAAAAATAATAATGTGTCCCAATAAAATATGCACACCGCTGAGATGTGAATTATTCATAAAAATAGGCAACACAGGAGCACTGGTGAAAGGCCTTTGAACTGCTTTGAACACTTGCAGCTTTGAGGTTGTCCATGCTCCTCGCTGAAATGCACGGTAACAAACTGCTTCCACGTGCTTCTTTGTATTGAGGATGCCGGGACTCAACAGACAAACTCAGGGCTGTGGAAGGAAGATCATTTTACAATAGAAACACCCGGAGTCACAGGTGTACGTCTGGGCAAGTAAGACTTAGGAGCTTTGAGAGTCTGGCTGCAGTGATGTTTACACACATTTCCTCACCAAGGGGGACAGATCACGATTTTACAGATTAGCTTCCTGATGACCAGGGATTTCCAAGACTGTTACCCACTGTAGTTAACAAACAACAAGGAGACTGGTGTCTATGAGAATCTCTAGCTGGTGTTTTCGGGCACAACTTCTCCAGGGTTAAAGAGGAAAGCCCTGTCCTTCCTCTATTCCCAGGGCGAGCTCACCGTGTGGCACCAAGTTCCCTGGGGGTGTCTTCTTCCAGAACAGTCCTGGGGGAGAGGTAAAGGGTGGGAGGCAGGGCGTCCATTTCAGGGACAGGGATTCCGGGAAGAGGAGGAAAAGGGGCTGAGCCCTGGTTCCTCAGACAGTCCCTGAGCCAGGACTCAGGGTGACAGTGTGACACAGAGCACTCCAAGCAGGAGGAGGAGACAGGGCCGAGTCCCAGGTCCCCGGAGGGCGGAGTGTGGGGCGGGGAAGCTCAGTGTCGGGGAGTCCCCAGCTCCCCGCGGTTTCACTTCTCCTTCTCACAACCTGTGTCGGGGCCTCCTGTCTGGAAACTCGTGACGCGGCCCCAGTTCTCACTCCCATTGCGTGTCCCGTTTCTAGAGGAGCCAATCAGTGTCACCGCCTTTCCGGTTATAAAGTGTCCCCGGACCTGCCCGCACGCAGATTGTCCCCAGACCCCGAGGAGGCGCGTCATGGGCCCCGGAACCCTCCTCCTGCTGCTCTCGGGGGCCCTGGGCCTGACGGGGACCCGGGCGGGTGAGTGCGGGGTCGGGAGGGACCGGTCTCCGCGGGGGAAAGCGAGGGGACCGCCCGGTGGGGGCGCGGGACCCGGGGAGGATGTGTCCCCCCCGCCCAGACCCCAGACCCCCGCCCCGTGTCCCGCCCACTCCGGTCGCCCACTCGGGTCCCCGCCCCCTCCCCCTCCGTCCCCCCGTTTCCGTCTCCCGGGCCCCCCGCCCCTCCCGGCCCCTCGCCCTCGGACCCGGGACCCGCGCCGGGAGGAGGGTCGCCTGGGCCTCAGCCCCTCCCCGTCCCCAGGCTCCCACTCCATGAGGTATTTCTTCACCTCCTGGTCCCGGCCCGGCCGCGGGGAGCCCCGGTTCATCGCCGTCGGCTACGTGGACGACACGCAGTTCGTGCGGTTCGACAGCGACGCGGCGAGTCCGCGGATGGAGCCGCGGGCGGCGTGGATGGAGGGGCCGTGGGTGGAGCAGGCGAGGCCGGGGTACTGGGACCAGCAGACGCAGATCTGCAAGGGAAACGCACAGACTTACCGAGTGGGCCTGAACACCCTGCGCGGCTACTACAACCAGAGCGACGCCGGTGAGCGACGCGGCCCGGGTCCCGGTCACGACCCCACGGACGGGCCGGGGTCTCCCGAGTCTCCGGGTCCGAGCTTCACCCCGAGGCTGCGGGACCCGCCCGGCCGTCCACCCGGGAAGAGCCCGCGGGGACTTGGACCGGGTTTAGTTTTCAGTTCAGGCGCCGTCACCGCGGGGCGGGCGGGGCGGGGTCAAGGGTCGGGGTTAAAGGTCGGGGTTAAAGGTCGGGGTTAAGGGTCGGGGTTAAGGGTCGGAGCTGACGGCGGGCCGGGGTCAGGGTCTCACACCCTCCAGGTGATGTCCGGCTGCGACGTGGGGCCGGACGGGCGCCTCCTCCGCGGGTACCGGCAGGACGCCTACGACGGCGCCGACTACATCGCCCTGAACGAGGACCTGCGCTCCTGGACCGCGGCGGACACGGCGGCTCAGATCACCCGGCGCAAGTGGGAGGCGGCCGGTGCGGCGGAGCGATGGAGGGGCTACTTGGAGGGCGTGTGCGTGGAGTCGCTCGGCAGATACCTGGAGAAGGGGAAGGAGACGCTGCTGCGCGCAGGTGAGAGGGGCCGGGGCTCCTACGAGGAGGGGAGGGAATGGGATCGACCCCGGACCCCCCTCCCCGACCCCGGGACGTGGATCCGCCTGGGGTTTCAGATCCGGTACCAGGAGTGACCCAGGGGCCCCTTCTCTCAGGGACAGTTAGGGGTGCAGTGTCTCCGGGGACGGAGGGGGGACCATCTCAGAAATAACTGCTCAGCGGCTCCCTGTGACTCTGGCAGCTGCTCTGGGAACCGGGGGACTTTCTGTCTCAGGCCCTGTTCGCGGCCCCGCACAGTGTGACTGACCTCTGACCCCAGCTGTTCTGAGTCACGTGGCCTCCACCCAGCTCGGGGCCAGGAAGCCCTTTTCTCTCCATCAGAGACCTGTCTCTGACCCTGGGCCGTCTCAGCCTGATTCTAGAACTTTCTAAAGACGAGAGATTATCCCGGATCCTGTGTCCAGTGTGGTGTCTGGTTTTGTGCTCCCTTCCCCCCCCCCCAATTGTCCTGACCTGTCTCGGGATGGTCACGTGACCACTGTGGAGGGTCCCCTGGGGGCTGCAAAGGTCCTGAATTTTCTGCCCCTTCTCCTCAGACCCTCCAAAGACACACGTGACCCACCACCGCACCTCTGACCGTGACGTCACCCTGAGGTGCTGGGCGCTGGGCTTCTACCCTGCGGAGATCACCCTGACCTGGCAGCGCGATGGGGAGGACCTGACCCAGGACACGGAGCTCGTGGAAACCAGGCCTGCGGGGGACGGGACCTTCCAGAAGTGGGCAGCTGTGGGGGCGCCTTCTGGAGAGGAGCAGAGATACACGTGCCATGTGCAGCACGAGGGGCTGCCCGAGCCCCTGACCCTGAGATGGGGTACGGAGGGGGCCGTGGGCACAGAGCCTCTTCTCAGGGGAAGCAGGGGCGTCTGGAGGACTTCAGGTCGGGGCCGAGGCCTGGGGTCAGGGCCCTCACCTTCCCTTCCCTTCCAGAGCCGCCGCCTCAGGCCGCCATCCAGGTGGGCATCATTGCTGGGTTGGTCCTCCTTGGAGCTGCCGTCATTGGAGTTGTGGTCACTGGAGTCGTGCTGTGGAGGAGGAAGCGCTCAGGTAGGGAAGGGGCAGGGACTGAGGTGCCTTGTCCCACTGGGGGGTTTCCTCCCCAGGTAGACGTGTGTCCTGCCTCGTTAGTGGGAAGGACCATCCACACACGTGTGCTTTCCCAGTCGGGAGTCCCAGTTGCTAACACTTTTTTAATGCACGTGTGAAATTAATAAATGAGGGACAGGTTTATCACCTTGATGATTCTGGTGATGGGGACGTGATTCTCAATAGTCACAAGTCAGAGCGGAGGGTCCCTGCTGAGGACAGACCTCCAGGAGGGTGGTGGGTCCAGTCCCCACATACGTACTTTCCTCTGGTTTCCTGATCCTGCCGAGGGTCTGTAATCACAGTTCTGGAAACTTCTCTGGGGTCCAGGACCAGGGGTTCCTTTAGGACCTCATGGTCCTGCCTCCTTTTGGCTTTTCATGTGATGTTTTCTTCCCACAGGTGGAAAAAGAGGGAGCTACACTCAGGCTGCAGGTGAGTATGGAGGGGGTGATCCCTGCGACCCTTGGAATAGATGGAAGCCCTTGGGGGAGCTCCCCCACCCCCATGATTCCTCCTTTAGCCACATCTGCTGTGGGCTCTGACCACATCCTGTTTTGTTCTCCCCCAGGCGGTGACAGTGCCCAGGGCTCTGATGTGTCCCTCACAGCTTCTAAAGGTGAGACCTGGAGGCCTGAGTGGGGAGGGGGGCAGAAGGGACAGGACTGGGGACTGGGGATTCTTAGGGACAGTTTGAGCAGCGGTGGACTGTTGGGAATGTCACCACTTACAGCCACTAACCTGAATTTGTTCATGATTATTTTTTTCTACAGCGTGAGACAGCTGCCTTGTGGGGACTGATGATGCGAGATTTGTTCACGTCCCCACTTTGTGACACAGGACCCTCTGAGCTCTCCTTCTGCAAAGGGCCTCTGAGTGTGTCTGCGTTCCTCTCGCACCATGTGAGGAGCTGGGAGACTGCCCGCCCCCTGCCCTCCACGCCCCCTCCCCACACTGACCAGTCTCTTCCCTGACCCACTGTCCTGTTCCCGCAGAGGCTGTTTCCATCCCCGCCTTTACTTCATGTTACACTGAGCAGCAACTTCTTACTTCCTATTGAAATAAGAATCTGGATATGAATTTGTTTTTTCATTTCTTGCTATGAACGGTTGAGGGATTAATTAAAGGAGAAAATCCTAAAGTTGGAGACGAAATAAATGGAAGCACTGAGAACCTTCCAGAATCCGTGTGTTTGCTGTGCTGAGTCTTTCGCAGGTGGAGACAGGAGAGGCTGTGAGGACCGAGCGTGGACGCGGCCTGAGTCCAGTCGGGGCTCAGTGCATCGTGGGCTGTGACGTGGTCACTCCTCAGCGGGGTCACCTCTCTGCCCCTTTGTCCTTGTCCCTTCAGTAGGACCTTGTCCCAGCAGGACCTGTGATCACAGGGACTCGAACATCACCCAGGTCTCGTCTTGTCAGTGACGGCTTCGTTGAGGCCCGGTCACCAAGGCTCAGGCCTGGCCCGGCCCTCGGTCCCATCCTTTGGGTGTTCATTGTTGTTCCTATAGAGGAATATGACTGTGTTTGTTCTTGTTAGGAGTCCTGGTCTCATTCTCCTCTGGGTGTCTCCTGTCTGTCAGCAGCAGGTGTTTCACTTGTCATTGTCCCCATAAGGCCCAGGGGACCCTGCACACAGGAGTCTGTGGCTTGAGAGATGAATTTTCAGGCTCATCCAGCTTTAGCTCCTTCCAGGGCTTGATGGTTCTTTCCATCTTTCCCAAACTATCAGAGGAACCAGATTCTGGAATGAGCAGAGGAGGGATCCCGTGATTTCCCATCTTAGATAAGTTCCTGCTGGAATTCTGCTCTGCTCGCCGCCCTCACTCCCTGCCCTGAGCTCTAGTGCTGGCCCCAGTCCAAACTCGTATTTATGAAGCAGAGTCTAGTTTAGATTTATATTTGGTTGGAAAAGAGGACCCGTAAGTGGGGGCTCACTGTTTCCTGAAGAGAGAAATATAACTGCTGTGGTGAGCAGGAGGGCAGGCGTGGGAGAAAGGAGAATGGGGGGGAGAGCAGCACCTGTGAGGAAAGTGGAGGTGGCCCTGGTGCCAGTGTGAGGGGACTTGGTGCTGTAGCTGCCACACAACAGCATTTGACCCGAGGCTACATTAATAAAGACACTGTCTCTAGAACAGGGAGGCGCTGTCACTGATCCTTCAGTGACGTTGGCCGTGTGCCAGACGTGTGATAGTGTCTGCATCTGGGAAACATCACGGAAGTAAAGTCAGAGAAATGGCTGAACTTGGGGAGCGTCTGTTCCAGTGGGAAGAGACAGACTATATCCTATAAGCACAGTAAACGAGGAGGGTGTGTATGTTAGAAGGAGAGAAGTGTTCCGGGAAAATGCAGTGGGAAGGGGACCAGGGTGTGGGGTGTGGGGCCAGGGAAGACGGCTGTTTAGATTGGGGTGCTCAGGGGGCCTCTCTGGGAAGCTGACCTTGAGGGAAGGTTTGAAGGACACGAGGCATTACTCACAAGGACGTCTGGGCACGTTCTTTCCAGGCAGGCGACCTGCAGTGGGAGTGCCCTGGGGCAGGAGTTGTATGGTTTCTGAGAAGAGCGGGGAGGCCGGTGTGGCTGCAGCAGAGAGTGATGGAGAAGAGACAGGTACCGGGCATCCGTGTATGTGTGTGTGAGTGTGTGTGTGTGTGTGTGTGTGTAAAACATTCTGGTGAAATACTATTTTGGTGAAGGCCACAGAACACGCTTGAGGCCACACACCAGGACCTGACCCACAGCCCCCCAGGTCGGGTCCCACGTGGGAACCACGGCCCCTGCTGCTGGCACACGTGTCACTGCTCACACCACTGACATCCATGTGGACCCCGGACCCTGCGGCCATGACTGTGTCTCTGCTGCTCCTGGCAGTTGGTGTCTTTACTGCCAAATGCGTTCTGCACGGTTCAGGCCTCTGTGTCACCACGTCCTGAGTCAGAGTCTGGCATGTGGTCACCTGACGGGGGAGCCTCATGCCATGTTCAGCTGCAAGAGTGTTGCGGACAGTGGGTTTCCCTCTTATGGAGTGAAGTGGCTTCTGCCTCCCACCAAGACGCTACATGTGGAATTTTCGTAATGTAGGAAAAGAGTTCTGGTGTTCAAGGAGGAGGATGTGAAAAGAATGACTAATTTCAATTCTTGGAGCAAAGATCTGAGACTAGAACTTTCTCTGGTACTTTTAGGTACTCAGGTTTGGCTGGGAGAACAGGGACTAATAATTGACATCCAAGGGGGAGGTTGACTTGCTCACTCTTACTCTTTCTTTGTGGGATGGTGAGGGATTTTTTTCTCTCCACTGAACCAATTGTCTGATTCTCGGACACCACCTGTGTGTCCTACACTTTTAACTCAACTCTGACACCACCTACCTGGAGTTTCATCAGACCCCATAGGTATGGGCTCCGTCCCACAGACAGCCCTCATGTCAGACACAAGTCACAAGTTTCAGGTCCCCCTCATGTTGCCTGCACTTCTGTCTGACGTGGGTACTAAGTTGGGGGTTCCCCATTTCAAGTTCAATAATTTGCTAGAACAACACATAGGACTCAGGAATGTGCTAAGCTTACTGTTACAGTTGGTTATAAAGGATACAAGTGAGCACCAGATGAAGACGTCCGTAGGGCGAGGTCTGGAAGGGTCCCCAGCGCAGGAGCCTGTGTCACTGAGTTGGAGTGTGTCACCCTCCCAGCATATGGATGTGATGAGCAATTCGGCAGCTCTCTGAATTCTGTCGATTTTGGTTTTGTTTTTAATTGAAGTTTCATGACATAGGCCTGATTAAGTTATTGGCCATTGGTGATTGAATTCAACCTCCAGCTCCTCTCCCCAGAGGCCAGGGAGTGAGGCTGACAGTTGCAACCTTCTACTCATGGCTGGTCTTTTTGGTGACGATCCCTCATCCCGAAGCTCTCTAAGACTCCTCAGCCAAGAGTCATATCATTGGCACCCAAAAACAGTCTTCTCACTCAGGAGATTTCAAAAGTTTTAGGAACTCTGTGTCAGGAACTGGGGACAAGGACCAAATAGTTTTTATTATATCACAGGTCTTTGACCACAGATCCATTTATAACAAAAGGACTGTAACAGTTAAAAGATGCTGGCACATTACAGGAGTCCCATTCAGTTATTAACAATTAGTCCAGTCCACCGTCCTATTGAAGATATTTACATGCCTAATAAATTTACAGAAATTGTCCAACGTTTTAGTCAGACGGAAATTTCAAATTAAGTATAATGGGATATCATGGCTAAAATGAAAAAGTCAGAGAAAACCAATTGTTGGCAAGAATTTAATTATATCTCTCATATATTGCTAGTGGGAGAGTAAATTGATTCAAATACTTTGAAAAATTCTTTGGCTGTACATTCTGAAGCCAAACGTTCACTCACCCTACGACCCAACATTTCCACTCCTACTTGTATACCTAATAGACATGCTGCATGTGTGTGCCAGAATATATGAAAAAATCGTTCATAGCAGCACGATTTGTGAAATCTGGACCTAACACAAATGCCCATGAATGTCAGAGGACAGAAGTGTGATCCTGTTCATATAACGGACCCCCTGTAGCCGTGGGAATGAAGAATCTACAACCACACGCGGCCTTAGGGGTGAGACCCGGGGACGTAATGGTGAGTGAGAGGCAGATACCGAGGGGTTTCCCCTGTAATATTCCATTCTACCAACACCTGACAAACTCATCTCTGCTGTTAAAAATCAAGCAAGGAGCTACTTGGGGAGAGGTTGGTTTATGACTGAATACGTCTCAAGAGGGTTTCCTGGAGCAGGAAATGTTCCTTGGTGTGGGTGTTGCTTATCCCAACGTTCACTTTGGGAAAATCCACAGTACACTTATGATTCGTCCACCTCTTTCTATGGGTGTGTTAACCTAAAAATAAAAAGGCTTTCAAAGTGAGAAGCAACAGCATTTGAGATTTAGAAAAAAAAATAGCTATTTGGGAAGCATTGATTCAGACAGAAACGCACAGAATATTCCTGTAAGGAAGCAAAAGCGATGGGTGTTTATGAGAAAGGGAAGGGGAGCAATTCCATCAATAGAAGGAAGGCATTTCTATTGGTGCGAATAACAACACAGTGAGGCTAATTCTAAATAATCAAACTTTTCGGTTCAGCAGTCAGAATCACTGCTTTCCTGTTACCTTTGCAAACAGTTCTTTGGGACATAATGTTGCTTTAGTCCCAGTGTAAAGCTTATTTGCCCGGTTTTAATGTCTCAAAGCAGTTCCTCTGGGATGGCAGCTCCACTCCAGTGTAAAGTGGCTCTGTTTAATATTTTTTTGACATTTCCCTCATTTTGATCAACATCTTTCCTTCAAAGTATCACTGATGAATCACTGGAAAGCAGCACTGATCGGTCAGTAAAGTGTCCTTGGCCCTCCATTGTTAGGACGGCTCATTTTCGGGGTGTCGTGCCACTGTCGGTGTCTCATTGCCAGGAAAAGTCATTCCTGGTACATCATGTCCCACGACGGAGGGAAAGTCATTTTCTTTGTTCTTAGGAACTTTAGCTACATTGGAGCAACAAGAGCGCCAGCACAGAGGAAAGCTTTGCCGTTGTGTTCCTTTAAGGGCAGACATCGTCTGTAGTTTGTTGAGGTTGTTTATATAAAGTCTCACAGGCCTTAGTGAGCATTTCAAAAATGTTGAGCAACTGTTATCAGTGGTGTCCTTATAACATCAAGACAAGCGAAACGGTTTTAGAACAGCAAATATTTTATAATAGCAAATAAAATGTTAAGTTCAATTTGAAGAATAGATTTGAACCAAGAGGCAAAGCCTGAGGGCAGTTTGTTGAAGATTAAAAAACCTGAGGTGTCAGTGGGCACTGTATTTAGTCATTTGGTTTGTGCCTGGGTTTTATTTAGTTCTACCTATTTTCCAGAAGTGTTTTATCCAAGTACAAGAGGAAGTAACAACAGAGCAAAGCCCACATGCTCAGCTAGGAGCTGGTCAAGAGCAAGTCTACTGCCTAATATAACTCACACAAGGGAATTTAAAGATTTTCCCTGGTTGGCTTTGTTTTGGTGGTAAATACAGTGATTTCCTCCAAGGTTTTTGATGTGTTCATAATCATGTATTTTTTTATTTTAATACCTGCACAAGGAAAAAGTATTCTTCCAAATCTGGTGCCTTCATGGGGGCTGACATCACCAGGCATAAAATGTCCTTGTCTATATGTGTGTAATTAGGGTGCATTTGGACGTGTGAAGTAGGTGATGCCCAATGTTATCTGCCCAGGTAGAAACTAAGGGGGAAAAGCAAACAACGGCTATTACAGCGAGTGGCTGACCTCTCATAGTTTTGTGAGATCGGAAGGAATTAAAGTGAGAAGGAAGGTAGGGGAATTATACAGGGGAATTATCCGGAATCTTGGGTTAGCTGTCCACAATAGATATGATCTGCTTCATTTCCTAGTCACTTTAAATTTCAAATGTTCTGTTGGTTGAGCTGTCAAGTTTGGTGCAAGAGCTTTCTTTAAATAAGGAAACATGAGTCCAAGAGTCAACACCTTTAAATTGGGTCAAACGTGGATTAGTTAAGAGGACCTGAAATCTGGAGGCATCAGGTAGGAAGGAAAAGATCAATGCTTTCATTTTGTTTACAAAGGTATAATTTGCCAAATTACTATAGGTCATAAGTAACTTAGGAAAAAAATTGTACTTGCACTTGGAAAACAGATTAAAAACCAGTGATACAGTAGATTTTTTGAGTGAGAGCTGGGATCGTGTCTCATGAAACCGAAGAATGGAAGCACGGACCAAGGAGAGGCAGGGAGTTGTAAAAGAGGATAGTTTATTAAAAAGCAAAGGGTCAGAGCTCCCGAGCAGGATGGGGTCCTGAATGAGGTGCTGTCACACGGGGTGTCATGTGGAATCTCTGGTCCCGCTCCCCACATAAGAATGCAGGATATGGTGAGGCCAAAAAGGAACACCCACGGAGCCGTAGATAGGGGAGTCAGACCATTATATTCTCGCTGGTGGCCCAACGAGACACACGAAACAGGATCCACACGATCTGCAGTCAGCCAACCAGCCAACCTACCAACTTTTCTGCCTGCCAACCAGCCAACCTACCAATACAGTCACGGCAGTTACATCAGCAGTCAATTGGCCAACCAGCTACAGCCAATGGCCAACCACCACAGCTGATGGCCATCCAATCACAGTCCATGGTCATTCACTACCCGAGCCAGCACCACCCCACACAAGGCCGAGAGCCTAGAAACTGCTCTCTGGGACTCTGTCCCCACAAACATAGATGGCCGATGGATATATTTTGTATAATTAACAATTATGCAACATCTGTTTACTTTGTTTCTACCTGCTTCCTTAGATTATAATCAGAAATTTGGGGAGCAATTTTACAAACTGAAGATACAAATTAGAATGAAGTTTTGAGAAGCAATACCTAGAAACAAACCTACCCAGCGACGAGGTATTTGGCCCTCAAGAACCCAGCTACAAAGAAAGAAAGAATGGAAGCATCAACTAGCACATCACAAGAGGCACTCAGGAGAAGCAGCAGAAGCCCCAGTGGACCATTAGGGTAAGTTGTATGAGTTAGGAAAGTGCCAAGGCAGGCAAGCTTTGCCGATATCACAGTCCCATGGAAGCACTGATGTATTCCAATGTTATTCAGTAATTGATGTTCATGGTAAAATTCTTAAAACACACACACATGACTAAAACCAGAACTTAGTATATACTTTTCTTTACAACCCTTGTTTAAGGGTTAAAAGATAAATTCTTAAAAGATAAATTGAGGTATATTAATTTTAAGAGTTTGTTTGAGCAAAACTCAATACTCAATTCTAACTGGGCAATACCAACCAGGGAAGTGGCTAAGAATGTTTCACCAATAGGGTCTCTGGGAGAGACGTTTCTGGAGACAGGTGGATGCAAAGCAAGGAAATTATTGATTGGCTACAGCCTTAAAGCCGAGCTGCCTGTTGTGATTGTTTGTCCTGAGGTTTCAATTTTATATAAGCTGGCGTTGCTCTGGTTGCTTCCATAAGCTGCACAGGCATTCAAGCCTCCTCATCCTAACGGCCTCCTGATAAATCCATTTAACACTTCTCAATGTGTTAAAGTTCTTTTATTTAGAAATAAGACTGGATAAAACATGTGCAGGTGAAATGGTTCTCTACCATCAAAGACACCAGCCGGCAAACGAGAGGAGTTAGAAACAGTTGATTCTCACCACATCAGGCCATTTATGGCTTTGTTGTTTTACTTGATAACCAGAGGAAAATTAGAGATGATGAGTCTTCTCAATTGTCATCATTAAGTCCCAAGATGTTTCGAGGACCTTCATTTAGATCTACTAGCAAACGTGAGTGGAATGTTTCCTTTTCTTTTTTTCTTAACATTGTTTGTCCTTTGAAGTAGGCTAGGATAAACTTGCTTTATGACCACATATCATGTTTAAACGTTTCATGTTTAATTGAAATAGAGGATATGGCCTTTGAAAAAGCTAGCTATTGGCTACAGTGATGTTTCTTTAACAAAAAAGTCTATGGTGATTAATTCAACAGTTACTTGGTGTGCTGTGAAAGGCCAGGAAATGGGACTTTAAATATGCAAAGATTTGATAGAGCTCTTTAAGGAAATTATGGAGTCAGTATGCTCTGTGAAGCAACATACATTCTCTGTGAGCCTGAGTGTGAAAACAGAATAGTTTTCATTTTATTTATGATTTCCGTGCTTGGCTTCCATTTCAACAACCTCAATTAGTCTATTTCTGATTTCCTGTGTGACTAATGGTTTTCTCCCAAAGATTACTCTGTATAGAAAATAAGAGGAAAGGAAGGTAGTGTTCTTAAAGGAATGTTTAAACTACTCCTCCCTACCATACATAACCTCTACGTAAAATAAAATGCATATGGGGGGAGAGAGAGACATATTTTCTTGATTCATATTTTTGGCCCTAAGGACAGGAGCTCTTTGCTCTTGATAGAGGAAGTCTGAGAGTAAAACTTTCATGAGCAGTTGGTCAGAGAGCGGTTCCCCCTGCAGGATTTTAGGTAGAAATTGGATGTGAAGCTATTCTCTTTGTTTGCTGAAGGTACTTTTCTCAAATGGGAATAAACCTGATACACGATTTGATAAAAAGTTACCTAGTTTATTCATTCTAGTTGTTGGGTCCTCCCCCAATGTAGGAGTCTCACTTTCCTCAGTGTTTTTGGGTTATTCCCATTTATCCTTTATGTGCTCTGGGTTCCTGATTAGACGAATGAAGTATTGTCTGGACATTGTCTTGGCTTTTAAGTTATACACAATGTTTAGCTAATACAATCCCTTATCATTACCTTACATAGCTCACAGAGCGCACTTTAGAAACATATATAATGTTTATATATAACAATATTTCCTTTTATCTTTTGATGTAGATAAGGTGTAATGCCATAGAGTTTTGGTAGAATGGGGAAGAGGAAAGGTAGACAGCCTTGC